>NC_132912.1:5767968-6068899 GCF_047675955.1 Chlorocebus sabaeus
GCTGGAGCTTCTCTAGCTCCTCAGTGGCACTGTTCAGGCCTCAAGGCAGACTCTCACCAGGAGAAGAGCCAGGGTGGCTACGCTGCGGGAGCCGGGGTTCCTAAACGTGCATGGAGAGCGGCCTTCACCCCTGCAGGGAATGCCTGAGCCTCCCAGATGGGCCTGACCTGGCCTGAAGATACCAACCCTCTTAGAGGGGCCTCACCGGCTGACAGATCCATCAAATCCCGGCAGAAAGGGGGGCCTGGAACCAGGACTTCACCCACTGTCTTCTCTCTTGCTCGCTTTTGTTTTATGCAAGTGATGGATGGATGTACTTTGAAGGAAGTTCAGCCTGATAAGTCATTTCCTCCCCCAAAGGCATCTGACTCACCTCGAATTCACCTCCCGTGAGGCTGCTCAGGACAGACCATGTGGATTTCTTCCTGAGTTGTAATATCCTGGGGCTTCTTCACTCAAGCCCCCACAGGTAGCTTTGCCTGTGCAGGAAACCCAGGCTGGGGCCCTCAGGGCTTGTCCTCATCCTGCTTTTCTGCAACAAATCCAGCCATCTCCCATTTCCACTCCAGGAGAACAGAAGGGTGACACCGCCCCGACTCACAAGAGCTCAGGGTCCAGCTGTGGGGTGCAGCCAGGACCCAATGCCACATCTGATCCCCACACGGGAGACCACCAGCCTGGTTCGCAAAGGAGTCCAAAGGCAGCACCAGCCAGGCGAGACACTCCTCCAGCTGTGGGCATCACGGCCTAAAGGCAACATGCAGGGGCTGTTTCCCATTTTTAACAGAATCTTAACTGTCCACCAACCACGGCTTCTAAATTTACCCACAAGGCTTGACAGTGTCAGAGGAAAGAGAGGAGATTCTTCCATCCCGGGCTCTTCTTTCTCTCTGCTGGGCGGCTGTGTGTACAGAGAGCAAGCCACCACACAGACACACACACTTGCATACACGCACATACACGCGCATACACACATGCACACACACATACACACACACATGCACACATGCACATACACATACACACACATGCACACATGCACACACACGCACATACACACACACACATACATGCACACACACACACATGCACACACACACACGCACACACACACATGCACACACACATACACACATATGCACACATGCACACACACATACACACACACATGCACACATGCACACACACACACGCACATACACACACATACACACATGCAGAGTGCAGTTCGCAGTAGCCATGCATGAGCAGACCCATCCGGGTGGGCAAAGGGAGCGATGACAAGCAGCCTGGGCCCAAGCTGTCATCAAGACAGCCCTGCTCCATCGGTTCCAGCCACCCGGAGTGGCTGCCTGACCCGCCTCCTGCAAAGAGGTGAGCTGCCCCTGCCCACTGCTGCTCCAGCTCACGCTCATCACCTGTGAGCCAATTACTGACTACCTACAGGGTGCGCCCGCCGCAGTCTGCGTGACCCACAGAAATTACCCAGGGCTGGCCCAGCAGCTCCCAGCAGACAGCCAGGCACGTGCTCGCAGGGGTACTGGTCCTAGACAGATGAGGACACGCAGAGACTGAAACCCCTGAAAATGCCTGGGGCAGCAGGCGAGTCACCAAGAGGAGGACTCAGGAGCTGGAAAAGAAGGAGCCGGAAAGGAAGGGCCCATCCCTGGAGGCTTCTGAGCAGAGGCTGGGCAGCCCCAGCAGGGCAGTTCAGAGAGGACTGGAGGCTCCAAAGCTCTGCTGATGCTGAGACCCCATGAGGCTGTGTCCCACCAAATGAGCCTGCTGAGCTCACAGGCCTGCATCCCACCAAGCGGGAGTGCTGGTCCCACAAGGCTTCATCCCACCAACGGAGTCTGCTGAGACCCCACGAGGCTGTGTCCCTTCAACAGGGCCTGCTGACGAGTGAGCTAGAAGTGGATTTCCTGGAAATGAAATCCTTGCCATGACCTAAGAAAGGAGAGTGGCTAAGGAGGAGAGGGCAGCAGGGGACGCCCCCATGGTGGGGGATGCTCCCCACCCCTCTCTTTAGCACTGAGGGACCCAGGCAGCTGCAGGAGACCAGGGACCAGGGGCCGCTGTCATGGCCCGTGTTGAAATGTGAGTGCCGCAGGGTTTCCTTTCCCTGAATTTTCCCCCTTCCTCTTCCCTGTTTACCTTTCTGCCTCAATATCCCTGAGTACAAATTGCAAGGACACCAACAGCAGCTTCAGTGGGTCCTTGTGTGTGCCAGGCGCATGTATTACTATCTCATTTAATCCTGAGGGAGGCATGAGGCAGGCTGGGGCAGAAACAGCAAGCACATTTTTCTAGCTTTTGGTTCTAAAACCCTGAGCCCCTGGGAGAAGGGGGAAGGTGGAGTGGGCAGAGAGGGCTTGAAGAAGCTTGGGGGGAGAAGGATCTCCCCAACAAGAGATTCATCTGGCCTGATAGGAAACAGCCAAGGGAGAGGTAGAAAGAACAACAGAGGGAAAGAGATAACGAGAGAGAGAAAGAGAGAGAGAGGAGAATGAGAGAGAAAGAAAATGAGAGAGAGAGCGAGAGACAGAGAATGAGAGAGGAGAACAAGAGGGAGGAGAGAGAGAAGAACGAGAGAGAGAAGAACGAGAGAGACAGAACGAGGGAGAGAATGAGAGAGAAAGAACAACAGAGAGAACAAGAGAGAGAAGAAAGAATAAGAGTGAGATGAGAGAGCAGGAACACAAGAGAGAAGGAGAGAGGGAAGAACAAGAGAGAAAGAGAACGAGAGAATGAGAGAGACAGAACAAGAGAGAGAATGAGAGAGGAGAGAGAATGAGGGAAAGAGAGAACAACAGAGAGGAGAGAGAGAACAAGAGAGACAGGAGAGAGAGAACGAGAGAGAGAAGGAGAGAGAACAAGAGAGAGACAGGAGAGAAAGAACAAGACAGAATGAGAGGAGAGAGAAAGAGAATGAGAGAGAACAAGAGAGAGAATGAGCGGGGAGAGAGAGAGAACATGCATCCTGGGGAACTGTGCCCATGTTCTCAGCTCCTCTGAGGGACAGAACTGAACTCTGAAGGGGCAGATGGACCCCCACCTCCCTCACCTCCTGCCCGGGAAGCTGGAGTGCCGTGAGACCAGGCCTCAGAGTCTCAGTTGCCCCCATGCACATGGAGCATAAAGGCCCCACAAGGCAATGAGGGCCCCGACACCCCAAGGTTACCCCAGTCTTTGGGTGGAGAAAGCTGGGGAAGGACTGGCTGGAATTTCCCAGCACCCTGCCACCTGGACCTGCAATCAGATGTCAAGTTACTACAGGAAAACAAAGGGTGCTGTATTTCTTTTGCAACTGAGTTTTTGGACCAGCATTTACATATGCAACATTTGTTTTTAAATTCCCAGCTTAACACCTAGTAGTTCCTCAACGCATGTTTACTGAACGACTGTGTGGGCCAGAGTCAAAAAGAGTGCTGTCAGAGACGCAACAGAAACATAGATTGGCCAGTGGTTCTCAAAGTGTCGCAGAGGAACACCTGAAGGGTTCCAGATCCTTTCATAATAATTCTAAGAAACTAATTGCCTTCTTCATTCTCATTCTCTCACAGTGAAGTTTCCAGAAGCTACATGGCATGCAGTTCAATTCTGATTGAATAAGGAAGGAGATACAACAACCTCAACGTCCTCTATTAAGCCATACATTAAAAAGACTTGCAAGATGTAAAATGACGCCCTTCTTTTCACTGAATTCTTTTGTTTTGGAAAAAAAACCATTATTTTCTATAAGAATATTTTATGTTGGTGTGCAATGGGTTTATTAATAGACTGATAGATTAATAAATGCATATTTTTTAAGTTTCTCAGCTGTAATTGTTAATGCAGCATACATTGATAGATGTGGCCATATAAACAAGAGCTCTTCGGGAGCCTCAGTGGTTTTTCAGAGTACAAAGCCAGTCCTGAGACCACCTTGTTTGAGGATCACTGTAATAAACAAAGAGCAGTGCAGGGGAGATGAAGGGGACAGTGGCTTTGTCGCTGACTGTTTGACCTTGAGCAGGCTGTTTGACCTCTGGCTTCATCTACCAATGGAAGATGCTGAGCAGATGGGTCCCAAGTCCCCTCCACCTTTAACCACGTCTAACTCTTGGTTCTTTCACAGCAGAGGCAGAGACTGGGAGCTCAAAAGGCCACAGAGGCCCTCCCTGAAGCAGTGGCTCCCTGGAGCACACCGTGAGAATGCCACAGCCTGTGTCTGCTGGCGAAAAATAACCGTCCTGAGACCTGGGGTCAGAGCACTTCTCCCAGGGCCCAGAGGACAGGGGTGATGTCAGCGCCCTGGAGCCGGCGGCATTCCTGGGCGCGCAGGTCTGTGGGTGACTGCTCAGGAATCTGCCATCCTTTCATGCCTCCAGAAACGTCACCTCTAATCCATGCCTGAGCACAGAGTGTTTGCCTATTTGTGTGTGTGTGTGTGTGTGTGTGTGTGTGTGCGCGCGCGCGCGCGAACCACACTCCATCAAATGCAAGAAGTAATCCGAGTTAGGCTCTTACGTCCTTTCAGGGAAGACTCGCAGAGAAACAAAGCTCCGAGCCCTGTGTTTTGGGAAGTCACCCCCGTGTTGTGGCCTCAGCAAGCAGAAATTTGAAGGAGCGGGTGGGGGTGCGAGACCCAGCAGCGAAGATGCCCTTCCTGCCTCCTGCCCAGAGGCCCTCCTGCCCGCCCCTCCCGGAGCCCACCCTCGCCTCCGCGGGGCTATTGGAAACCCACTCTGAAACTGTTATAAATACTCAATAATAAACAAACATGAGTTATTTCTGAAATGTTCCCAGGAATAGCCAACTGCCCAAATAGCCAAGGTTGTTCTTCAAGTCCTGGGAAAAATAGAAATGTGGGTATCGTTTATTTTTCCTTTGCCCAGAGCAGAATCCTTGGTCATACACATCTAATTTTAGTTTTCTGTTTCTATTTTGTATGTTATCATTGTGCAACCTAGGGAAAGAGAGAAGAGAGGGGTGGGAGAGAGACTGGGGAAGAATGAGCGGGGGAGAGAGAGAGAATGAGCATGAAGGGAAGATGGGAGGAGATTCTGTTCTTCAACTCCTGTTCCCATGATAACATTTGGAAAAACAACTGCCCTGCTAGAAGTGAATTTTAAAGACCCAAGATGGTGGGTGAGTCATAGAGAAATGTTATAAACTTCCAAGTCCCCTCAAAATAAGATAAGAAGTAGAAATGTAGGCAGCTGGAAAGAAAAAAAGGAGAGGCCATGATGAAGACCACAGCTCACCCAAGGCATCAGAAAAGGAGTTTCCAGTGAGCAAGGAGGGTCTGGAATTAACACGCTTTGGGGCCAGGCATGGTGACTCATGCATTTAATCCCAGAGCTTTGGGAGGCTGAGGCAGGAAGGTCACTTGAGGCCAGGATTTCAAGACTAGCCTGGGCACCATAGTGAGGCTGCATCCCTACAAAAAATACAAAACTTAGCCAGGCATGGTGGTGTGAGCCTGTACTCCCAGCTACTCTGGAGGCTGAGGCGGGAGGATCACTGGAGCCCAGAAATTGGAGGCTGCAGTGAGCTATGATCACACCACTGCACTCCAGCCTGAGTGGACCCTATCTCTTAAAAAATACAAAAAAGACACTTTCACAAGATCACCTGGACACTGGAAATGCCTCTGTTTCCCACATGCTGCTCTGGAGGAGAACGAGCAATAGACACCCCTGATAAATCCCTACCAGTGAGCTGCACTCAGGGCCAGCCCACTCTGACCACTTCCTCCCTTGGCTGTTAGGACTCAACCAATTCGGCACGCTCAGCAAGTAGCTGCTGAGATGCCAGACAGCGCTCAGTGCTGGGTGCATCCCCTGAGGCTGGCAAAGCCATTCTCCCACTCGAGAAAGACTAGTGAAGCAGAGTTCTGCTCTGGGACTCTGGAGGGGAGCCCCTCGCAGCTGGCATTACCCTGACCAGGCCCTCACTTACCAGGACCTTGTGTCCTAACACAAGGAAGGCCTTGCACCCCCTGCCCATGACACTGGTCTGGAATCCCCAAAGCAGCCACAGAAGCTCCTGAGCCCCCTTCATTTGTTCCTAATCTGCCCTCTCCAGACCCCATCTTCACCCAGTTTGGAGCATGTGGCTCTCTCCCTGACTGCGGTCGGCAGCGGGCACCGTGTGGACTTGATGTGGGCTTCTGGCCTACCTGGTGTCAGCGTTTCCCAGAAGATCGCACTGGGCTTGAGTTCCATTTCTCAATGCATTCTGCTAATTCAACCCTGGCCAAATGGGCTCTCAACACCACACCTGCCCTGGAAGAATGCGGTGCACACATCAGCACTCTGCTTTAAGCTCCAATGTGCTATTCCTGCTGCAGCCTCCACACAGACGCGGAGCGAGCAAGTAGCCCATCTGATGAGGGGACCACAGGAAGTCCATCACCCTCCCAGGCCCACCTGATGAGGGGCCCACAGGAAGTTCATCACTCTCCCAGGTCCACCTGATGAGGGGCCCACAGGAAGTCCATCACCCTCCTAGGCTCACCTGACAAGAGACCCACAGGAAGTCCATCACTCTCCCAGGCCCACCTGATGAGGGGCCCACAGAAGTCCATCGCCCTCCCAGGCCCACCTGATGAGGGGCCCACAGGAAGTCCATCACCCTCCCAGGCCCACCTGACAAGGCCCACCTGATGAGGGACCCACAGGAAGTCCATCACCCTCCCAGGCCCACGTGACGAGGCCCACCTGATGAGGGGCCCACAGGAAGTCCATCATCCTCCCGGGCCCACCTGATGAGGGGCCCACAGGAAGTCCATCACCCTCCCAGGTCCACCTGATGAGGGGCCCACAGGAAGTTCATCACTCTCCCAGGTCCACCTGATGAGGGGCCCACAGGAAGTCCATCACCCTCCTAGGCTCACCTGACAAGAGACCCACAGGAAGTCCATCACTCTCCCAGGCCCACCTGATGAGGGGCCCACAGAAGTCCATCGCCCTCCCAGGCCCACCTGATGAGGGGCCCACAGGAAGTCCATCACCCTCCCAGGCCCACCTGACGAGGGGCCCACAGGAAGTCCATCACCCTCCCAGGCCCACCTGACGAGGGGCCCACAGGAAGTCCATCACCCTCCCAGGCCCACCTGACAAGGCCCACCTGATGAGGGGCCCACAGGAAGTCCATCACCTTCCCAGGTGTTCTTAGCATGTCGGCGTAGTCTTCGTGCCTTACCCAAGGCCTTTCTCCAGAGCTGTTCTCATGAACAACACAACCCGAATTGCAGCTAACATGAAAGGCTAAGTCACCAAGGCTGTGTGGCAACTGCACACTCATGCCGACAGTGTGACAACAAGATTCATCTCACGCCTGTAATCACAGCACTTTGGGAGGCCGAGGCAGGAGGATTGCTTGAGGCCAGGAGTTTGTGACCAGCCTAGGCAACTTAATGAGTCCTCATCTCTATTTTAAAATAAATAATTTGTTTTAAAAGCTCCATCTTATCTGTTGGTGTGGCCAGCCCTTACACTACCAAAAGAACTCCAAGGTCCCTGCCTGACTTGACCTCAATTCCTAATTTTTTCCTGGTGCACAAAATAGGATGAAAGGTAAAGATCTCCCTCCTGAATTAACGGTGTGAGAAACAATTTAGAAACAATGATTTCATGGCTTTCATGATCTATACGTTGCCTTAGAAGTGTTTTAAGAAGCACAGGAGCTTTCCCCAACGTAGCAAACAGCAGACTCTGAGACCACTGGAGGCCCTCCCTGTTGAAGACCAGCGCCTCAGAAGACATGGCTTCTCTTTTCTAGGTAACTGGGTCAAGAATTTGGTTAGGTTAAAACAAAACGAGAACCAAAACCAAAAAGGAACAAACCTTCCCAAGTATCTTAGTCAGTTCAGGCTGCTATAAAAAGAACCGCTGACTGGGTGACCTACAAAAAACAGACGTGTCTCTCCTCTGAGTTCTGCAGGCTGGCAGTTCTGAGACCCAGGTGCCCACACCATCAGGTTCTGCTGCAAGCTGGCTTCCTGGTTGCAGATGGGCAGGCTTCCCGCTGTGTCCTCAGGTGGAGGAGAGACATCCTCTCTCCCATGTCTCTTTCATGAGGGCACTAATCCCATTCGTTGGGGCTCCACTCTCACGACCTCATCACCTTCCAAAGTTCCCACCTCCTAACACCGTCTTCACATGGGTGAGGATTTCAACACGGGAATCTGGGGGAGACATCAACACTCAGTTCCTAGCACCAGGAAAGTGTGCACGAATGTGACAGAGTGCTGGGGGCCCTCAGAAGTCACGCCTCTTCCATTGGTTTCTGGGGCCACCAGGACAGGAGGACTTCCCCCAGCTTTGCACAGCCTGCACACTGGGGACAAGCTCTGCAGCACATTGTGGGGACCAGCTCTGGAGACAACATTGGTCTCTCTGGCGGAAGTTGTCTCTGAGCTCATCCTCTTTCTTTTCCTGACATCCTACTGGGAAGCTGCCTGTGGGACCCACACACTGGTAACACTGCTTGGGTTTTAGATCCCTCCAAAGAGGTGGAACAAACACCACTGAGCAAAAGAGCCGGACGCAAAAGGGCACACACTGTCCGCTGCCAGTGTATGAAGTCCAAGGACAGGCAGAGCCAACCTCACTGCTGGGAACTGGACGGCAGCCACCTGGGGTAGGGGCGGGGAGAGGGTCTGGGGTGCCGCCAGGGCACGGCTTCCCAGTAGGCTCCGCTTACAGAACTTCAACTGGCTGAACACTCACAGTGTGCGCACTTTTCTGTGAGCGTAGTCGAGGAAAAGTTAGAGAGAGAGGAGACACCAGCGTAGCCAACCACTCTCCAGATGCCGAGCTTCCTGGAGACGCCAAGGCCGGTTTGTCTTCTGCGGGGGGTGGTTCCCTTCCCATCCTCTCATAAGCAATAGTGATGTTTCCGTTCTCCAGTCAGAAGGAGCCTGTCCTCGGACTTGACAAGGAGGAAGGAGTCCTCCCTTCTTGCTCCTCCAACTTCAGTCCCAGAAGGAGGCTGCGCAGCACAGTCCTCAGACTCCGGGAGGCGGTACAGACGCATGAGGCAGGTTCAATGTCATTAGCCAGGGCAGGATCCTGGGCGGGCATCCTTGGTGCTGCGTGGAAAACAGCAAGAGCAGCCCGCACGCACTCCCTGCCCGGGTCTCACCACCCGTCCTGGGATTAGACCAGGCTCCACTGGTCTCATCTTCAAGGATCTCCACAAGCTTCATTGCAGGATTTTTTTCTAGACAGGCCTGAAAGGTGAGGTGGAAACTGAGGCACAAGGGATCAGCCAGGTGTGGTGGTGCAGACCTGTAGTCCCAGTTACTTGGGAGGCTGAGGTGGGAGGATCGCTGCCTGGAAGGTCAAGGCTACAGAGAGCTGAGATTGCACCACTGCACTCCAGCTTGGGCAACAGAGGTGGAGGGCAGTGGTGTGATCATGGCTCCCTGCATTGACTCCAAAATAAATAAACAAATAAATAAATAAATAAATAAAGCTCTGGCCCAGCAAAAGGAGTAGGTTTGAGAAATAGTTGGGGTGGGGAAGGGGCTCTCCCGAAAGAGTCACCTTTTCTTTGGAAGAGGAGAAACGGTAGCTCTGGAAGGACCTCCTCTGCAGTCAGACTTGGGTTCAAATACACTCTTGAGTACACATCGAGTGCAGGAAAATGAAGGAGGGGGTGCAGGCTTGGAGCCAGCTCTGCACAGCGTCCAGGGTGGGTGGGACCCCACCACTGTGGGATCCAAGACATATTCCTGCAGCAGTTGATTTCCAGAACTCGGATGAAAACACCAGGTTAATTCCCAGAGCAAGCACCAGCCAGACTGAGTTTCACTCCTCATGAGGCCTAGAAAGTCTAAATATGTATAACTTCACCTAAAATTAAATCCAGCTTCAAAACAAGCCCACGCAGTTACATAAGGCAGACCTAGCAGTGGAACGGGAAGACTGGGTTCCTGCTTTCAAAACAAAACCAATTTCAAGGAGCGAGCATGGACCTCGGGGGGCTGACCCTCGAAAGACCCTCTTCGTTCTCTTACTGTCTGTTCTATGCATGTAATTTCCCCAGTGTAAGCCCTGAAGACCAAAACACCTCTGAAAGACAAGCATGTTGACATCCTCAGGTAGCTCCTTCTCCTCTCTCACATGTGATCACATTTTCTTGCTTTTTTTGTTTGGTTGGTTTGTGTGTGTGTGTGTGTGTGTGTGTGTGTGTGTGTGTGTGTGTTTTGACAGGGTCTCGCTCTGTTGCCCAGGCTATAGTGCAGTGGTGCTATCATAGCTCACCACAGCCTAAACCTCCTGAATTCAAGCTATCCTCCCACCCACCTCAACCTCGAGAGTAGCTGGGACCACAGGTGTATCCCACCATGCTCCACTAATTTTTTTCACATTTTCTGAAAGCATTAAGTGACTTGGAAGGAGACCCCCATGCATAGAAATGCACTCCAAACCAGAGATCTGTGAGTTAGGCCTCAGAATCCTAAAATCTGGGGAGACCCTGGGGCCTTTCTGACTCCAGACCACCCCGACCGGTAAGAACCCTGTTGAGATGTGAAAACCAAGAACCAAGAAGTGACGAGGTTGCCTGACCTGTTTTTCTTTTGTTTTTTAGGCCTTAAAATAGTTAACAGTGTATGTTATTTGAGCCATACATTCTTGAAAACATTAAGTTTCTCCATTTACGTGATGTATTTGCAATAACAAGTCCAGGACTAGAGATGAGAAGATAATAGGTTCAAGAGTTCAAGTCAAATTCCAACCCTTTCTAGTGCTTTGTTTTGTGGGTAAATCCTGTCCCCTCCCTGGGCCTCCCTGTCTCTCTCTCTATAAACTCAATGGAGGGGAATGGGGGTCACTAAAGTCCTTCTGGTTCTGCGAGTGTCTCATTTATTCTTCCTGGGTTGGTCCAATTCCAGCTTCAGGTGACCCTCAGCAACGTGTCTTCTTGCATTGAAAAGCCAGGCTCCTGGAACCTCACTACCACCACTGACTCAATGGGTCTCACTGCTGTGAACTTGGGGTCCACCAAACCACATGCCCCCGAGGGGCCACTGTGTGCCCCACCCCATGGTCACACAATGTGCATGGGAGCCTCCCAAAATACCGCCACCCCCAACATCCACTCCAGCAGCTTACCCGGTGCCACAGGGCCCGGGCAGCAGTGAACAGAGGATGTCGTTGCAATTGGAACCACAGCACCTTTTCTTCCCCGGATGGATTCTACAAGTTTTCCAACATAGGAAGGGGTGTTGGGCTGAACATGGAATAAAGCGAGGTGCCGCCTGCCATTTCCTGCCCCAGGAAAGCAGAGAAGGAGAGGCCACGTGTCCTCGCCACTGGGCAGGAAGGGTCTTTCCCGACTCCCAGCCATAAAGAAACCAAAATCCCCGGGACTTTTCGGTCCTGAGGAAAGTCAATTTTGTCCTCAAGGGTGAGGCTTGTATCTAGAAGCTTCTTACGTGGTTTCCTGTGAACGCATCTCTGCTTCTTCCGTGAGGAAACTGAGGCACGCAGGTGTCCACGTACTCTCTGGCCATATCAATCTGGGGCTGATGCATACACAAAAGGGGACTTTCAGAAAGGCAGCAGGCACCCAGGGAGACACAGCTGTGCACCAGAAGGAAACCCACTCCATCCTGAAGGGCAGGCACAAGATGCCATCGACCGGGGCACCCCAGGATGTGGTGGGGGCCCCACACCTGCACCTCCTCCTTTGTTTTGCCTACACTTGACGTGTCCTCAAAAACATGTTTGGACTCAAGTCTGACTCCAGAGGGGGTCCTTCCAGAGCCACCGTTTCTCCTTTTTCAAAGAAAAGGTGTCTCTTTCAGGAAAGCTCCTTCCCCACCCTAACTATTTCTCAAACCCACTCCTTTTTCTGGGCCAGAACTTTATTTATTTGTTTTATTTTATTTTATTTTATTTTATTTTATTTTATTTTATTTTATTTTGGCGACAGAGTCAATGCAGAAAGCCATGATCGCATAAATTGAGAGCTCTGTTGCCCACGCTGGAGTGCAGTGGTGTGATCCCAGTTCTCTGTAGCCTCAACCTCCTTGGCTCAAGCAATCCCTCCGCCTCAGCCTCCCAAGTAGCCGGCACTATAAGCATGCACTATCACACACAGCTAAATTTTTATTTTTTGTAGAATCATGGTCTCACTGTGTTGCTCAGGCTGGTCTCGAACTCCCAGGCTCAAGTAATCTATCCACCTTGGCCCCCCAAAGTGCTAGAATTACAGACATGAGCCTGCGCTCAGCCCTAGGCCAGCACTTTCATGCCCGGCTAACAGCCTGTGGGGCCAGGCAGGAGCTGGGGTGTGTGCACCCAACACGTACAAAGTCTCCACCTACCCCTCCATCTGGCCATCCCTTAATGCTGCTCCCTGTGATGTGGTTTCTCCATCTTACGTTGTGGTGATGCGGTGCCCCACCGCCTACCCATGGTCACTCAGCAATGGCCTGTGGGGTGGGTGCTGACACCCCTGAGGCTCCAGGAGGGCACCCCGGGACCTGCAGTGACTTCTCTTATTGTAAATGTGGTTTCAAGGATGGACGGAAAACCTAAATGAATCCTTTCAGAGGGAAGTTGGGGCTTTGTTCTATGTTTAGGGGAACGTTCACGGCTGTGAGGGCAGATGTCTCCCTCCTTTTGCCTGTGAACAAGGACGCACGTGGTCCAGGAGGTGCTGGCAGCCACTTTATCACCATGAGGGAAGCAGGCTGAGAACTAACCTGACCTGCAGGGAGCATCACAGGTAACTCGACCTGCAGCCTCATAGGATCAAAAGCTTTGAAGAAAATCAACCCAGATGCCTGCCCCTCCTTGGTGTGTTTTAGCTGTGGGAGCTGACGAAGCCCCTGTTGACAATAGTTGGATGTGGATGTTCTGTAGCTGGACTGTGAAGCACTCTAATAAAATCACCTTTGGAAACTTTTACTCTTTTCATGGCTTTATGATGATGCAGGAAGTAAAGATGGGGTGCTTTCTATAAAAGTAACCCCTCCCTTCCAACCAGGTTGCCACACCAAATCCTCCCACACAGATATTCCAGGGCCACTGGACAGGAGCCCCCCAAAGGCCCATCAGAACAACCCAGTGTGTCCCCACAACATCCCGAGACCTTCCGTGCTCATTATAGATTCTCAGGCAGAAGGAGCAACGTGGTGAAGGAGATATTCCAGGAAGACTGCCTGGCAGCACTCACTATGGAGAAGCCATTGAGAATCAGAGCCATCGGCCGGGAGGCAGGAACAGTGAGTGATCGGCTGAGGAAGGCCCCACGGAGGCCAACGAAGAGGAAGGCATCCCAGAGACACTTCAAGGAGGAAGGGCTGGCAGCATTAGGACAAAGGGGACATGTGAGTCACGGGCACAGAAGAGGGTGAAACCGAAAGGCCACGCATGCCGGGAAGGTGAAGCTGGGTTCAATGAACCACCATGCCCGCAAGGTCAAAATTCAGAAAGGTCTATTTTGGTCTTAGATCATTTGCAGTTTTGTTATGTTCGTTTTGCCTGATAGGGTGGGCAGGGAGGGGGAGGTTGCATTCGAGTGGTAAGTGGGAAGATTTATGGGAATGAGAGCCTGAGAAATTCCTTCTCTGCTCAAGGCAGAAGCGGGAGAGGAGACAATTCCCATGCTTCACTCTCAAACCCCAGCCAGCCGTGACGACAGATGTCACCAGGGCCTGCTGCTGGCAATACCACTCGGCTCCTTAAATGGTAAATTCTGCTAAGAAGGTCCCCCTTTTCCAGGAGATATTTTAAAATCAATGCAGTGGACATTTCCCCTCAAAATGAGATGCATTCTGTCAAGCCGCTGACATTTATTAGGAAACTGGAGACAAAAAGTATCACAATAAAATGACACCATTTGACAGAGGAGGAAACTGAGCCCCAGAAAGTCCAGTGGCAGAGCTGGACCTTGACTCGGCTCTCCTGGGTCCCCCACAAGGGCCAAGGTGACCAGCTGCCCCTGCCATCCCAGTGTCATTATCACGTACACCACCCATCCCATCACTCTGGAAAAGGCCTGATCTGGACAACGAATTACTTGTCCATTCTGACTTTAACCCACTACCTCCAGGACTTAAGAAACCAGGAAAGCAAAGAATGGAAAACCAGCAAGTCCTCTTCTTTTGGGGCTTTGTTCTATGTCTGGGGGATGTGGAGCCATCTCCCTCCTAGATATGAACGAGGATGCATGTGGCCTGGAAGGTGCTGGCAGTCACTTTATCACCATGAGGGAAGCAGTTTGAGGACTCAACTGACCCACAGGGAGAATCATAGATAACTCCACCTGCATCCTCCTAAGAGTGAGAACTTTGGAGAAAGTCAGTTTACACACTTGCCTTCCCTCAGGAGTCAGTTCTGAGAGCTGCCCAGGAGAGGGCAGGATCTGGGTGAAAAATGACTCGGGTGTCAAACCCAGAACGTTCCACTGGCTGCCTCCAGGGCTCAGTGGGGGGCTAGGAAGGCTTCCCCATCTTCCAAGGGTGTGGAGTGTGTTGTGGGTCACTCAGAACCTCCTTCTCCTCTTCTGTGGTCAGCGGATCTCGTCCAGCGCCTCTCCACTGGTGGCTCACTCAGCACCCTCCCCCACCCAGAAACTGCTGGGCTCATCTACTGAGCTATGTGATCCCTAAGGAGCTGTACAAGTCTCATAATTCCTTACTCATGAAGCACTGGCAAGCGCAAGCTCCAGGGCGTGGCTGTCAGTACTCTGCACCATCCTGGAGCTATCAGGGAGCACACAGTCCTCAGTCAGGAGCTCCACTCACAGCCTTATTTTGCAGCTCAGGAATCCAAAGCCAAGAAGAAGACAGTGAAGACAGCCCAAGAAGGCTTTTCGGTGCAGTTAATATCCAACATTTATGATGCACCCACTCACCAGGGACACTGAGTCACATCTGAGCCTCATTTTTTCTTCTGAGAAGACATGCACGCTGCCCGACTCTTATCATTCACCTTTGGACAGGCAGAGGAGGGAAGGCGGCAAGGCAGGTGCTTCTTTCTTAAAAAAAAAAAAAGAAGAAGAAGAAGAAGAAGAAGAAGAAAGAAAAGAAAAAAGGATAGAAAGAGAGAAAGAAGAAGGGAAGGAAGGGAAGGGAAGAAAGGAGAAGAAGGAAAGAAGGAAGGAAGGAATGACAGAAGGAAGGAAGGAAGAGAAAGAAAGAGAAAGAAAGAAAGGAAGGAAGAAAGAAAGAAAGAAAGAGTTGGCTGGGCGCGGTGGCTCACGCCTGTAATCCCAGCACTTTGGGAGGCCGAGGCGGGGGGATCACAAGGTCAGGAGATCAAGACCATGGTGAAACCCCATCTCTACTAAAAATACAAAAAATTAGCCGGGCGCAGTGGCGGGCGCCTGTAGTCCCAGCTACTCGGGAGGCTGAGGCAGGAGAATGGCGTGAACCCGGGAGGCGGAGCTTGCAGTGAGCCGAGATTGCGCCACTGCACTCCAGCCTGGGCGACAGAGCGAGACTCCGTCTCAAAAAAAAAAAAAAGAAAGAAAGAAAGAAAGAAAGAAAGAGAGAGAGAGAGAGAGAGAGAGAGAAAGAGAGAGAAAAAGAAAGAAAGAAAGAGAGAGAGAGAGAAAGAAAGAAAGAAAGAAAGAAAGAGAGAAAGAAAGAAGAGAGAAAGAGAGAAAGAGAGAAAGAGAGAAAGAGAGAAAGAAAGAAAGAAAGAAAGAAAGAAAGAAAGAAAGAAAGAAAGAAAGAAAGAAAGAAAGAAAGAAAGAAAGAAAGAAAGGCCCAGGAAGAGAAAACCAATGAGTCCTCTCTAAATGATGAATCAGAATCAGTGGCATAGCCAGGGACAAAGTTCAACTTGCCTCTGCCCAGATCTCCATCATCTGCTGCCATCTCCAGAGGCCACACGACCTGGCCCTCCCCTGCCCACTCCTCCTTCTCTGATGACAGGCGGTATGAATGGCTACTCACCACTCCGATAGCCTCTCGGCAGCAGACTGTACCCTGGGTTTGCAGGTAGAGCCTGAGTTACGCCTCTTGAATTCGTACACATCACGACACTGTCACCACTCTCTCTTCTGACCTAAAGAAACCCTGCACTGGATAACCTCCAAGAAGCAATCTGCCTCTGATGCTTCTAGGTTAGGCAGCAGGGCTGGGAGAATGGTAATATAAACCCCTTCTCTCTACTGGGATCTTTTGGTTTCAGTCCTTGGAAACATTATTTGTAAAAGAACTCAAAATGCGCTCGCTTTGAGGAAATGCTCAGGTTCAGGAGACCCCCCGATGGGGCATGGAGAGAAGCCAAGGTCCTGGGGCGGGCACCACCTGCCTTTCTTCTTTCCACACCCCAGCACCCAGCCCAGGCCTGGTGCACAGCAGGGAGGGCTGGCTGGATGCTTCCTAAGTGAGCGGTTATTTTGTAAATGGATACAAGCCATGTGCCGGCCAAACAGATTCACTGGGGCCTCTAGGTGCTTAGGCTTGGTTCATGGTCTCGAAGGCATCCATTGACTGTAATATTTGTAGACTTACTTTTTTTCTTTTTTTTTTTTTTTTTTTTTGAGAAGGAGCTTCTCTCTGTCACCAGGCTGGAGTGCAGTGGCACGATCTTGGCTCACTGTAACCTCTGCCTCCCAGGTTCAAGCAATTCTCCTGCCTCAGCCTCCCAAGTAGCTGGGATTACAGGTGTGCACCACCACGTCCAACTAATTTTTGTATTTTTAGTAGAGACGGGGTTTCACCGTGTTGACCAGGCTGGTCTCAATCTCTTGACCTCATGATCCGCCCACCTCAGCCTCCCAAAGTGCTGGGATTACAGGCGTGAGCCACCACACTTGGCCTACATATTCTTTATATCTGATCTCCAGTGCAGGGGCTGCCAGGTGACCAGAGTTTTTACTCTTGGTCACTTTAGCACAAAAATAGAGAAAAGTGGCCTCAGTGAACCTCATCTGTACCTCATTTCACCCTTGCAGACGTTCCCCGGCTCTGCAGGACCAGTGAGCGAGAGGAACCACGTACATACCTGGCAACAGCAGTCTGGGGTTGGTGTGCCCGTCTGTAATGGCTGCACGTGGTACACGTGATTCTATGAGTGCGTGTCTAATGCGAGTTTCAGGAAGGCGACAGCTGTGCCATGAAGAATGGATGACTCACCTCTCCACGCCAGTCCCGCCAGCATGCAGGCCTGTGTGACGCTGTCCAGAGCCCAGGGCTCAGCATGAATGAGGAATGCATGTAGCTGAAGGTGGCTCCCCATGCCAGCCCTTCCCCACCCCAGCCTCTACTGACTTCCAACCACTGAGAAGAGAAACCTGTTGTCTCTGGCTAATTCTCTCTCCCCTCTCTCCTGACCTTCTTACGCAAACCTCCAGGAAAGGCTGTGGAAGGGGACCTGTGAGGTTTGCAGATGGCATCGGAAGGCTGAGAGACAAGTGCCCTCCAACCTTACCAGCCGGATAACCTGTGCCCTTCCCATCTCCGCTTCCCCCCAACTCCGCAGGCTCCCTGCAGGCAACCTCTCTGTCTCCTCCCTCATCCCCCACTATGATTTCCTGCCCCTTATTCATCATTCACTGGACATTTTGAGCACCCATCTTGCCTAGATTTTAAGGCACTGAGGATGCAAAAGGAGAGTCAGGCATTGTCCCTGCCCTCGAGGTGAAAGCTGGGGCTCAGCTGGGAGAAAAGAACCTGCCTTCAAGTGACATCAAAAGTTGCAGGGGTGGCCGGGCATGGCGGTTCACGCCTGTAAGTCCCAGCACCTTGGGAGGCCAAGGTGGGAGGACTGCTTGAGCCCAAGAACTCAAACCTGGACAACATGGCAAAACCTTGTCTTTACAAAAAAATACAAAACGAAAACAAAAAGCCAGGCACGGTGGCACACACCTGTAGTCTCAGCTACTTGGGAAGCTCAGGTGGGAGGATCACCTGAGCCCAGGAGATCAGGGCTGCAGTGAGCCGAGATCACACCACTGCACTCCAGCCTAGGCTACAGAGTGAGACCCTATCTCAAGAAAAAAAAAAAAGAAAGAAAGAAAGCTGCAGGGGAGGGGATGGGGAAGCTGTGTAGAAACTGAGTCCCTGTCCACTTCCTTTGCCTGTGAGCAGTCTGAAGAGTTGGCCAACTGAAGGAAATCTTTACTGCTTTGGGTCTTACTTGGAAACCCAAAGGCTTAGCTGAGTATGAGGCTGCAGCAGTCCCGGTTCTGCTATCTTAAAAGTATATCTGTGGGGCAGGCACGGTGGCTCACACCTGTAATCCCAGCATTTTGGGAGGCCGACATGGGTGGATCATCTGAGGTCAGAAGCTCGAGACCAGCCTGGACAACATGGTGAAACCCCATCTCTACTAAAAACACAAAAATTAGCCCGGCATGGTGGTGTGTGCCTATAGTCCTAGTTACTTGGGAGGCTGAGGCAGGAGAATTGCTTGAACCCAGGAGGCAGAGGTTGCAGTGAGCTGATATTGTGCCACTACACTCCAGCCTGGACAGAGCAAGACTCTGTCTCAGGAAAACAACAACAACAACAACAAAACGTATGTTTGTGTCTCCATTTCATGACCCAGGCCTACGCTACCCTCCACCTGGAAAAGTTCCTCAGCACTAGGCCCCATGGGAGACGGACTCCGAAGTCCCCTCCAGTTCTCTGCTATACTCACCTTCTCCTCCCTGCAAGCAAACAGAGGAAAGATACACGTTCCCGAGGGCGGGCAGAGGTCTCCAGTCCCCACCGCGACCACAGGGTTTCCTCCTCCGCAGCCCTACTCCAGTGAACCCCAGGCTCTGTGTCGCATCAAAGGCTGGGGGTGACAGAAGTGCTGCCCTGCCTCCCCAGTCTAAGCACCTGGATGGGGGACTGGGGGCCAGAGGAGGGCTCAGGGCCCAGGTGCTGTCTGTGCCAGGGGCACAAGGCACTCCTTCCCCTAGGCAGGAAGCATTTGGTCCCCTAGGCAGCTCTTTCTTCCAGAAGCCTTACTTATCACAGGCGAATTCATCCACCCTGAAGCTGCACGTCATAGTGGGGGCAGGGAGGAGATTTATATGGCCTTCTAGCTAAAGCTTGGGACCACTCTGTGGAAGGTTTTTCAGGAAATCGAGGACTGCCAGGAACCAGGAACCTGGATGTGTTTAGCTGTGCACACTGGCCTTGACAGTCATGGAACATTCCAGAAATGCACTGCCCTGCTCCACCCTGGGGCCAGTATTTTGGTTAGGTGTGTTTTGCACCATCTCATCAGTAACCCCGTGGTTTCCAAATGCCTCCTCCCTGCCCCTGTTCCACTAGGGCCCTTTGCCTGGGGCCAAAACAAACACTGGGAATTGGAACAGAGGAGGACTTTTCCATGGGAGCGGCCACTGCCTCTTTTTCTCCACAGAGCCACCACCTGCATTTTAGCTGTTCACCCCAGCTGAGCTAAGGGCTGAGCTAAGGGCTCCTGGCTGCTAAGATTCCTCCAGTTTCCTTAGATTGTCAGCCTGGGACATGCCAATGTGTTTCATCTATCTCAAACCACAGAGCACCATAACGAACAGAGGCATGGAGAAGCTGGTGTCTTTCCCCCACCATCCCAAATGTGGGTCTCTCCTCCCACCAGCCTGGGAAACAAGGGAAAATGATTAACAGACACGCTAATTAGGGCGTGGCTGACCCTTCAGGGATCAAGGATGGGCTTTGGTTTCCTTGGGTAAGAACACTGCTTTCACTGTGTCCATGAAGGATAAAGGGCTGGGATCTCACAGATCGCAGATTTCATAACCAAAGCTGGGGTTCATTCCATGCTTTCCTGTAGTAACCGAACTCAAGCTATAGAATCTTAACTACGTTAACACATACATCCCATCTTTACCAAGATGGGGAAGGGACCCGAATTAGCAATTCATTTCCATTCTTCTTGGTCGTGGTGGTTTAGCTTGCTTTCTTTCTTTATTTTTCTTTCTTTCGTTCGTTCATTTTGTTTTTTGTTTGTTTGTTTGTTTTTTTGACGGAGTCTCGCTCTGTCACCCAGGCTAGAGTGCAGTGGTGTGATCTTGGCTCACTGCAACCTCTGCCTCCCACTTCAAGCAATTCTCCTGCCTCAGTCTCCCGAGTAGCTGGGATTACAGGTGCCTGCCACCAAGCCCTGCTAATTTTTGCATTTTTAGTAGAGATGGGGTTTCACCATGTTGGTCAGGCTGGTCTCGAACTCCTGACCTCAGGCAATCCATCCGCCTTGGCCTCCCTAAGTGCTGGGATTACAGGCATGAGCCACCGTGCCTGGCCCGCCCGCGCGCCCTCCCTCCCTTCCTTCCTTCCTTCCTTCCTCCCTCTTTCTTTCTCTCTCTCTCTTTCTTTCTTTCTTTGTTAGCCCAAATGTCTATTTTTGTTTTCCAAAGCATTCAGATAGAGTAAGTTACTAAACCATTTGGTCACTTTTCCTGGTGTCATTCAATGACCACAGTCAGCAAGTTAAAGTGAGGCTCTAACTTAAATACAGAGGCTACTTTAATAGGCCTGTTTTTCTAGAAACACGAACATCTTCACTAAAAGCCGTAGTTAGGTTCCTGTACACGTCATGTTGTATTGAGGACATCTAAGCCTAGCCCAAAACTTTAGGAAGAGGCAGCTCCCAGGGAGGGTGCTAGAAAGCGTCCAGGGAAAGCGCAGCATGAGCGCAGCAGGCACCCACAGACCCAGCATCGGAGCGCAGCTCAGTGAATGGCAATTTATTCCACAGTGACTGCAGGCCAGTCCCGTGCTGAGCAAGTTTATATTTTATTTCATTATCCCAACAGCCTCTGAAATTTTTTTATCTCCATATCCAAACCCATGCAGTTAGAGGCTGTGACTTTTACAAGGCCACACTGAGAGGCCCAGCCCCGTCCAGCCTGGCCTCTGTAGTGTCCAGGCTTGGACTCTTAACCACTGGGGTCCTGGGTTTGGCATCTGACTCCCAGGCTCAGGGACTGGCGATAAGCTTCTTTTCTTCCAGGGCTTCAGCCTCCTTATTCTGCAGTGGGTATCATTGTCAGCCATTTACCCAGGGAATGTCCATGGCCCGTGCCTGGCACCGCACTTGGGTAGCCAATGGGCCACGCTATGAGCAGACTCCGGGTTGTTACGGAGATTAAGTGAGCTGACATCCAGGGGTCACTCAGCACAGTGCCTGCCCATAGCTGATACCCTGGATGGGAGCTAGCACGGCAGCTCCACACAGCCTTCCGGGACCCATAGACTCTTCTTCTGTACCAACTTCAGGACCTCATTGAGCCCCTATCATAAGCATCACCCTGTCCCCTGCTTGCTAAGGTCCAGCTCTGATGCACCTTGTATCAATAGTCAGTGTCTGGCAAAGGGTTTGTAGCATAGAAGAGGCTCCAACACTTGGGTGGTTAGCTCCCCAAATGCCGTCCCCACTGAGTGCCGCCCACCCCCCGCCCCGTGCCGTCCACCCCCGCCCCGGGTGCCATCCACCCACCTAACGGTGCTCCCTATCTTCCAAGGCAAATTGAGACACCCCTTGGTACAGAATGAAACCCTTCTCTTCGAAGAACTGCGTGTTTCCCCCAGTCATTTTTGTCCTGGGGAGTCAAGTATTTTTATGAACCCCTGAAGCTTAAGGACACTCTGGCATCACCCATTTTGGGGGGATTTTCTGGTGATTATCAGTGAGCAAACTTCAGGGCCAGCCCCGATTCAGAAAATCAGCCTTGGAGCTAGGACTGGGCAGAGACCCCTGGCCCTTGGTCCCTAGGGAAGCCAGGGGATTTGGGCGGGGCAAGTAATGAGATCATGTCTGCAGAGGCCCCCAGCCTCTTGGAAGAAGATTCCGCTGTAATTTCTTGGAAAAAGCCAACTCCTTCCAGCCCTTTCTGCTCACGCCATCTCAGTTTTCCTGTCTGGCTGCAGCCACCAACAGCAGCTGCAGGATCTCGCCAAATTTCCATTGACTCGCTCTCTGGTCTCCTCGTGCTGGCGCAGTCCTCCCGTCCCGACCACGAGAGCCAAGGGCAAATTGTGTGGTTCCACCGATCACTCCGTCCTGCAGACAGCTGTGTTAAGGGTGTCTGGGGACCTGGGGAAGGAGTGCGTTTTGTGTTTTGTTTTTATGCATTTCCTCACTCTGGATACGGGGATCTGGGGAGGGAGAGAGAAGGTAGGCTTTCTTCGCAGGGGATGCTTACCTACTGGGGAGCACAGCCATTTGGGCTTTGGGGGCCTCCATCGGCCCTCAATGATGTATGGTTTCCCTCATTGGCCTTCACTGGGGTTCCCCTCAGTGCACTAAGGTGGACATGGGTGAAAAAGACCTGTGGCCCCCTAAACAAATGGACCCCGGATGCCATGGGACAGGGTTCCAATCCGGCCTCTTGTGTTGATTTTTTTGGTGATGGATGACAAACCCCTTTTCATCTGCAGTTCTGATCCCCTCATCTTGGAGGCACTCCTCCCTGTCTGGCATCCCACAATTTTCTATGGGAATGTGAAGATGCTTCAGTAGGGCACTGCCGTAAGGAGCATCTGGGGCAGGTGGACCAGGGTGAATGCATCAGCCATGAGGACAGTGAAGGGCCGTGGATGCGGCAGTGGAGCGGAGGGCTGGCTGGAGAAGATGGGAGAGCGGCAGTTCCCATGCAGAACAGCAGCAGGAGGGCCAGGGAAGATGAGCTGGACAGGTAAGTATGCCAGGCAAGTGGGTAAGCAGGTGAGCAAGTAAGCAGATAGGCAGGTGGGCAGGTGAGCAGGAATACAGGTGGACAGGTGGGCAGGTGGGCAGGGATGCAGGTGGGCAGTTGGGCAGGTGGGCAGGGATGCAGGTGGGCAAGGATGCAGGTGGGCAAGGATGCAGGTGGGCAGGTGGGCAGGTGGGCAGGGATGCAGGTGGGCAGGGATGCAGGTGGGCAGGTGGGCAAGGATGCAGGTGGGCAGGTGGGCAGGTGGGCAGGGATGCAGGTGGGCAGGTGGGCAGGTGGGCAGGGATGCAGGTGGGCAGTTGGGCAGGTGGGCAGGGATGCAAGTGGGCAGTTGGGCAGGTGGGCAGGGATGCAGGTGGGCAGTTGGGCAGGTGGGCAGGGATGCAGGTGGGCAAGGATGCAGGTGGGCAGGTGGGCAGGGATGCAGGTGGGCAGGGATGCAGGTGGGCAAGGATGCAGGTGGGCAGGGATGCAGGTGGGCAGGGATGCAGGTGGGCAGGGACGCAGGTGGGCAGGGACGCAGGTGGGCAGGTGGGCAGGTGGGCAGGGACGCAGGTGGGCAGGGACGCAGGTGGACAGGTGGGCAGGGATGCAGGTGGGCAGGTGGGCAGGTGGGCAGGGACGCAGGTGGGCAGGGACGCAGGTGGGCAGGGATGCAGGTGGACAGGTGGGCAGGGAAGCAGGTGGGCAGGTGGGCAGGGAAGCAGGTGGGCAGGTGGGCAGGGAAGCAGGCCCTTGAATACTGTGCTAAGGAGTTTGGGTTTTACCTTGAGGACGAAGAGTTCTTAGCAGCTTGTTGGTGGAGCCTGGCAAAACCAGAGGCACAGAGATGCTGCCAACTCATCTTGCAGAGAGCACCTCAGAGATTCCTAGCAAAGAGAAGGCCCCGGGAAACCCAGTGACGCTGAAACCTTCATGCAGGGATGTGCCTGGAGAGCTCTAGAAAGGGCTGGAGCCAGAGAATAGTTTCCGAAAGCTTCACAGATGCTGTGCTTCTGAGCTAAGTCCGCACCCTGCTCTGGGCAGTGCACATGCAACCAGGCACCAACCACACCACTCTGCAAGGACCTCAGCTCCTCGCCCAAATGTCGCAGGGCGAGGCCAGGCAGGGCTCAGTATTCCACCCTGAAGGTGAAGCCAATGTGCTTTAAAAGAAGGCAGAGGGTCTCTGTGGCTGTTTCTGTTTCCCTCGCTGGGAGGTGGGACAGGATAGTGGTTAAGCGTGGGTTCCATCATCGAACATCTAGGTGGCAATCCCGGCTCTACCATTTAACAGTGTGTGCCCTTATGTGCATTTCTTAACTTCTCCGGGCCTCTGTTTCTTCATTATCAAACTTAGGACTGAGTGGATTTCTCTACTCTCTACACCTGGAGAGAGTGTAGTGGGGGTACCTCACTACATGGCTCATTAGAAGATTACAGTAAAATGTGTTGTTATGATGATCTGTTTCTCCAGCACTTTTCTTTTAAACTGTCTGGAAAGTTGAATAATAACAACAGGCCTTTTAAGACTTTTGGAGGTAGGAAGTACAATGATCCCCAAGCTCCTGATGAGGAACCGAGCCTCAGAGGGCTCATAACATCCCAGGATCTCATGCCCCCAAAAAGGGCAAGGCTCGGGAGGTGGAAAGACTTCTCATCACCAAGTACCACAGGGAGAAGGTCGGCTCTGGACTGAGCCTTAAAAAGCATGTATCGTTCAGGAAGGAGGTTGAGAAAGTGGGCAGCCACGTGCCCGGGGTCCTGGAAGGCTCCCTGGACCCGGGCCTCATGGACAGACTGAGAAAGCCACTCCTGGCCGGGGTCATGCCCGCAGGGCCCTTGCTAGCCTATGAAACCCCACGGGCCTGTACGTTTCCTCCATAGGCTGTGAGAAGCATCAGTATGTCCTGTTCAGAGTGACAAATGACACTTGACCCCAAGGTCCACGCAGGCTCAGTAATCAGTGACAGCTGCAGCAGCTGTTCTGCTGGCCAGGGGGCAAGGTCCCAGGCAGCTTCTCCTCATGGGGTATAACCTGATTGCACTGCAGCTCTGAGTTGCCCCAGGAGCCCCATGCACAGAGCCTGAGACTATGTCGAGCCCATCCGTCAATCTGGAGCAGCCCACCTCTCTGAGACTATGTCGAGCCCTTCCGTCAATCTGGAGCAGCCCCCCTCTCAGTCTACATAAAGAGACCGGAGCAGTGCAGGTGCCCACTCAGTGCTGAAATGATCAATGAGTAAGTGAATGAGTGAGTGAAGGAATGCATGAATCCTTCCACCTCTTCCCTTGTAACAGACATTCTCTGAGCAGCAATTGCCCCAGCCTCATGGGTTTTTCCAGAACTGTGTGAGAAGAAAGGAGCTGCTCAGTGTCAGGGACACCCCTCCAAGTCCCACAGATCACAGTAGCAGGCATCTGATCCATGCCAGACCTGTCCCTCTGCAGGGAGCACACACACCCACCTGCCCCCTGTGTGGTCGGCAGCCATGCCCCTGAGCCCTAGACGCAACAGGGAGCAAGATCTCCGGGCCCCAGCTCCACGCTGATGGCTGCTCCTGAACGAGGATGCAGGGACCTGGAAAGAAAGGACAATCCACCACCGAAGGAAATGGAGGGGCTAGGATTTGAGGTCACAGCATGGAAGGAAAGAGCTGAGCTTCAAAGGCCACAGAAGAAGAACAGGCGGAGTTAACAGGAAAAACCACAGTCAGGCCCTCTGAGAGAGGCTGGGGTTGCCTGCAGGGCTGAGGAGGGGGAAGAGGGGCCAGGACCGGCAAAGGCTGCCTGACAGTCTGCCCTCCAGACAGCCACTTCCTCCCCTGTGCCTGCTCCATCTGGGAAGCCCCATGGGGGCTCAACTTTCAGCCATGCTTCAGAGTGGGGGGACTGTCCCCTCCCTCGTCGCTCCCCATTCTCACGTCCCACCCCCCAACAGAGACCCCTTTCTGCAAGGCCAGGAGTAAGGACACCACATCATACCCTTGCATCAGAGACCTGGCACGTCCTTGTTTTCAGTGGTTTGGAAGTGAATCGTCTCTGGGTTTGTGTTGAGGCCAAGATACATGTTTTTCCTTGTCTCGCTTTCCTTTCTGGTGCCTTGTTATGACTGGCTTTGGAGCCTGGCTTCGGGGCGGTGGGGAGAGATGGAGAATGGACAGGCTGTGGGGGAGGTAGCTGGGGTGCCAGGGAGGGAGGTTTTGGGACACCTGCCCTGCCAAACTCAAGGCTGTTGGGCGGGTGACCTTGGCCTCCAGGTCAGGGAAGCTGGCGGTATCTCACGGGCCACAAAGTCCCAGGATCCAGAGAGGAAGGAAGAGGGAGCTGCTGGGAAAGTGGTATAGGCTTAGGTGGTTGATAAGCGCGTGCGACAGCGGGAGGAGGAAGAAATGGGGAGGTTGCCAGATAGCGGAGGAGGAACCCACACTCAGGAGAAACTTGCTTTGTGTTCCAACCTCCACTTGGAGCCGAGTGTCATCCCGTCCACCCCGGGCTGGCCGTTTCCCCTTCGCTTAAGAAAACCAAAAGGCAGAATTGAGGTACCGGCCTTCAGAGCCCATCAGGACAAAAGACACGCCCTGAGCACCCTGCGCCAGCCCTGAGCTGAGTGGCGGCCTCACCAGCTGGCCCTTAGGGCCGAAAGCAAGAGCAGGCAGGTGGGAGCTACTGACGGTCTCAGGGTGCTGTGGAGCGTGCACCCCCACCAGCCTTCCACAGCCACCACATCCCAGGAGAGGCCAGGACACCACCCCAGACCAAACAGAAGATGGGAAACATTCTCCTTCCCAGAACTCCAAGATACTAAGATGTTGTAAAACAAAAAGAAATGAAAAGATAGGAGGGAAACACCCATTGATGAAAATGATTCATTCCCTCAATACATTTCCACAAAACTAACCCGGAGCAGGACCCAGAACTCTGCGTTCTCCATCAGCGCCCAGCTAACTCCTCCGTACCCCTGTTCAGGGCCAGGTGGCAAGACATCAAGATGGTTAAATTGAAGAGAAGCCACAGGGTGGTGGAAACACTTTAAATAACAAGCACCTGGTGAAGCGGTTCATTGCCGGGTGTGGACGAAGCCGCGTGGGAGCCGGGGTTGCAGGGCTATGGTTGTTGGACAACTGGGTGGACTTGCTACTTTAGGCTCAGTTCTCCTGTTTTTTCTACCCAGACTCAGCTGTCCCTCCAGGCCTCAGCAGCAGGACAGTGGAAGGTTCTAGTCTCCAGGTGCTGGAATTACCTGGCCCCCTGTACGCAGCTCCCTTCCTCTGAGATAGCCCCCAGCCAGACCTTCCTCAGCCAGTGCGTGGGATGGAGGTAGAAAGCAAAGTTTACATAGACTCCCCGCTCACCCCACAAAGAATGCTCCCACACAGGCTGGGGCCCATGGAAACGACAGGGCTGGCTGGGCGCAGCAGCTCACGCCTGTAAAGCCAGCACTTTGGGAGGCTGAGGCAGAAGGATTACTTGAGCTCAGGAATTCAAGACCAGCCTGGACAACATGGCGAAAATCCGCCTCTCCAAAGTATACAAAAATTAGCCAGATACGGTGTTGTGTTCCTGTAGTGCCAGCTACTAGGGAGGCTGAGGCATGAGAATTACTTGAACCCAACAGGCGAAGGTTGCAGTGAGCTGAGACCATGCCACTGCACTGCAGCCTAGGTGACAAAATGAGACTGTCTCAAAAACAAAAAATCAAACAACAGGGCCAACAACACACAAAGAAAGAGAATCCGAGAGGAAAGGTGACTTTCTTCAGGTCATCCAGCCAATGTAATGGCCGAGCAGGTATCAGAAACTGGACGTGCCGTGAAACATGAGCTTCTGCTGCCCTAAAAATACCAGGGTTCATTCCCCTGTCAAGCAACAATGACTCTCCGTGAGAATGCAAGTTTTGATCAATAAGAGTTTATTACTTGGCTCCAGTAAGGAGGGCACTAGGCATACTCTCAAAGCAGTGTCTCTCCAAGGGAAAGTGACAGGAGGGTATTATGGGGCAATGGAGAGGGCAGAGGGCACATCATCGCACGTAGAGCAGGGGTCTCTGTGGCACAGGCACCGTGTCATCATGCCAGCACAGGGGTTGCACGTTATGGACCTGAAGCTGCAGCTTTTCCAGGGTAGAGACTTTAGCACTGTCATGAGGAAAGTTCACTGGGATTCATGTCTAAGTTGCCGGGGTCTTTCAGGAGCTGGTTCTGACCAACAGAGTGGCCTCATTCCACCCAGGGTTTAGGGAAGAGCAGGCTGCAGGGCACGAGGCTGTAACCGAGGCTGATGGCTCAAATGAATTAAATTCCTACAGTCCCTGGATGTGGTGGTGCACACCTGTGGTCCCAGCTGTACTCGGGGAGGCTGAGATGGGTGGATCACTTGAACCCAGTGTGTCCGGAATTGGTGGGTTTTTGGTCTCACTGACTTCAAGAATGAAGCAGCGAATCCTCGGCGTGTTACAGTTCTTAAAGATGGTGTGTCCGGAGTTTGTTCTTTCAGACATTCACATGTGTCTGGAGCTTCTTCCTTCTGGTGGGTTCGTGGTCTCACTGTCAGGAGTGAAGCTGCAGACCTTTGTGGGGAGTGTTACAGCTTTTAAAGGCAGCGCCTCTGGAGTTGTTCGTTTTTCCCTGTGGGTTCCTGGTCTCGCTGGCTTCAAGAGTGAAGCTGCAGACCTTTATGGTGTTACAGCTCATAAAGTAAGTGTGGACCCTAAGAGCTAAAGAATAAAGCTTCCAGGTCTGGAAGGAGACCCCAGTGAGTTGCTGCGGACCGGCTCAAGCAGCCAGCTTTTATTTCCTTATCTGGCCCCACCTACATCCTGCTGATTGGTCTATTTTACAGAGAGCTGATTGGTCCGTTTTGACAGAGTGCTGATTGGTGCCTTTACAATCCTTGAGCTAGACACAGAGTGACAGAGTGCTAGTTAGCTAGATACAGAGTTAGCTAGATACAGAGTACCAATTGGTGTATTTACAAACCTTGAGCTAGACACAGAGTGCTGATCAGTGCATTTACAATCCTTGAGCTAGACACAGAGTCACAGAGTGCTAGTCCTCCAAGTCTCCACTAGGTTAGCTGGATACAGAGTACCAATTGGTGTATTCACAAACCCTGAGCTAGACACAGAGTGCTCATTGGTGTATTTACAAACCCTGAGCTAGACACAGAGTGCTCATTGGTGTATTTACAAACCCTGAGCTAGACACAGAGTGCTGATTGGTGCACATACAATCCTCTGGCTAGATATAAAAGTTCTCCAAGTCTGCATAGGGTTCAGGAGCCCAGCTGGCTTCACCCAGTGGATCCTGCACCGAGGCTGTAGGCGGAGCTGCCTTGCCGGTCCCAGTCCCGAGCCGGGCCTGCACTCCTTAGCCCTTGGGCTGTCGATGGGAACTGGCGCCAGGGAGCAGGGGGCGGCACCCAATCCGGGAGGCTCAGGCCGCGCTGGAGCCTACCACAGGGGGAGGAGCTCAGACATGGCGGGCTGCAGGTCCCAAGTCATGCCCCCGCCCCCGTGGGAGACAGCTAAGGCCCTGCGAGAATTTGAGTGCCTCGCCGGCGGGCCGGCACTGCTGGGGGACCCGGTGCAACCTCCGCAGCTGCTGGCCTGGGTGCTAAGCCCCTCACTGCCGTGGGGTGTGGGGCCCACCGAGCCCATGCCCACGCCCATGGGAACTCACACCGGCCCACTAGCGCAGCCCCAGTTCCCGCCTGCGCCTCTCCCTCCACACCTCCCCGCTAGCAGAGGGAGGCGGCTCCAGCCTCAACCAGCCCAGAGAGGGGCTCCCACAGTGCCGTGGTGGGCTGAAGGACTCCTTAAGCGCCGCCAGAGTGGACACTGAGGCCGAGGAGGCACTGAGAGTGAGGGCTACTAACACACTGTCACCTCTCACCAGGAAGTCAAGGCTGCAGTGAGCCGAGATCACGCTACTGCACTCCAGCCTGGGCAACAGAGTGAGACCCTGTCTCAAAAAAAAACAAAAAACAAAAAAAATTTATGGTGGTCCCTGCAGACACTACTTGTCTGCTTACACTTCGGCCCTGGTGCATTTACTGCAGAATTAAGATCTGAATCAGTCAAAGGGTATAACATTTTAGCTATGCAGGATGAGTAAGTTATTTGAGATCTAATGTATGGCATCGTGAGTACAGTTAATACTGTATCCTGGGAATTTGCTAAAAGATAAGATCTTCTCACCACACACACAGAAATGCTATCACTATGTGAGCTGATGGGTTTTTTCATTAGCTTGACTGAGAATCATTTCCGTCTATACATATCAAAGCATCATGTACACCTTAAATATATACAATTTTTATTTGTCAATTATACCTTGATAAAGCTGAAAAAAGTCTTTTTATATTAATTTTAATTTTAGAAGAATTGAGAGCATAAAGTGACCTTCGAGACCTTTCGCGTGCACCCTGCGTGTTTCAGATAAGAAGTCGGAGGCCCAGAGCGTGACACCCCCAGGCTCTGAAAGACCTGTAATCAGGACAGCCCAGCTCCACCCAGCCCGTGGCTCCCTGGGACTGAGTTGCCTTCAATGCCTCCAGGGCTGGGGGTTACTGATGGTGGCAGGGAGCAGGGGCCTTCTAGACGACGCCCTCCTGGGCCCACGCCACAGCCAGGTTGGCGAGGCCCAAGGCTTCTCCCGCGGCTCCTCCTGCGGCGGCTCCCGTGGCCCAGGTGGGACGAAGGCCAGTCTAGACTGTCCCGCTGGTGCCCCCGTGTGGCCAAACGCTAAGCACCAGGCGAGTGCAAACGGACTTGGGCAGCTTTTGAGCCTGCTGCGCGCTTGGACCGGCAGGTCAGGGCCAATGGGGTTCAGGACGTCTGTGCACGGACGACTTGGACCACAAACCTGTGCCTGAGCAGTGGTTGGCAAATATTTAGGGGGTGAACCTGCAGCTCATTCATGAAAACTAAGAACATGCAGAGGACCCCGAGCTTCAAGCAGCTTAACAGTGACACTAAAAAGCTCACCTCAGCCTGGGCAACATAGGGAGACACTGTCTCTGCAAAAAATTTAAAAATCAGCTGTGCATGGTGGTGTGTACCTGTAGTCCCAGCCCAGCTACTTTGGAGACTGAGGCATGAAAACTGTTTGAGCATGAGAGATCAAGGCTGCAGTGAGCCAAGATCACACCACTGCACTCCAGCCTGGGTGACAGAGTGAGACTCAGTCTCAAAAAAGTTAAAAAGCTAACCTCAAGAATCTCCCCTTTCGTTCTGATCTTCAGCAGTTACAGGATCCCACAAGGATCACTTTCCCAAAGCAGCCCCCTTCGGGGCATCCCAGTAGCTAAATTCCCACTCATTATAAAGGGTAGGACGCTCGGGGTGACTTATCCTCCAGTGTCTGGGGCCCACAATCTTTTAGGGACCCAAGAAAATGTTCTTACTTCCACTTCTATTGATTGATTTATTTATTTAGAGACAGAGTCTCGCTCTGTCGCCCAGGCTGGAGTGCAGTAGCGTGATCTTGGCTCACTGCAACCTCTGCCTCCTGGGTTCAAGCCATACTCCTGCCTCAGCCTCCCGAGTAGCTGGGACTACAGGCGCCCGCCACCACGCCTGGCTAATTTTTTTGTATTTTTTAGTACAGACGGGGTTTCACCACGTTAGCCAGGATGGTCTCAATTTCTTGACCTTGTGATCCGCCCACCTCGGCCTCCCAAAGTGCTGGGATTACAGGTGTGAGCCACCACACCCAGCCCTCACTTCTTTTAAAATCAAATTTTAATATAATAATAATATACAGCTATGAATCCAGCCTAGATCACATTCATCTTTGTACCAACAGTCATAAAATTGCATTTTTGTTTTTTTATAGAGAAAAAGGCCCCTGAAAGGAAAAGAGCCCCGAACAGGCCCCCTGTTCCTACACAGCCCCAGGACTGTGCCTCTGAAAGCTCTCACAAAGGTAAAAATCCATTTCCAAAGAGGAGGAGCACCGTGGGCCCATTCTCGTTTGCTTTCTCTGAGACAGCACAGATCTGAGGGGGTGTCCAGGACAGTGAAGCCATCAGAGAGCATGTGACCGGAAGGGGGATGCTTGACCTGGAGTGGGCAGAGGAGGACAACATGGGCCACGCGGGCGTCTCCACCTCTGCAGAAGCAGTAAGAAGAAAGGAGAGGTCGGGCACAGCTGGGTGCCTCTTCAATGTGGTCTGGAGGAAATGGTTTAATCTCCCAGACCGCTCCACATCTGTAAAACAGGGAAGACACCAGCATTGGCCCGATGCGGCCATCTCGAAGATCTGCCACCCGTGGGAGGTACCGGAAACGGAGCTGCCAGGACCGTTTTCTCAAGATGGCGCCCGAGGTAATGAAGGACGCTCCTGCCCCTCCCAAAGCCCAGGCCGAAGTAGGGGCTCTGAGGGCCAAGGAGGCAGTGCTGAAAGATGTCCACAGCCACAAAAAGTAGATCCGCCCTCAGTCACCCTCCGGCAGCCCAAGACGCTGCAGCTCCGGAGACAGCCTAGATATCCTTGGAAGAGCACCCCAAGGAGTGTCCCCAACCCGAGTCAACCATAAATAAGTTATTAGGTTGGTGCAAAAGTAATCACGGTTTTTGCCATTACTTTGGATGGCAAACACTGCAAGTACTTTTGCACCAACCTAACAGAAGACAACCACACACTTGTGCTTCTTATGGATGTCAAAGCTGACAGGTGCTGGTCAAACAGGCTGGAAAGAAGCCCTCTGAGATTGGTGTGCCCAAGGCCCATACCCTGCTCAAGCCTGATGTTCAACTGGCACCTGGCTAAGATGGTTTGGATGTTGCCCAAAAACTGGGTCATCTGAACTGTGTCCAGAGCTGGGCATGGTGGCTCACACCTGTAATCCCAGCACTTTAGGAGACCAAGGTGGGAGGGTCACTTGGGCCCAAGAGTTCAAGATCAGCCTGGGCAACATAGTGAGACCTGATTTCTACAAAATTTTTAAAAATTAGCTCAGCATGGTAGCTCACGCCTGTGGTCTCAGCTACTCTGGAGGCTGAGGCAGGAGAATCACTTGAGGTTGAGGCTACAGTGAGCCATGATCATACCACTGCACTCCATCCAGCCTGGGTGACAGCATTAGACCCTGACTCAAAAATTAAAAGCAATTAATTAAAAAATAAAATAAACTGCATCCATATAAATATAAACTATAAAAAATATAAATATAAAATATAAATATATATACATATAAATATAAAAAGAATATATAATTATAAATATATACTTTTTCCCATGAAAAGAGTGGAGCCATCATCATAATGTGTTTTGGCTCTCATTTCCTAGGTAGACCCTGAGCCAGGCCACATCTAGAGGGGAGCCCTGCATGGGCAGCAGGTGAAACCCCGTGGAGATGCCCAGGGATCCAAAGGCGGCGTCACTGATGGCAAGGCTGCCCCCTTGGTCTCTGGGTTTGCCAGCGCTCTGGCTTGGAGACAGGTGCTGCAGCCTTCCAATGCGGGGCTCATTCTTGACTCGTCATGAAGTGCTTTCTGCCAGGGCACCCTGGTTGGAAGTTTAGAAGCCCTAAAGGACAGCTACAGTTGTGGCAGCTGTGAGAGAGCAGCTGTTCTTGATCCACACATGGGCCAGAAGGTTTATTCCAAGAGGTTCTGGAAATCTGCTGGGAGGGATGACTCCTTTGTGTGGGGAACACGCTCAGATAGTTCCACATTCACTCATGTCTACACCACACCATGAATAAAACTTAGATTCCAGATTTTAAACGCTGCCAAAGGGCAACTTCCTTCCTTTACCCACTGACCCCACAACTGCCCTCGGCACACAGTCATCCTGGACCTGCTCCCACAAGAGGGCTCCCTTCAATGCTGCGGCCTGGCTCAGGGTCGCCCTGGGAAATGATGGTTAAAAAATCAAAATGGCCGAGGTGCCCGGTTCAGCCCTCTGTGCCGAACGAGCACAGCAGCCAGGTGCAACCGGAATGACCGAGGAGGACCAACAGACGTCCCTCCCACATGGCACCAGCAGCCAGGGCCCCTGAAGGTCACTCACTGTTCACCTTGGCCCTCATCCTGCAAACACATTCGGAGCTCATTCTCTGAGCCTGGCTGTGTGCTGGGCACGGGGCTCCTGGGGTGAGGGCAGACAGGACCTGGCCTCTAGCCTCAAGGTCCTTGCAGTCTGGGAAACTTTACAAGCACATGAATAAAGTATTCGAATCAAGAAAGATAAGAACTATTATAGAATTAAAAGCAAAGTGCTTTGGGTACAGTTATAAGCAAGGTACCTGGAAACCCAGAAAGAGAAGGATTCTTCAGTCCGGGAGGAAATTAAGGAACATTCACAGGGGTCAGAAATGAGCTGAGCCCTAAAAGATGGAAAGGAATTTTCTGCTTAACTAGAACGCTTTCTCCACAGTCCGAAATATGTTTCACAGTGAGAAGGAGGATAGGCAGGGAGCACGTTGGCATTGTGGTGTTGTGTTGTTACTGCTGTTGTTGTTTAAGCCAGCAGTACACCTCACCACATTAGTGTGGATGTCTGGAGAAAGTGTGGAGACTACATTGGCATCTAAAAATTCCAGTTGTGCTGAACATAGCGGCTCACGCCTATAATCGCAGCAATCTTGGGAGGCCAAGGTGAAAGGATTTCTTGAGCCCAGGAGATCAAGACCAGCCTGGGAACCATGGCGAGACCCCATCTCTACAAAACATTTTTAAAAATAGCCAGGCATGGTGGTGCACACCTGTGGTCCCAGCTATTCATGAGGCTGAGACAGGAGGATCACCTGGACTCAGGAGTTCAAGGCTGCTATGAACTGTGATTGCACCACTGAACTCCAGCCTGGGTGACAGAGTCAGACTCTATTTCAAATAAATAAATAAATAAATAAACAAATAAATAAAAATTCCAGTTGCTAAAGCCACAAATATCCAGAACCCACACACTGACCTGTGCCTTCCAGGACTGCAGTGGGGATGGGTACTGTCTTACCGGCTGCCACAACGGAGCCCCACAGTCTGGGAGGTTTAAACGGCAGACATTTATTTTCTCACGGTCCTGGAGGCTGTAAGTCCAAGGTCAAAGTGCTGGTGTGATTGGGTTCTGGTGAGGGCTGTTGTCCTGGTGTGCAGACAGCCACCTTCTCACTGTGTCCTCCAGTAGCTTTTTCTGTCTGAGACAGAGAGAGATCTCTGGTGCCGTTTTCCTTTTTAAATAAGAACACCAGGTTTTTTGAAAAGAACGGTCCCACCTTTATGATTTCCTTTAACCGTATTCACCCCTTTAAAGGCCCTACCTCCAAATATAATCACGTTGGAAGTTATGGCTGCAAAATATGAATTTGGAGGAGGCATAATTAAGTCTGTAGCAGGCATTCCCAGCAATGTATCAAAAAAAAAAAAAAAAAGACACGGAAGGTTGGAAAGAGAATGCAGTGAGGAAAGGGTTGGAAAGGGAGGGGCTGTGGCCAGGACGGGTGTCAGAACTGCCGAAGAGATTTGAAAACCAGGGGCCCAGGCCATCCTCTGGGCCACTCCCAAATCAAGGGAAGAGGCTGGACGGGTCCAGGGTCATCTCCTTCTTTTCTGTGTCAGATCTCCTTGATTCTACGGTAACTCCAGGCATCTTTCTTCCTGTCCTATCCAGTCCTCACCGTAGACTCGTTCTGGAAAGCGGGGAGGGATGGCCGGGGAGGGAGCAAAAAGAGAAACTATTACGCTGTAGGTCCCGGAGAACACGGCTCTCCCTGGGTCTGGGAGCTTAGGGACTTTCTGTCGCACCCCACGCCTCACAAGATTGAAAGAGTTTCATCAGGGTCTGAGCTCTGGGATTTGGAAAGACTCATGGAAAACAGAGCAGAGCCTGAGCTTTGCAGAGAATCCCTGCCTTCTCATAAAATTCTCCTGGAGGAGGCAGCATCAAAATGGATGCTTGAGACACACTACAGAATCTGCTTTCCCAAATCCTCCAACACACAGGACAGATGCCTCCTGGTTCTCATCATACCCCATCAATCATGCCCCAAAGCCGCCTGAGCCCTCACCTCCCGGACTCTCCGAAGGCTGCCAACAATTACTGCTGAGCCAGCAATGCATAATCGTCTCCTTCCTGCCTTCCTGTCTCTTTCTGTCTTTTGTTCCCTGCCTGGAAATCTATACAGCATGAAAGGAGCTATTGAGGTGTGTGTGGTGTTTTTTTAAAACAAGAATCGGAAAATTTGAGTCATCTTTTTACAAAGTTATACTGCAAAGGTTGTAGTCCCCTCTAAGGATTTAATAATGAAGTGAAGAGACCAGAGGTGACCAGAAACAAGTATGAGAGGAAACGAGAAGCCGTTATTCATGGATTTCCTGCAGTGTGCTCAGCACAGCACTACTCTAGGAGTTGGAGGATTTTTTTTTAAGGTGCTGGTGCTAGGGGCTTAGTGGTGCTACTTACTATCTATTCTTCTGTTCTTCCTCAATAAGAGAAACCTTATATTGCTCGGGATGGCGCTGTGCCCAAAGTAAAACAAATAAACACACCAAAAAAAAAAAAAATTCAAAAGGCTTGTTTGGCTGGCAGACACCCCTTTTGCCAAGCTCTTTCCATCTTCTTCCTGCCTGGAAGATAGGCATGATGACTGGAGCTATAGCAGCCATCTTGGGACCATGAGGGTCCCAAGGTCAAAAGGTCAAAAAACTGCAAAAGCTTTGGCTGTGGTATAGATGACGGTTGGCAAATTATGGCCCATGAGTCAAATTTGGCCCACTACTTGTTTTTGTAAATAAAGTTTTATTGGAACACAGTCATGCTCATTTATTTGTCTGGAGCTAATTTTGCCCTGTCCATGACAAAGGGGAGTGGTTGTAACCAAGACCACTTGGCCCACAATGCTAAAAATATTGGCTATCAGAAAAAAAATTATAAACCTCTGCTCTAAACCACAGGCAGCAATTGCCTATCTCCAGACTTATTATGTTAAAAAAAAAAAAAAATCCTCTTGTATTTGACATGAGGTTTCTTGTGTTTAACATGAAGTTTCTGTTACAGACTAATTGATATAACACTATTTACACTTGAGGCACTCAGAGTTTACACAGCTGTGGAAGCAGAACATGGCAACTTTTAGAAAATTAAAAAGACACATCCCAAATTCCCTCCACCAGAGTAAGAATCATGGCCAACCAGCATGACGTAGCCCTACATAACCCCAAGCAGCAATATTCACGGCGTCCTCTAGGTGGAGCTCTGCAGTGCACAGCCTAGGCAGCTGGAGGCAGCAGCCCTGTAACTCTGGCTTCATTCTGCAGCCCACTAATTCAACCAGTATATGGGGATTGTCTCTGTGTCAGACACTGTGGAAGGTGAATAAAACATGGTCCCTGGTCCTTAGAAGCTTATAGTATAAAAGAAATATACCAAGTAGCCATATGGTATGGACTAAATTGTGTCCCTCACCCAAATTCATATGTTGAAGCCCTACCCCTCAATGTGACTGTATTTGGAGATGGGGCCTTTGAGGGTGTAATTAAGGTTACATGAGGTCATAAGAGTGAGGCCCTAAACCAAATAGGTCTGGTTCCTTATAAGAAAAGGAAGAGACACCCAGGATGCGCACACACGGAGGAGAGACCACGTGAAGACACCATGCGAAGGAAGGTGGTTTGCACATCAAGGAAAGAGGCCTCAGGGGAAACCAAATTGCTGACAGTTTGATCTTGGAGTTCTAGCCTCTAGAACTTGGGGACAATTTATTTCTATTACGTAAGGCCCCCAATCTGTGATCTTTTGTTATGGCAGCCATAGCCAAGTAACACACAATTTAAATAGACCACACGATGGCTCGAGGTCAGTGCTCCAGAGATGCAAATGTCACATACTGAATAGCATCATTCCAAGTCCTGGAGGATAAAGACGTGACAGTGCCTGTGTCCGCTGAGACAACCAACCATTGCTGCTCCACACGCCTTCAGCAAGCACTGCTCAGGTTGGGCCACCTGATGCTGAGATCTCCCTTGATAGGTGTTCTATTTGAAGAGCAAACATTGTGTCCCAGCAATTGAACACCCACCCAGGCTTCATCCACCTGGGCACCCAGTCCAGCCCTGGCAGGCATGGCCTGGCCTTCACATTCCTCTCTCACTGCCTCTCCCAACTCCAGATCTGGCCTCCAGCTCTGCCAGCTGCCTGTCTACACCACACACCACAACCTGACCAATTTTCCAGAACATGCGTGTTTCAGTTCATGTCATCCCTTGACTGGAGATGCAGAGTTCAAATTCCCTTTCTCCATGATACATTTTTTTTTTTAAAACAATGAATTGTCAAGCACTGTTTTCCTCTTCTGTGGCATTCACTCCATTCTGGCTTCTGTTGAGATGATGTTGATAAAGCTGATGCATCTTTTATCCTCTCCTAAATGGGAGGGTCTTAAAGGGAAGCCAAGATCTTTGCACTTCCCTTCCCGAGACTCAGTTCAGAGCCATGTATTAGACATTCAGTGCGTGCCCATTAAATAATAGATCAATGATAGATCAATAGATGAATGATAGCTCAAGAGACAGATATACTGATTGATTGATTGATGATAGATATACAGATGATTGATGATAGATCAATAGATAGATAATAAACTGATAAATAGATGATTGACGGACAGATAGATAGCCAGTGGCACACACCTGTAACACCAGCTACTCAGGAGGCTGAGGCAAGAGGATCACTTGAGTCCGGAAGTTCTGCTGTGGTACACCATACAGATCAGGGGTCCACACTAAGTTCGGCATCCACATGGTGACCTCGCGGGATCAAGGGACCACCAGGTTGCCTAGGGAGGAGTGAACCAGCCCATATTGGAAATGGAGCAAGTCTAAACACCCATGATGATCCATAGTGATATCACTCCTGCAAATAGCCACTGCACTCCAGCCTGGGCAAGATAGTGAGGCCCTGTCTCTAAAGAAAAATCAACAGACGATAGATAATAGATAATGGATGGATAGATAAATGAATAGATAGATGACTGATGGATGGATAGGAAGATAGAGGGATGATAGATAATAGAGAGAAGGAATAGATGATGATAGATGAGAGAGAAAGAGAGAGAGGTAATATTAAAGCCATCATCTCTGGCCTTGCAGGGAACACTCTCACAGCTCTGTTTCCTGACTGCACTGGGCAGGATTTGGGTCCAAGCTCCTCTTGTGGTCCTGTGAAATGATCCTATCCCAGGCAGCTGCCCTCCCAGAGGAGTGTCCACCTGGGAGCATGCCACAAGCCCAGGGGAACATTCTGATTTCCTAAGGGAACCAGATGTCCCAGTTTGGGCAAAAGGGCCTCCCGGGAAAACAGAGTACTGCCAAGGACTCAGTCTGGCATGTCCGCAGAGGGAGAGAAACTGTCCCCACCCTTGTATGGAATTGCTCCCCAGCACGCAGAGGTATCACTGTGTGAGGTCGGCGATGATGCGTGCAGGCCTGTCTCAAGGCGACCTTCTGGTGGGGAGGACATTCTCTCTGGTTGTATTTTCATTGCACTCTCAGTGTTTCCGTGCAGAGTGGAGTGATCACCCCTCCTTGACCTCATGAAGCTGCTCAAGGGCAAAACTCTACCCAGGCCTCGATTTGCTTAGAAACAAAATACGCAAAGGAAACACCAATTCAAGGTAGCTTGTTATTCACGGCTAAGAGAGAGCTTCTCTGACACTTTGGACTTCCCCTCCGTCAAACATTTACTTCAGTGCTTGGAACGTCAGGAGGAAAATAATGAGTCACACCTGGTCTGAGGCAACCAGGTCACCTGTCAGCACGGAGTGCCTGCAATCACAGCACTTGGTGACCAAGGTCCTGACACTCGGCTACAGCTGGAGGCATAACAAGAGGTGCCAGAGAGAAAGACCAATGAGATACTTTACAGCCAAGGTCTGCAAAGCACACACCCAGGGACTCCAGCTTAGGAAGCCTGGCGGTGAATGTTTGTTGAATGCAAAGGAACACATTGTCGTAGGCTGGCCTGGGAGCCCAACACAAAATAAGAACCAGCGCCCAACCGGGCTCTCAGTTTACTTGTTACTAGAAATATTATTGGGCTTTATCAAGTCTTGACAATTCTGTTGCCCTGTTTGAAAGGGACACAGAATTAATCCATGGGCTGTCAGATCATCTGAGGAAGGGCATTATAGACCAGGCCAGTTTTAGATTCAGCCTGCTGGGTGTGGGAGCCACTGGTTGGTGGGGCAAGCACAGGTTGGGGGCTGGATGTGGGAACTCAGTAGCACCCGGCCTCTTGAGTAATACTGCTCTCATCAATGCCGTATTTAACCAAAACTGCACCTAAATCGTATCTTATCTGTATTTCTTGAATACAAGTTTATACTCCATGATATTTTAGAAGCAGCAAGGGACCCCTCTGACAGCAAAGAAGCAGAAAAAATCCCTGACAGTTGGACTCTTTGAAGTTAGCTTGTGGTGGATTTTTTTCCTATGGCTTAGTTAAGTCTAAGTTTTATAAATGACCTATTTCTGTTCTGCTGCCCACAGATTCCCAGAGGCTCGTAGGCAAAATCCCACGCTCTCTGGCTGGCCAAATCTTGCCTTTTATGATCAAAGTCTCTCCCAGGTCTTTGAAAATCATAAGCATAAGAAGGATTACAGTAAGCCCTGTTATATATGTAAAATTCCAAGGAATTAAGTCTCACTCTCGTTTTCGTGCCTGCTAGAAAAAGTATGAAGGGAAAAAAAAGCCACACCAACGAATCTTCTGTTTCTTCATCCTCACCCCGGAAGAGTGCTGCCATTAATCGAAGTCGTTATAAAGCTTTGTAAACCACAGAGCACCATGGGAATCAAAATGAAGTTGTTCTTTATGCTACGTAATTGACTATTGATCCAAGACTTTAGAAGGTCAGCAGTCATCCCTCTTCCGTCTTCTCCAGTGTCCTTGGCGGAGTTAAGAGTCAGTTGTTCCTTTCTTGTTTGCTCATGCCTTGTCCTGGTCTGCTGGGGTTGCTAAAACAAATTCTATATGGCTGGGCACAGTGGCTCATGGCTGTAATCTCAACACTTCGGGAGGCTCAGGAGGGAGGAACTCTTGAGCCTAAGACCAGCCTGGGCAACATAATGAGACCCCGTCTCTACAAAAATCAAAAAATTAGACAGATGTGGTGGCACACGTCTGTAGTCCCAGCTACTCAGGAGGCTGACGTGGGAGCATCGCCTCAGCCTAGGAGATTGAGATCACGCCACTGCACTCCAGCCTGCACAACAGGGCAAGACCCTGGCTTAAATAAAAGAAAACACAACGTAAACACTGGTAGTTTTCAAACAAACAACGGAAATTTATTTCTAGTTCTAGAGGCTGGGAAGCCCAGGATAAGTGCCTGGTGACAACTGCTCTCTTCTTCACAGACAGCACCTTCTTTCTGTGTCCTCATCTGCCTGAAGAGGCAAGCCAGCTCTCTGGCACCTTTTTTTTTTTTTGAGATGGAGTTTCACTCTTGTTGTGCAGGCTGGAGTGCAGTGGCACGATATCAGCTTACCGCAACCTCTGCTTCCCAGCTTCAAGCGATTCTCCTGCCTCAGTCTCCCAAGTAGCTGGGATTACAGGCGCCCGTCACCATGCTTGGCTAATTTTGTATTTTTAGTAGAGATGGGGTTTCACCATGTTGGTCAGACTGGTCTCGAACTCCTGACATCAAGTGATCCACCCACCTTGGCCTCCCAAAGTGCTGGGATTACAGGTGTGAGCCAGCACGCCAGGCCTGGCACCTCTTTTCTAAGGGCACTGGTCCCTTTCAAGAGAGCTCTGTCCTCATAAGCTAATCAGCACCCAGAGACTCTACATCCTAATACCATCACTGTGGGGGTGGGGATTTGAACACAGGAATCTGGGGAGACACAGACAGTCAGACCACAGCATCCCCCAGCTCACCACATGACAAGGTGCAGCATCTGTTCCTGTACCTGCTCCCTGAGAAACAGACTCAGATTCTTGGGTCCAAGATTTGCTTTTATGTGTTTTCATATCCTTAGTGCCCAGCAGAGAACTTAAAATAGAACAACCAGTAAAAAAAAAAAAAAAAAAAAAAGGAAAGAAGAAGATGGGTGGGCTTGGATGGATGGGGAAGAGGACCAAGGAGCAAGAGGACATCCCTGCTTCTCCTCTGGTCCCAGCCCTCTGTCCCCAGCGCAGCAGAATGAGCTTCAGGATTTGGATTCACACCAAGAACAGAGGGACTTTTCTTTGTTGATCACTCAGTGTGCAGATGGTGAAGCTAAGTGCACGTCCTGGCTCAGCGTTCAGCGGCAGATTCTCCCCAGCCAAGAAGCCCCTGTGCACAAGAACCACACACCTGGAGGCCAGATGCTAGAGTGAAATTGTATTTGAACAAATAAATGTGTACACATGTGCAGATGCTAGAGTGAAATTGCATTTGAACAAATAAATGTGTACACACGTGCGTGAGAGAGAGAGAGATAGAGACAGGCAGACAGGCCTATCATCCATCTTTTCTGTCTTTATTTGTGGTTTGGAGAAAAAGGAGGCACTCTTTAGATTGGACCAATTTAAGACATCTTTTCATTCAACTTGTCAGAGATCACAAGACCTTCATGCCAAAATCACTAAGGCCTCACTGTTAATACCGTGTGGTGCCAATGTGGAGAAAAGAGAAAAGGCAAAGACTCCAGGGTCTGGAAATACTTTCTTAGCCACAACAGGGGGCACAGCCCCTGCCACAGCACAGCTGCTCGAAAGATGAGCAAGCAGCCCAGCTTTGCTCTCAGAGCCAGTCTTAGGCTCGTTTTTCTGAATGAAGGAACTCAGCTGCCTAGAAGAAACAGGTGTCGCCCGCTGGAGAGAAAGCACGAGCAGTTTAACAAAGTGGCCCAGGGGATGAAATGGACAGGCAAAGGCATTCTTTTCATCCCAAATGACTTCAGAACTATCTGCAGAGTCACCTAGTAGCACAGATGGGATACCACGGGAGCATTGCTGTGGTCCAGGAGTAGACAAGATTCGACTCCCTCCCTGGAAGACCATGGGGAGCCCAGAGCTGAGCAAGAGATCCCACTGGGGATCCCACTGGGGTCTCTTGCTGTCTCCCTCACCTCCTGATGCCTTACATCTGCAGAAGGTGGGCAGCACCCCCGCTCCAAGGGCTGAGGACACAGGGTGCAGCTGCATTTTCTTACTGTGAAATGGTCCCTCAATTATGATCTCTCCAAAGGGGAGGGTTTGATGCCAGGGACTTTGTCCAGAGCCAGACCTAGAAGACCCACCATCGTCTAGGGAGCGAGCCATGCCAGTGCAGGCAAGGCTAATCAGTGAAACGCATTTTATCCCGCACTTTCCTGCAGAGGAGATGAGGGTCGGCTCTGTGACACAAACATCAGGACCTAGGGCTTTGCATATCTAGTTTATCTGACAGTGTAGTTCCAAAAAAGGTGTCAACACCCACGGTGGAATATAAGCTCCTATAACCAAAACCATGCCCTTGTAGCCAACGGGAAACTGAAAGGTGTTTTTAAGGAGAACCCAGTTTATAATGGTTACACATTTTTGCACTTTGTTGCTCCTGTATGCATTCAATTTTTATGATTGAAAAAAACATCAAAACACATGGAGAGTAACCCTCATGTTTCTATTTGCCCCACGCCCCCAACATGAGCAAATAGTAGTATTCTATCATGTGCTTCATATCATTTCCTTTTTTTTTTTTAGAGATGGGGTCTCACTTTGTTGCCGAGGCTGGTCTCGAACTTCTGAGCTCAAGCAATCCTCCTGCCTTAGCCCCTCAAAAGTGCTGAGATTACAGGTGTGAGCCACCCTGCCTGGCCAATATCATTTTTTAAGAAATGGAATACAACAGAGTTGAAGTTCCCTGTGTTCCTATCCCCAAGCCACAGGTATCCCCATGACACCAGTGTGTAGTTTCTATGATTTTATGTATTTACTGCATACATATGAATTCTTAGATGGGCTTTTTAAAAAAATTATACAAATTGATTCATACCATACACAGAAAAGGTTTGGCAATTGTTTGATTGACCATCATATTTTTTAGATCTATTCATGTTAAAACATGTAATTCTAATCCATCTTAACTTTTATCGAGTGTAGGTATGACATATAAGATGTATATGATATTCTACATCTTATTCCTTACTGGTGGGGTCTTTCACTATTATAGGTATTGCTGCAGTAAACAACCTCATACATGTCTCCTTGTGACATTGCATGAGAGGTTTTTTGTTTTTGTTTTTGTTTTGTCTCGCTCTGTCGCCCAGGCTAGAGTACAGTGGCGTGATCTCGGCTCACTGCAAGCTCTGCCTCCCGGGTTCAAACCATTCTCCTGCCTCAGCCTCCCGAGTAGCTGGGACTACAGGCACCTGCCACCACGAACAGGTAGTTTTTTGTATTTTTTAGTAGAGACAGAGTTTCACCGTGTTAGCCAGGATGGTCTCGATCTCCTGACCTCATGATCCACCCATCTCTGCCTCCCAAAGTGCTGGGATTACAGGCTTGAGCCACCGCGCCTGGCCCCGAGAGTTTCTTTAGGATATATTTATATAAAGTATAATTACTGGGAACAAGGGGTACGCACGTTTTTAATTGCATTAGTATCAGCCAATAGCTCTCCAAAACAGACCCATCATCAGTGTAGTCCCCACAGGCAGCCTGTGCATTTCCATTTGCCCATATGGCTCACCCATCAACACTGTGAAACTCAGACCTTTCAATGACTATCTCGATGGTGGCATTCAATGCTAATCACTTTGCTAAATTAAACATTAATTTGAATTTCCCTGATCACTTCTGAGCATCCTTTCCTGTGAGTGGACATTTCAAGATCCCTCTTTTATAAAGCCCTGTTCTTATTCCTTGCCCAGTTTTTTTCTATTAGGTTATCTTTTTTGTGTGTGTGTAGAAATGGGGTCTCAGGGTTTTTTTCTACTAGGTTATCTTTTTCTTTTTCTGTAGAAATTGGGTCTCATTAGGCTGCCCAAGCTTGTCTCAAACTCCTAAGCTCAATCCTCCTGCCTTAGCCTCCCAAAGTGCTAGGATGACAGGCACAAGCCACAGCACCTGGCCCATTTTCTTAATGATCTATAATAAGATCTTGATATATTTTGCTTGCCAATTACTTGTTATATATGTTGCAGATGTCTGCTCCAAATCTGTCCACTGCACACTGCATTTCAAAATGTAAACTGAGAAGTCTTATGACTGCCGGACTCCTGAAATAGATGGTATGATCTTAAAGTGGGAATAGTTCACACAGCTGCAAGACCTACAGATATCAACAAAACCACACAATAGTCGATGTCACTTTCATATTTAGGGACCACTTTACGTTTTTCAAGGCATCTTTTTTTTTTCTTTTTTGTGGGGACAGAGTCTCACTCTGTCTCCCAGGCTGGAGTGCAGTGGTATGATCTCAGCTCACTGCAACCTCCGTCTCCAAGTTCAAGTGATTCTCCTGCCTCGGCCTGCTGAGTAGCTGGGATTACAAGCGTGCACCCCCACACCTGGCTTATTTTTGTATTTTTAGTAGAGACAGGGTTTCACCATCTTGGCCAGGCTGATCTCAAACTCCTGGCCTCAAGTGATCCACCTACCTTGGCTCCCCAAATTTCTGAGATTACAGACGTAAGCCACACCACCCAGCCAAGGCATCTTTCAATCATTTAATTTCAACCTCATAAAAACCTGAGGCGGCCGGGCGTGGTGGCTCACACCTATAATCCCAGCACTTTAGGAAGCCAAGACGGGTGGATCACGAGGTCAGGAAATCGAGACCATCCTGGCTAACATGGTGAAACCCTGTCTCTACTAAAAATACAGAAAAAAAAAAAAAAAAAAAATTAGCCGGGCGTGGTGGCAGGCACCTGTAGTCCCAGCTACTCAGGAGGCTGAGGCAGGAGAATGGCGTGAACCTGGGAGATGGAGCTTGCGTTGAGCCGAGATCGCGCCACTGCACTCCAGCCTGGGTGACAGGGCGAGACTCCATCTCAAAAAAAAATAAAAATAAAAAAAACCTGAGGCACATGGGGACCCATCTCGTCGCCCTGAGGTGAGGGGTTTGGCTCAGTAGTTGGTCATCAAGACCCCTTCAGTGCTCCAAGTCTGACCCGTTACCCGGTTTTGCAGCTTTCCAGAACAACTCAGAGTAGAGAAGCAGACAAACCTGTCTACAGTCACAGTCCTGCGTAAGGGTGGGGGAGGATCCAAAATCCCAGTCACCGGGTCCCGTGAACAGCGTCTGTCTCCCTCAAGAAAAGTCCACATAAGGGGGGTGCTGAAGTCGGCCCCAGGAGACCTGGCAAAGAGATGGTAAGGTGTGGCTCCCTGGCAAGCACAGCGCTGCCAAACGACCCAGGACATGGCAAGACAAGAGCCACTCCTCTCCATCCACACGGGATGCGCCCATCTTGGTGTTTCCGCCCCATAAGAAAAGGGTCGTGTGAAGACAGGGATGCACTTTATTCCACCACTTTTATTGAGCAACGGCCGGCCGTGGGGACCTGATGCTGCGCTAAGTGCTCTACTGTGAGACATCACCAGACGTCATTGCTAGAGGCAAGAATCGCTTACAAAGATGAAAGGGCAGAGCCTAATACTTGTTTTTTAATGGTTGTTATTCCATGCAGAAACACTGACTGATCCAGAACTGGTAGCTAAGGCGGTGATCAAACAGGAATGCTCTTCTTCTCAGTTTAAGACGAAGACCCGCCATGACAATGGCTGGAACGCTGGAGAAGAGAAACCCCATGGCGGCCAGTGTGAAGTTTTTCGCCAGATTTGTGGCTCCACCCCCAAGTACCCACGTGGAGAGGCCTCTAGACATACAGCACAAAGGGCATCGCCTTGAGCAGCTCAGGCTTACTCTGTCCCGCACTGTTTGTGGTGGGAGGTTCGGGCCGGCCTGGGTGCATCCAGTGAGTACCACGTTCCCTTTTCTGGGCACACTGTCTCCAGGACAGACCTGACCCGTTCTCCATTGCCCCAGAAACCCACACATCCCTGAACTAATCATGCAAAGGGGTTCTTAAAATGTATGAAGACAAAGACTCCTAGGCCGGCCCACGCAGTCTGAATAGGCTACCAAATGCTCCACCAATGGCTTATAACGCAGAACGACCTGTTTCTATCACTGCAGGACGGGACTGTAAGATTTTCTTATCCCGCCTTGGCTGCAGAGTCCCATTCCCATCCAACTCAAAGCACTGGGACAATGCCGGATGTGATCGACGTTCCATGAGTATCCGCAGAACCAAATAATAAGTGGGTGATGGTGCCTCCTAGGTGTGGGCAGCCTCTCTTACTAATTTGATAGCTTCAAGGAGTTCACAAACTGCAGGGTGGGTGAAGAATTCGTTTGACAACCATAGAAACAGATGCAAAACAATTCCCACCGAGTCTCCAAACAGCCCTGTGCACTGAGAATGCCAAGCCACGAGAATATACACCTTGACGCACCTTCACACTGCTGTCGGTCTGAATGGCTCATTAGCAAAACCTTAGGGGTATCGCCTACGTGTCCTCTAAAAGGTTTTTATCCTACATATAAACTTTTTACAAGAGTTCAAGACCTAATACTGAAGACGAATTTCCTAAGAAACTCAGTGCTCCTTGTGGGGTATACAAAGCCAGGGCCTTCCCCTACAAACACCCATAGAAAGCCCCTGAGTGACGGATGCGCCCAGGCGCGGGGCTGGGGGATGCTTTGGAAAGTGCTCCAGGAAGAGCATCCACACAGCAGCCAGCAGAGCAGCGGTCCCAGGCCACATCCGAGGCCGACCTTCCGTGGGCCCAGCCATTCCCTATGAGCACCGAGGGCAGTCCTGGTGCCGACCCGGAGGTGGCGCCCTGCACCTGGGACCTGTGCATCTGTGGCCGGCTGCCCAGGCGAGTGGGAACTAGCAACAATGCCCTGAGTCCCCAGCTCTGCCAGCCTCCTCTGTGCTCCCCACACCATCTGTCCTGAGAGTGCCTTTGAGGACGACCCATAAAAGAGGAAAACTGGCCCACGCCCAGTGAGGAGGTAGGTTCCGTAGAACAGCGCAGGGTCACACCCACAATTGTGACCTGAGACGCAGGCCTTCCCAACACCTTGGAAACATTATCCAGGATGCAGAAAAGAAGCCTACACAGCATTGCAGGAAGGGACTCGAAGGGGCGTTGCTCTATCTACAGCAATCACGCTGCTTCAGAGGAACAGGCAGAGCCCTCACCCGGGCAATGCTGGGCACAACGGGGGCAGTCACGGCCCAGACCCCGCGTGCAACTCAGTGGTAGGAGAGGTAATCAATGAGCCGGGGTGGGATGTTTAACTTGGCGATCTTCTCCAGCCCTCGGACACCAGTGGCCTTCCTCAAGCTCACCCTGCAGAGTTGCGACAGAGTCAGAGGTGTCTCTGAAAAAGGGAACAAGGAAGGACATGAGGTTAATTTCAGGAAGGAGCACAACACCTGCAACCAAATACAAACTCAGACAGAATCGAAAACGCCTCCCTTTCCCCTGGAACCGGGATGTGTACTGCAGGCCTTCTCTGGAAGGACAGCCAGGAACCTGAGGAACGGAGCCCAGGAAATGAAATTCGGGGCATGATGTCCACTGGGATTGCCTTTTGTGGAGTTTGGGGGTTTGTTTGGTTTTAAGGTTTTTTGTTTTTTGTTCTGAGACAGAGTCTTGCTCTGTCACCCAGGCTGGAGTACAGTGGCACAATCTCGGCTCACTGCAACCTCCACCTCCTGCGTTCAAGCAATTCACCTGCCTCAACCTCCCAAGTAGCTGGGATTACAGGCACCCACCACCATGCCCGCCTAATTTTTATATTTTTAGTAGAGACAAGGTTTCACCAAGTTGGCCAGGCTGGTCTGAAACTGCTGAACTCAGGTGATCTGCCCGCCTCAGCCTCCCAAAGTGCTGGGATTACAGGTGTGAGCCACCGCACCTTTTCAAAACCATGGTTTTGGTTTTTTGAGCCACGGCATTATATTTCAGCACCCAAATTTGTCATCAAACAACTATATCTGCAGCTAGGAGGCTCATCTGTCAAATGTCCGGCACAGGAGGCACAGGTCTGGTGCCTGAGCAGGTGTCAGCCACAGTTTCTGCTGCTCCAGACCACAGGCCACAGGGAACCCAGGGAGAGCTGGGGCAGCAGCACAAACAGCCCCCGCAAAGTGCCTAAGGGTCTGTCCTAGTGCAGAGGACAGGAGCCAGGACTAACAGCCTCGCTCTCAATGGAAGCCTGCAGGGAGCCGGCATATCAGGGGTCCAGGCTGAAGGCTGGAGGGGATAGGGCGGGCTCTGTGGGGCGCCTCACTTTCGTAGTACTCGAGGCACTTGGCGGGAGCGCTGCTGCTCCACGTGTAGTCAGACGGCTTCTTCCCACGGTTATCCCGGGCATAGATGTTGCCACCAAACTCGATAAGCATCTCGATGAGGTCAACATTCTTGACCTTGGCCGCGTGGTGAAGGGCCGTCTCATGAAGCTTTGCCGCATTCACGTTGGCCCCTGGAGGTCAAGAGTGCAGAAGAGATTTCACCAAGAAGAGAAGTTGAAGTCAGGGGGACAATCACATCCGTTTCTTCACACAGCATGGTGGCAGAAGCAATCCCCACCCAGAAGACAAAATCAGGACAGACGCTACCGTAGCTTTCAAAACTGTTTTTCACATCCAAAAGCAGGAATTACTCCTTGTCCCCCCTCATGACAAGAGAGATAAAGGTAGGCAGCAATCATAAAGAAATAACTGGAAATAGAACTGAAAAGAAGAAAAACAAAACGAAAAATGTCCTGAGTTAAACAAGCGTTCTAATGCCCTGTCAATCTGCCTTCAGGGGTCCTGAGATTTCTGGAAGCTCAAACCAGAGCTACTCAAGCACTCCCACCTGGCCTCGAGCACAGACACACACTACTTCTTCCTCTTGTGGGCGCAGGAGGAGGCTCCAGAAATACTGGTTGAATGAAAGAATGAATGTTCCTTAACAATGCATATTCTTTTACAAAAGGAAAACAGATAATGTACCCAAAACAGTAGGCAATTCAGAGAAGAGATTTAGCTCTGCACTCCTCAACTTTCTCATGATAAGAGCAGACATTCATCAAGCTGATTAAAAGTAAAAAAAAAAAAAAAAAAAAACAAATTTTTTAAAGAGTAGACATTCAGAAATATGCAAAGAATTAGTAGCTAAATATGGCTGGTTTTGTTTTTTGTTTTTTGTTTTTTTGAGACAGAGTCTCACTCTGTCACTCAGGCTGGAGTGCAGTGACACAATCTTGGTTCACTGCAACCTTCAGGGTTCAAGCGATTCTCCTGCCTCAACCTCCCGAGTTGCTGGGATTACAGGTACACCACTATGCCCAGCTAATTTTTCTATTTTTTGTAGAGACAGGGTTTCACCCTGTTGGCCAGGTTGCTCTGGAACTCCTGGCTACAGGCATGAGCCACCACACCTGGTCAAATATGGCATTTTTCAATGCATTAAAAAAAGATTTTGATAAAAATCTGATTTTTGTAACACATCATTCTTAGGGCACAGCCATCACTAATCCGACACGATGGAATCCCCCAGGGTTTCAGAATTCTTTTGAAAGAAATTGCCATTTTCTTCGAAGTCTGTTCCTCAAGTAACAAAGGAGGTTATAAGAGAAAATGAATGAAAGAGAAGTATTTTAAAGAAGTCAAGCAAATCGCCCAGCATCAGTAAAATAATGCGCCAAATGACAGATTCAAACCACAACTGTAAAATACTATCAAAAGTGGGATTTTAAAACAATCAGACCACTAGCACGCCATCACTTACTGACAATTTCAGAGGGTCAAAAGAGGAGTTGAGAGGTGGAATGCTATTCCATTTTCTAGTTCCTCTGCTCAAAAACTATCTGAAAAATCCTGCTTTCTGCTTTAAAATATTTGAATCCCCTAAAAGCACATAAGAACCATGCTCATAACAGCATTGGTGGAGTGATCCAGCCCTCCAAAGTGATGACATAAGTAAAGAAAGTTCTTTCTGCTTCCCGCAGCCAAAACTCAGAAGTTAGGACAGGAAAAGGATCTCTCAACCAGGAAAAATGCTAAATTACCTAGGTCCTGAATTTGGCAGAAATGCACTGCCAAAAAAAAAAATAATAATATTTAAAAGCAATAGATTAAAGAAATATTTTCTCCACAATTCAACCTGTCTTTCACACAAGGGGTTTTCCTCCCATATAATGTTGCAATCATAATACAAAGTACATTTTAACACTAAATGTACACTTATAATGAAAAACAAATTGTACCATCCACAGAATCTACAGTTCAAGTAGCTTTCTCTCATGTCATTAATTCTGGCAATATTCCTGCCAATTGGGAGAGAAAGAGACGGTCTCTATTTTAACAAAAGAAAAAAAAAAAAACAGAGAAAGAGGCCCAAGGGAGGCACAGCTACTCTCGCATGATCAGGGAGAAAACCATGGCTGGAAAGAGCTCTAAAAATCATGCTTCCTGCTGTGCTCCACACATGAGGCCTTGGCCAGGGGCTCTTGCAGAGAGGCGGCCTTCCCAACGTACATCTTTTCAAAATGCGTGTTTGGCATCATTTGATTGGGTGGAAGGGAAGGAAGGTGAATAAGGAAGGAAATGAAATTGTGAATAAGGGATTGAAAGGAAACACCAGGCCAGGGGTGCAGGCGGCAACTTGGGTGGATCCTGAAAGTATAGCACTGAGTGAGCAAAGAAGAGAGTGAGAGATGAAACCCGAACAACTATGTCCATTAAAAATATGTGCCTCGGCCAGGCGCAGGGCTCACGCCTGTAATCTTAGCACTTTGGGAAGCTGAGGCGGGCGGATCTCTTGGGCCCAGGAAATTGAGACCAGCCTGGGCAACATAGTGAGACCCTAGTTCTACAAAAAAATTAAAAAATTATCCGGGCGTGATGGCACACACCTGTAGTCCCACCTACTCTGGAGGCTGAGGTAGGAGGATCACTGGAGCCCAGGAGGTTGAGGCTGCAGCAAGCTGTGATTGTACCACTGCACTCCAGCCTGGATGACAGAGTGAGGCCCATAGTGAGAGAGAGAACACATACAGGTACTTGTTAGAAAGAAGAAAACAGGACCAGGCACGGTGGCTCATGCCTGTAATCCCTGCACTTTGGGAGCCTGAGGTGGGCAGATCACCTGAGGTCAGGAGTTCAAGACCAGCCCAGCCAATATGGTGAAACCTCATCTCTACTAAAAATCCAAAAATTAGCTGGGCATGGTGGTGCACATCTATAATCCCAGCTACTCAGGAGGCTGAGGCATGAGAATCACTTGAACCCGGCAGTCGGAGGCTGCAGTGAGCGGAGATCACACCACTGCACTCCGGCCTGGGTGACAGAACGAGACTCCGTCTCAAAAAAAAAAAAAAAAAAGAAAGAAGGGAACAGATACAGAGGAAAGAAGGAAGAGAGAGGGTGGGAAAGGGAAAGAAGTAACTGTGTGAAGCAAGGATGGTAACATTCTTTGAACTGAGAGACAAGAGAAAGACTGAGACAGAGGCAGAGACAGAGACAGAGAGAGACAAAGACAAAAACAGGGAGCCAGGAAACAACCAGGGAACTAAAAGCTCTGAACTTCATGCTTCAGAGAAAAGGGGTCAGCACAGGCTCATTACCAAAATCCTGCTTTCAACGCCAAATAGGATTAAAGTGGATTCAGAGAACCCATGGCCAGCGATGTGAAGGGACCTTCTAAGACCTTAGCACACCGGGACTGGCACAATCCTGGAACATAAACACAAATAGCTCAACAGGTGCTTGCTGCAACAAGAGAAATAAAAAGAAATAATAATGGCAATTAAATTTAAAAAATTTATAATTGAAAATTTTTTAAAAAAATTAAACAACAATTTTTTAAAAATTTTTTAATTGTGCCAGGACCAGTGCTAAGAACAAAGGTGGAGGCAGGACCGTCCTCAGGGAGCGGCTTCTGAACACTCCTGGCAGAGTTCACTATTCACTGCCAGCCATCAGATTAAAAATTACTTCACCATCATAACCGGACTTTCACCCTCCCCGGCCCTCCTCCTTTGCAAATACAATCTGGTTCCTGGACTCACCTCACCGCCTACAAAGAACAAGAACAACGGTCTCTACGTCCCCCCTGGGGTGCAACGTGGCTGCCTCACAGTTCAGCTCTCAAACCGCACACGAAAGCACCTGCAATCATGTGGGCCCGGACTGGTTCAATCCCTCTCCCCTCTCCACAGTAACTGGTTCAAATGACCCAGGTTTGAGCCAATCAGAATTTGGCAAAGTTTGGGCAAAGGGACTGGGGAGGGGTGTGGGAAAAGGGACTTTCCACTCCTCTGTTTTTCTGGAGACACAGTCCCTGGCTTTCCTTCGGTTTCCCAAAGGATCTGTGACCCGACCCCAAAAGTTCAGAATCATTACTTTTAAAAAATCCGTTTGTGAGGACGTAGGGGGTGCTGTTGTTTCTGTTGTTTCTCTCTTCTCTGTATGTTTGAAAATTTCCACAATGACAAAATGGTTTCTAAGAAGATGATGATCCATCTGCTCTCACTAGGGGTACTAGAGGAGACCACCAGAGAGTAGGATGTGAATCAGGAATCCCACATGGAGCGGATGGCTGGACACCACCCACAGCATCGAGCCAACACCGACAGTCACAGCAGGGAGGCTTCCCCACTCCCCAGGGGGCATGCAAACTCCCGAGGAGAGCTGTGGGAACCCCGCTTTAGGGCAATAGTGGGCATCACAGCTGCCCCTTCCTTTCCAGCCCCCACCCCCGACTGTGCTGCCACCTGGTAATGTGGTGGAGGTGGGAGCAGACCTGACTTCAGCTCCAGCGTGGGCCCCGCCTGGTCCAATCCCTCTCCCCTGGCCACAGTAATTGGTTCTAATGACCCAGGCTTCAGCCCGTCAGAATTTGGCAAAGTTTGGGCAAAGGGACTGGGGAGGGGTGTGTGAAAAGGGATTTTCCACTCCTCTGAAAGAGTCTCCAGAAGGCTTAAAATGGGAAACATCTGGCGTGTAGGCCTGAAGCCACTGCAGCCCCGTGATCTTGCTCAGGGAAGCCGGAGGCTTAGGATAAAGTCAACACTGAGGAAAGCAGAATCGCAACATTCAAAGAAACTGGGTGACACCACAGAACCTCCAGTCCAGCCACCCCTAAACCTGCTCTGCGTCTCAGCCCTGAAGTCACCTGAACTAGAAATGCCCGCCATTGTTTACCAGGTAGAAGTGGCTTCCTGTTACTCGGAAAGGCATCCAAGTGACATGAAGTCCTAACTGATACAGAAAGGATGTTTGCTTTAAACACTAAGTTGATCCCTTTCCCTACAACCACACCAAACGGAACTAAAGTAAAAATGGAACTCATGTGTACTGAGCTCACAACGGCTTGATACAAATGCACTGCCCTGTGTTCATAGAAATGGATCCAGCTGCCAGACGACAGCTCGGCTGGAAACACTTTCGCCTGCTTCCAATGGAGATATTTTTAAGACAGTGTACAAAAAATTAAAAGTACCCCAACAACTGTTCCTATACAAAATGAATCTTTTCCACTAAGAAGACTTAAAAGTGGCACATGAAAGTGAATAAGATTCTCCAACAGAAAACTACACATAACGAAGCTCAAATGACTGTCATTGGGGGGGATTCATGATCTTCCTGCTCCTGAACAGGTTTGTTCTTGTTGTTAAGAGATGGGGTCTTGCTATGTCTCCCAGGCTGGCTCAAACTCCTGGGCTCAAGCAATCCTCCCGCCTCAGCCTCCCAAAGTGCTGAGACTACAGCTATGAGCCACAGTGCCCAGCCATCCTGAAGAGTTTTGTTTTTATCCTACACCACAGCCAGAATTTGGATCAGATGATGAAACTAAAATTTTCCCTCAACAACATTAAGTTGGGTTAATGATAAAAACCCTGTGCCAACAGTCACTTTGGCTAAAACTTTTGGTATAGACAGGCCCTGAGCCTAATCCTCAATTGGTTGGGTCTTTTTGGTTTTGATTTTTCCCCCCCTTGGGAATCTTGATCCTGAGTCTTTTCGAACACCTGACAACAGCCTGGATTCCAAATGCTCCATATTCTCCTAAACGTTGCCGACTCCACTTCCCATTACATCCCGTTCTCTCTTGGATTCAGGCAGCAACCTCACCAGGCAGCTGTGGGGACAGTGGCCTGTGATCTCTAGAAATAATCATTGGCATTTGTTGAGTACCTACTAGGACACACCAGGCACCGGGGAAATATGCCCAGTTCTCCCAGCAACCTGCAGCATAGATTCTTCCAGTGTTACAGATACATAAACTGAGGCCAAGGTCTCAGCTGGCAAGTAGGAGAGCCAGCCTCCAACCCTGGTCCCTCTGACTCCTCTACCCAGCTCTCTGCTAGGCACAGTAAATACCTGTTCAGGTAAATATCCTTGCAAGTAAACACCTGCTTAGGTGAACAGCCTTGCAAGTATATACCCATCCAGGCAACCTTCTCATATAAATCTGTAAATACTCACTCTGCAGGTAACACCCACACAGGTAAACACCCACGCAGGTAAACACCCGCACGGGTAAACACCCGCACAGGTAAAAACCCACTCACCTGCATTGAGCAGCACTTTGACACAGTCCAGATGCTCCCGGGCACAGGCAACGTGCAGAGGGGTCCCAAAATGGCAATCGTGCGCTTCCAGATTGGCCCCGACATCAATAAGAAGCCTCACACATTCGGAACTCCCTTAAGATAAATGGAAAAGGGGGGACAATGTCCTTGAATACGGACACTGGAGATAAGCACGCAGACGCGGCAGCTGCAGCAGCCTCCATCCCTGGTGCAGGGCAGGGAAGCCAGGCAGGCCTGCATCCCAACCTAGGGAGTTCATGCCCCGCATGGCCCTCAGGAAGCCAGGACACGGCTCTGCGTCCCCCTGAGGAGGGGAGGGCTCACAGCAGTGGGAGAAACGGGCCTGGCCGGCCTCCTGCTGTGAGAACAGGAGACATAGGGCACCACCTAGAATGGACCAGGGAAAACTCTCCCGCTGCCCTCCTGTCCTGTGTCTACCTGCAGCTGTCGGCACTGAGCCCAGTCTCCCAGGAAACCCCCCAGACTTTGTTAGGCAGGTCATCCTCCTGTGCCCACGGTGGCTGCCTCTCCTGCCGGTTTTTTTTTTTTTTTTTTAGACAGTCTCATTCTGTTGCCCAGGATGGAATACAGTGGTTCAATCTCAGCTCACTACAACCTCCACCTCCCGGATTCAAGCAATTCTCCCACCTCAGCCTCCCAGATAGCTGGAATTACAGGCGTGCACCACCACGCCTGGCTAATTTTTTTGTATTTTTAGTAGAGACGGGGTTTCACCATGTTGGCCAGGCTGATCCTAAACTCCTGACCTCAGGTGATCCGCCCACCTCAGCCTCCCAAAGTGCTGGGATTACCAAGGGCATGAGCCACAGCACCTGGCCTCTCCTGCCTCTTAAGCAGCTCCTCTTCCTGGGTCTGTAATGTGGATTTGGATCACGGTTCCAGGCCCCCCACCCTCCCACCCCTGCACATTCCGTCTAGGCTCCATCCTTTCCTGTCACTCAATTACCTCTTCACTGTTGGCAGCTCCCTGATTTTCCCCACCAGCCTCACACCCAGCCCCAGAGCCATGTGCTGGCCACTAGCTGGTGTCTCCCACTCCAGAGCCCCCTCCCTTTCCTGGGGTCCCTGCTCCTTACTCAAACCTGACCCATTTCTGACCTCTTGAGCCTCCCCTTCATACCAAATGCTACAGATTCCTCCCCAAACTTTCTAAATGAACCCATCCCACTCCACCAACCTACTCTGGGCACTGGCCACCTTGATCCATCGATGGTCCCCAACTCATTCCTCTGCTTCCAGGAGACCCCGACCACCACTGCCACCTCCGTCTGTCTGCACATGGAGGGCCACTAAATGAACCTTCCCCAACTTCTGTTTTCCTGGCTCTCAACATCTGCTCAGAAACCTTCAAGAGCTCCCTGGAGCTGTCCCCATGGCCTGTAGACATGGAAAGACCTGAGACCAGGAATCAGGGGTGAGCCACAGGCAGCCATGGCTCTGCCAGCACCGTGGAAGGGCACATACCCCATACCCTGCACCCCAGACGTGCATCCAAAGACAAAGGCCATGCTGGCTGGTCAAGATCTAAGCCACGGTTTGCAGCCTCTGCTCAAAAGAGTAGAATCCAAACTCCTCTGTCATTTAAACATCTTCCCACCAGCTGGTCTCACCCTAAATTCCAGTCCTCTCTGCTCCACTGGGAGCTTCTAATGCAGTAAGATAGGACAAGGAGTGTCCCCCATGCTCGGGGTACCCTTTTATCTTCCCAGCATCTGCAATCCACCTGTTCTCAGAGGGCAGCTGAAGTCCCACCTGCTCACTGAGCCTGCAGGACCAGCACTGTGTTTTGAGAGCACTGCACACAGCCTCCTGGCCCAGGCTCTTGGGACACGTTTCTCTGTCCTCTCCCATCTCAATCAGGGACCTGCAGAGCACACTAGAGCAAAGCCCAAGTGAGCCTCTGCAGAGTGCCCCAGGCCCTGGTGCTAATGTGGAGGGGCCTGAGGAGCCCTGGCTTGGACACAGAATCCTACCATAGAGTCACCTGCCCCAGCCCTGGAGGAAGACCTCAAGGAGGGAAAGCTTAGAATCTCGGCAGCTGAGCCACCAAGAGCCAGAAACAGACTCAGAACTCTCCTTCACCAGCCAAGGGCTCCCAGTTCATCTACTCTGCTTCCTTCCCAAAGTCCTTTAATCCCAGAAAGGAGGAAACTTCCAGGGCCCAGCTGGGCCAGCCCAGTTGTCTGCCAACTCACCACTCATGCAGGCCTCGTGCAGGGGGGATGCTGTGTACAAAGGAGGGTTGACCTTGGCCCCATAGGACAGCAAGAGCTTCACACACTCGATGCTGCCCGAGGCGCAGGCATCGCAGAGCGGGGTGCTGCCGTCGATGTTGCGAGCATCCACCTCATGGAAGGAAGAAACAAGTATCAAAGGGCAGAGAAACGCCACGCAACCCGCTTTCCCATCCTGCTGTAGGTTCATCTTTGCTAAGATGCTTCTTAGAAGCACCAGTTTGCTTTGGTATTATGTGCTAGGCGAGAACACCGAAAGAGACAGCACGTGGCTGGGGAGCACCCACAGCCTCTTGAGTACAAAGGTCATCTCATTCAGGATTCTTTTCTCTCGGGGCAGGATAAGCTCAGCCGCCCCCTCACCACCCCTACCCCAAACACCTACTAAGCACAGAGCAGGACAGGGGAACCCTAGGCTGCAAGCTGGGAGAGGCAGGCTTTAAACATGAGTTTTAAAAACTCTAACTTCAGCTTGGCACAGTGGCTCACACCTGTAACCCCGGCACTTTGGAAGGCGAGGAGGGTCACTTGAGCTCAGGAGTTCGAGACCAGCCTGGGCAACATGGCGAAACCCTGTCTCTACAAAAAATACAAAAATTAGCTGGGTGTGGTGGCGTGCACCTATAGTCCCAGCTACCCAGGAGGCTGAGGTGGAAGGATCACTTGAGTCGAGGAGGACGAGGCTGCAGTGAGCTATGATCACATCACTGCATTCCGGCCTAGGCGACAGAGTAAGACCTTGTCTCAGAAAACAACAAAAACCTCTACCTCAATGGAAGGAATGCCTGAGACAGCCTACCATCCCTCCCCTAGTGAGAAAGTCAGAGGCCGGGAAAAAGGCAACTCCCCAAACTGGCAAATTTTATTCAGCATTTGTCCAAATTCAAATTCTGTTTGGGTACACACTGACACGGGTTCCATTCCAAGCTTTTGGGAAGAATAAACAGTACACCGTCTTCCCTTTTTCCCCACCCCTTGAACTCTGAGACCAGTTCCTTGTGTCCCTAGTACATTGGCCAGGGGTGTGCCCGGCCAGTGTTTGCCAGCTCGGGAGAGCTGCCTGCCAATGTGCCAGGAATTCTGCTGACCAGAAACCCCCGGTGTCTTAACACTAGCCAGGGTGGGAACATTTACACCAGGGAAAGCAGCAATACAGAGTTTTGTTTTTGTTCCTTTTTTCGGAGAGCTGGCGGGCCAGCATCCCACGGAGTCATCCTAAAGCTGGAACCCTGCTCTTTGGGCCCAAGCAGCAGCTCTGAGCCCAGGCCTGGCTACCCCTGAGAGAGCCTGTATCTAGACTGTGGCCAGCCTGCTGGCTCCTGCCCACCACAGGGCTGGCACTCCCACCATCAATTTGTTCAGGTCGCCCTTTCTTCCACCACCGTGACCTCCTAACAGCCAGGTCCACAAGCACTTCTCAGCCATAGGCTTCCTGGTACCTGTGTGCAGTGGACACAGTGCAGCCCCCACCCTCCCCTCTTTCCCAAGTTCTCCTGAGTCAACCTTCTCCATTCTGGCAGCTGCAGCCAATCTGGGGGTCTGCCCTGATGGGCCACTCACCTGGGCCCCAGCCGCCAGCAGCAGCTGCACGCACCGCGCCTGGCCCTGCAGACTGGCCGCGTGCAGGGGCGTGATGGAGTCCACAGTGACCTGGTTCACACAGGCGCCACTCTCGATCAGCTGTTGCAGCTGCAGGCTCTCACCCCGCTGGGCTGCCTCGTGCACAGGGGTCCGTTCCACCCAGAAACCTGGAAAGGAAGGGGACCTCATGCTAAGACCCTGCCACTTCATCCAGGACAAATGAGCACACGTAAGACTCCAGGGCCCCTGACGCCACCAAGGCACCATCCGTGATCATGCAATTGTCCCAGCACTTCTATAAAGATCCCTGAGGCACCCTCCCTCCCCCGCCTGAAGGCTGGAGTCCAAGCTCCTGGGCAAGGCCTACAAGGGGCTCCATCCTGTGGACCCCGCTCACCTCCACGGTCCACCTTCCACCACTGCCCCTGCATAAACCCGCTCTGCAGGCACAGGTGCTCACCACTCCCCTGCAGTTCCACATCCTTCTCTGCTAACACGCCCACCTTTGCCCTCTGCCAATTGTCCACTCAGCAATTTCCTGGTGAAACGTTTACATCCTCCAGGTGGGCCCAGGTAAAACAACTTCTCTGGGAAACACTTCCCACAAAGCTCACACACACACTCAGACCACTGCATTTACAGTGTCTCCTGCACTCGACTGCCTTCAGAATCCATATTTTAATTACTCCACTTTAGTGGTGTCCTCAGGCTTGTCTATATACAAGGTCATGTCATCTGCAAACAAAGATCGTTTAACTTCTTCCTTTCTAATGTGGATGCCATTTATTTATTTATTTATTTATTTATGAGATGGAGTCTCACTGCGTCACCCAGGCTGGAGTGCAATGGTGTGATCTCGGCTCACTGAAACCTCCGCCTCCCGGGTTCAAGTGATTCTCCTGCCTCAGTCTCCCAAGTAGCTGGGATTACAGGCACACACCATCACACCCAGCTAATTTCTGTATTTTTAGTAAAGATGGGGTTTCACCATGTTGGCCAGGATGGTCTCAAACGCCTGACCTCAGGTGATCCACCCGCCTCAGCCTCCCAAAGTGTTGGGATTACAGGCGTGAGCCATCACGCCCAGCCCTTTTATTTCTTTTTCTTGTTGAATTGCTCTGGCTAGGACTTGCAGTGCAATGTGGAACAGAAGGGGTGAGAGCCAACATCCTTGTCTTGTTTCTAGTCTCAGGGGAGAGCATTTAGTCGTTCACCTTTAAGGATGATGTTAACTGGGTTTTCTTTTTTTTTTTTTTTTTAGTCTCAGTCAACCATAGTGATCCTATTTCCCATATAGCATCCAACCCAACTCTAGCTAAGGAGAGGTGAGGGAGAGTCTGTGAAGAGGTCTCCAAGCTTCCATATTCTGTTCACTCCCAAGAAGGAGCTCGAGGGGATGGCTGTCTCCCTTCCTTCTCTGGATACTGCCCGGATGTGAACTTGAACCTGCTAAGCCATCTGGCTACCTGCCTGAAGACAGGACCTACAGGAATGGCAAAGCCGGGAAAGGACTGGAACCTGGAGGACGAGTCAAGGACCATCAAGTGCCTGGAGCCAAGCCAATGGGTGGGCTTTGTCACATTTCTTTATTGTCTAAACCAAGTGCGGACAAAAGCTCGCTAACTAGTATACACCGTAAACTCCCCAGATGCAGAAACCACACATGCCTATGTTTTCTCAGTACCCATCTCAGACACAGAGAAGTCTTCTAGACACTTTAAAATGTCATAAATGACAACAACGCTGGATGAAAGCTGACATATCCTTACCGTCAACTCCCCAGCTTCGAGTGGACAAGATCACACCACACACCTCTTCTCAATCAACAGTTTCCTCTTACTATTCCGATATGTTCCTGGAAAACCTTCCTATCACCTGGATCTTCCCCAGATCTTACTTTTACAAAGCGTATCTGGGCAGGGTGCTGTGTCTCATGCTTGTAATCTCACCACTTTGGGAGGCTAAGGCGGGCGGATCACTTGAGGTCAGAAGTTCGAAACCGGCCTGGCCAACAGGGTGAAATCCCATCTCTACTAAAAATATTTTTAAAAATTAGCCAGGCATGGTGTTGCATGCCTGTAATCCCAGCTACTTGGGAGGCTGAAGCAGGAGAATCGCTTGAACCCAGGAGGTGGAGGTTACAGTGAGCCCAGATCACGCCACTGCACTATAGCCTGGAGAACAAGAGCAAAACTCTGTCTAAAAAAAAAAAAAAAGAAGGTATCTGCATCGAATTTCCTCTGCAGGTGGGCAGCCTCATCAGTTAGTGCTGATGACTCTGCCTGCTCTTAGAGATCCCCACATTGCCCCCCTCACCCACCTCTGCCTTTGGCACTGAGACCAGGGTTAAGAGTTCCCTGGAGCCACAACTGCACAGAACTGCTTGGTGGAAACTCAGCTCAGTCTTTTATCAGCTTACCCAAAACACAACTTACCCGAGTGTCAGCTTCTTTACCTGTAAGTTGCTATAACAATTATTTTTTCTTCATAGGTGGTCTATGAACATTCAATGAATTGAAATAGGTAGATGCACTTAAAGGGTGGGGCCTGGCACCGAATCAGTGCTCAATAAACGTTGTCTGTTTGTAGTATTTTTGTGGGGTTTTTTTGGGTTTTTTTTTTTTGAGACAGAGTCTCGCAATGTCACCTGGGCTGGAGTGCAGTGGCGCAATCTCAGCTCACTGCAACCTCTGCCTCCCGGGTTCAAGCGATTCTCCTGCCTCAGCCTACCGAGTAGCTGAGATTACAGGCACATGCCACCATGCCCAGGTAATTTTTTGTATTTTTAGTAGAGATGAGGTTTCACCATGTTGGCCAGGCTGGTCTCGAACTCCTGACTTCATGATTCACCCACCTCGGCCTCCCAAAGTGCTGAGATTACAGGCGTGAGCCACCGCGCCCAGCTGTTTATAGTATTTTCGCCTCCAATCGTACCTATCTGTCTTGTCCACAGCCAAAGAGCCCGGGTGACCCTATGTCAGAGGACGTGGGGACTAGAGAGAACTTGAACCACAAAGGAAGATTCAATCCCCACAAAATGTAAAAGTCAGGCTTCCATTTGACTAACCGTCTCCAGGTGGCCCTCGGCCCCACCAGTTGTAATGAACAGTAACCCACTGACCTCCTGGGGTTAGTGAGAAGTGGTTTCGTGTCACTTTAAAATCAATCCGCGGGGGGCAAAATCCCAAGGGTAGAAGGATAGGCCGCCACTTGAAAAAGAAGAGGAAGGCAGGGAGAGACCTAGGCCTTACAGCAAAAAAGGAAAATGCATCTCAGGAGGCCACCTGAGCAGGGAAGGCACGTTCCCATCGTGCCTCCATTCACAAGATGTCCAGGTGGATTTAGCGTCTTCCGCTGCCACACACAAAGATGACTAAGATGCAGCAACAGACAGCTCACAGTCAGGGACCAGGGAACACTTGTGCAGACAATTCACAACATGACAACTGCGATCATGTCTGGCGACGGATCAGAAGCAAGAGCCCCGGTGCCCAGGGATGGCCAGGGAAGGTCACAGAGGCCACAGAGCTGCAGCTGGGTCTATCTTGGGCACCGCTTATTCACCTCTGTACCCTAGAACCTGGCACTGTCCACGAAGATGCTGGTATCTACGTGGTTGCTCAGTGGGTGAGTGGATGAGTAAATGAATGAAAGGAGTTACTAAAACCAATTATAAAGTCTGGCCGGGCAAGGTGGTTCACCCCTGTAATCCCAGCACTTTGGGAGGCCGAGGTGGGTGGATCACGAGGTCAGGAGTTCAAGACCAGCCTGGCCAACGTGGTGAAATTCCGTCTCTACTAAAAATACAAAAAATTAGCCGGGTGTGGTGGCACGCTCCTGTAATCCCAACTACTCGGGAGGCTAAGGCAGCAGAATTGCTTGAACCCAGGAGGTGGAGGTTGCAGTGAGCCGAGATCACGCCATTGCACTCCAGCCTGGGTGACAGAGCAAGACCTTGTGTCGAGAAAAAAAAATAAAAATAATAAAAAATAAAAAATAAAGTCCATAGCAGTGAAACAGCAAAAGAACTAACATTTTTGTTTAAGGGGCCTTTATCCATTCTTACACAGAGGCTAGGATAATTTTAGAGCACTGAGATAATATGCAAAAAGAGCAATTGTGTAGTTTTGAAATTAACTCTGGGATTAAAAGGAAAGCATGTAAACAACTAGCTATGTTTTGTTAAAGATTTATAGCAACACTGTGACGTGATCGAGGACAAAGACGTTCCCAACCTCGGACCCTCGCTGGTGCCCAGGTGTCAGCGGTCCTCGGTTACCTCTTCATCCCAACAGCCTCCTCTTCCCACTGCTCTCAACGTAATTAAGAACCCGAAGCCTGTACTGACTTAGATGGCACTTTAGACACTTGTCTACCATCTTCCTGGTTTGCAGGCTCTCTAAATAAACCTGCCACCAACTCTTGTCTCTCGTGTTTGGCTTTTGAACAGTAAGCAGCCTGGGTTCAGTTACAACTAGACATAAAATTTTTAAAAGAAAATCTAATTTTATTTCTCTGTATCACTAGTCTATAAAGGAAATGCAACTTAATTACATCAGCTGCTATGGTCTTACCAGCAGCAATTAAGGGCAAAAATTAGCAGCAGACATGATAAGAAAAAAAGAAAAAAGAAACTTCCGTGCATCTAAGGGCACAATCAGAGTGAAATGGCAACCCACAAAATGGGAGAAAATATTTGCAAGTCATATACCTGATGAGGGATTAGTCCAGGATATATAAAGAACTCCTGCAACTCAAAAAAAAAAAACAAAAAACAAAACACACAAATAACCAGGTTTAAAAATAGGCAAACGAGTTGAACAGACATTTCTCTAAAGAGGATACACATGGCCACGAACATAAAAAAAGGTATTCAACATCACTAATCATTAAAGAAATGCAAATCAAAACCACAATGAGATACTACCTCACACCTGTTAGGATTATCAAAAAAAACCAAATAACGTGTTGGCGAGAATGTGGAGGAAGGTGGTGGCCTTGTGCACTGATGATGGGAATGTGAAATGGTCCAGACATTGTGGAAGACTATATGGCAGTTCCTAAAAAATGAAACATAGGATATCATATGATCCAGCAACTCCACTGCTGGGCATATCTCCAGAAGAATTGAAAGCAGGGTCTTGAAGAGAGATTCATTTGTACACCCACAATCATAGCAGCATTATCGTCAACAATCCAAGTGTCCAGTGGACTATTATTCAGCGTTGGGAACGAAGGAAATCCTGTCCCATGCTACAACATGGATGAACCTTAAGGACATTATCCTGAGTCAAACCAGCCATTTCTAGGCCGGGCACGGTGGCTCACGCCTGTAATCCCAGCACTTTGGGAGGCTGAGGTGGGCAGATCACTTGAGGTTAGGAGTTCAAGACCAGCACAGCCAACATAGTGAAACCCCATCTCTCCTAAGAATACAAAAATTAGCCAGGCGTGGTGGCTGTAATCCATGGTGTGTCAGTAGTCCCAGCTATTCAGAGGCTGAGACACGAGAATCGCTTGAACCCAGGAGACAGGAGGTTACAGTGAGCTGAGATCGCACCACTGCACTCTGGCCTGGGTGACAGAGTGAGACTGTCTCAAAAATAAATAAATAAATAAATAAATAAATACGCCATTTCTGGCCAGGCGCAGTGGCTCTCACCTGTAATCCCAGCACTTTGGGAGGCCGAGATGGGCAATATGGTCAAACCCCACCTCTAATAAAATTACAAAAATTAGCTGGGCATGGTGGCCCATGCCGATAATCCCAGCTACTCGTGAGGCTGAGGCAGGAGAATCACTTGAACCAGGGAGGTGGAGGTTGCAGTGAGCCGAAATCATGACATTGCACTATGGCCTGGGTGACTCTGTCTCAAAAAAAAAAAAAAAAAGCCAAATAATCCATTTCTGAAAAGTCAAATACTGCACGATTCCACTTATGTGAGGTCCCTTGAGTAGTCAAGTTCATGGAGACGAAGAATAGAAAAGTAGTTGCCAGGGGCTGGCGGGAGGGGAAACGGGGAGTTAGTATTTCATGGGGACAGAATTTCAGTTTCACAGGATGAAAAAGTTCTAGAGATCTGTTATACAAAAATGTAAATGTACTTAACCCTACTGAAATGGACACTTGAAAATGGCTAAGGTGGTAACTTCTGTGTTATGTGCTCTTTATTACAATTAAAAATAGAAAAAAAATATATTTTTAAAGTAATCAGAAGCTGGAGGACCTAGAGCATGGGGGGACTGTCACCCACAGGCTGTCCTCACAGGAGATTTACAGTGGGGAAGGGAGGGATAGAAGGCCAGAGGACAGCAGGTGCCTGGGCTGCACCTCGTCACCTTTCCTGACACCCCCAAACCACCAATGGCCCTTCCAGGGGGCGAAGAGACCCACACTCTGCATAAAGGTCAGCCCCCAGCCCCCACCACCACAGAGCAATGGCTCAGCCCTGCACTGGCGGAGCCCCAGCCCCCACCACCACAGAGCAATGGCTCAGCCCTGCACTGGCGGAGCCCCAGCCCCCACCACCACAGAGCAATGGCTCAGCCCTGCACTGGCGGGGCCAACGTCCCAGGTGAGAAGAATCAGGAAGGACAGCGTGTGGTCACAGACCTTAAATGGATGAGGAGTGAGCCCAGGAAATGCTGTCTGTTAGTGAACAGACTGGCCAGGCTGCTTCCAGCCCCTGTGCCAGGCTCCCTGTGGTGGCAAAACGCCCCCCTCCCCAATCCCTGCACCGTCTCCCTTGGCAGAGCACCGCCTTGGAAACCTGAGACTCCATGCTGTGCTGGCAAGTTCCCTCCGGACTCACGTTCTGCCCCTAAACCTCACCCACTGCTGTCACGTAATAGGTCTCCCGTTGCCCCCTCCCTAACGCAGATGAATGACAAACCAGTCTGACAGGGCCTGTTCACAAGGGTAGAATCCAAGCAAGGTATAAGGCCCACACCATGCAGTCACAGGCCCTGTCCCCAGGCTCCCTGCCACGCACACAGCCGTGTCCAGTGACACCAAACTCTACCGACTCAACAGTATCCAGTGGCTGCAAGCCTCATGCTTTGTGTATGCTGTTCCTTCCCCTGCCTGGAAAGCCCTTCTCAGCCCCATTCACCACCTTGCTTCCGGCTGAAATTCCTCGACTGAGGGAACCCCTGCTCCTTAGGAAGCCTCCCGAGCATGCAGCCCACCCACCCACGCCATCTCCACACTGTCGCCGCGCCACCAGCTGACCAGCATCCTTCCTTCCCTGGCCCTTCCCTAAGGTCGCCCCCAGCACCTTGGGGACAGTACCACAGCTGGCCGGTCTCCCGGCCCCGGCTGCATGTGCAGGTATCTGAATGAATAAGCACTCCCCACACATCTTCCCCTGCCAGACTGAACTCGGACCGCTGCTCCACTTTCCAGCCTAGGACAGTGGCCTGAGACCTAACAAGACACTCCTACACTCTGGCCAGGCGGGGGCTCACGCATCCGTTAAATGAAGAACTTGTGTTAAAACAAGAGCCAAGGCTGCAGCCCTGGTGACTCGTGATCCAGTCCTGATGGCTGGATTCTACCCACCTCCTCCTCTGCTTCAGGTCAGGGTCACAGTGATACATACATGGCCCCTCCTGTTTACTTGCCACTTGCAGGCCTGAGCTCATGAATAGCCAAGCAAAAGCCTTTGCCCTGAAAACTAGAATTTCACAGACGTCATCTGTGTATCTACTGCAGACTACAGCAGACGTCACCTTGAGAAGGAACGATACATGCTTCAGAACATTCTCTCCACTTTTCCACCCACGATACGAACTGACTGACTAGGCCGGTGTGCCAGATGTGGACCTTTCCGGACCGCAGCTCCTCCTCCCCTCTCTTGCCCCTTTGCTGGGGTCCCGACACCCTCACATCTGAGGCTGGCGCCCTGCCCCAGGACTGACCTGTCCTTTGAGATTAGGAAGCCCTGGCTGAACAGGCCAAGTGGCTCAGGGTCAGCCTACCCTCAGGGAGCGGACTCTACAGGGGCAAGCTGCGGGAACCGCCTGGCTCGTGAGTTCAAAGTGTGTCTCACAGCTTACCCTCTCCAAGCCTCGGCCTCCTCTCTCCTCAAATGGGTGCTGTGAAGACTGAAGGAAACTGTGCCTGGCCACCTGTAAAGGCTCTGAGTAACAGGCACTGTAATGGCTCTGGGATCACTGCTGTCATTATGACCCTACCAGTCCTGTGGGGAGGGCAGGTTCGGGTTCTTCCATCTCATCTTTGTTCCGTAGCAAGCCCCCACCAGCTTGCATTCCAGCTCCAGTAACTCGATGCTTATCTAAGTCGGGTGACTGAGCCTCTGCCCAGTTTTTCTGCTCAGTTCCTGGGCCCTCTGACACCAGAGCCCCTCCATCCCTCCCTGCCTTGTAAGCCACCCAGCAGTGTCCCGGGCCATCTCGCCACCGCTGGCTGCTGCACAGCCAGGTTCTGCTGGCCGGAGACCACCAGCAGCTTGAAACCAGCCGGGGTATGAGCATTTAGACCAGGGAAAGCAGCAAAGCAGACTTTTATTTTTGTTTCTTTTTCTTTATTTTTTCCCCCAGGCAGCTGGTTTGCCAGTATCCCCCTCAGCCACCCCAGAGCCAGAGCCCTGATCGTTAAGCCCAAGTGGCAGCTCTGTGCCCAGGCCCAGCCACCCCCTAGAGAGCCCGTGTCTAGGAGGCGGCTGGCCTGCTGGCCCCTGCGCACTGCAGAGCTGGGCACCTCTAGAGCCCATCCTCCACACTGCCCTGCCTGCACCCACACTGGCGGGCCTCACTTGACCCTCACAGGGACTGCAACTATAAATGCAGCAGAGCCACTTGCCCCCCACCCCACCCCACCGAGCCTGGGGCCTCTCCAGGGTCAGGGCCCACTCCAACAAAGAGCAATTCTCAAATGCCACCAGAGACACCTTCCAGACAAAGCTGAACCAGTAGCATGCTGGCTTTGAATCCAGGTCAAATACCAAGATGCACCTTTTTTCCTATTTTGTTTTCTTCTTCTTCTTTCTTTATTTATTTTTGACACAGGGTCTCACTCTGTCACCCAGGCTGAAGTGCAGCGGTGTGATCAGGGCTCACTGCAGCCTCAACCTAGGTTCAAGCGATCCTCCCACCTCAGCCTCCCAAGTAGCTGGGACTACAGGCCCATGCCCCACCATCACACTGGATAATTTTTGCATTTTCTGTAGAGACAGGGTTTCACCATGTTGCCCAGGCTGGTCGTCTCAAACTCCTGGGTTCAAGGGATCCTCCCGCCTCGGCCTCCCTAAGTGCTGAGGTTACAGGCGTGAGCCCCGTGCCCAGCCCACAGTGTACCCTTAAATGTCGCTGGAGCCAGAAATTTGGTTCAGAGTAAATCACCAAGGGGAGTCTGGGGTCCTGGCTGCAGAAATGTCATTTCTGCATCAAAAAAAAAAAAAAAAAAAAAAACCCTGCAGCCTCTGGAAGAAGCCCTCCCTGCAAAACTCCAGTAAGGATCCTTGAAATGGTGAGGGCGGGCCCTCCACCCTGACCCACCCATAAAGCCATGCTGGGGTGGGCGAGCACACACTTGGGGAGGCCACCTGGGAGAAGCCTGGCAGGCACCGGAAGCCCCCAGGGAGGGTTTTCTGATGCTGCTCTCAAAGGGCTCAGCCTCAGCTCTCAGGGCAAAGACAAGAGTCCTGAGTGACATAGCCCCCCAGCATCCCAGAAAGCTGAGGATTCATGAACACGTGCTGGCCGTTAGAACTGAAAAGGCCTTAGAAACGCTGGACGATGGGCCGGGTGCAGTGGCTCAAACCTGTAATCCCAGCACTTTGGGAGGCCGAGGCAGATGGATCACCTGAGGTCAGGAGTTTGAGATCAGCCTGGCCAACATGGTGACACCCCATCTCTACCAAAAATACAAAAATTAGCTAGGTGTGGTGGCACACGCCTGTAATCCCAGTAATAATCCCAGCTACTCAGGAGGCTGAGACAGGAGAATCGCTTGAACCGGGAAGTGGGACTGCAGTGAGCCAAGATCGTGCCACTGCACTCCAGCCTGGACAACAGAGTGAGACTCTGTCGAGGAGAGGAGAGGAGAGGAGAGGAGAGGAGAGGAGAGGAGAGGAGAGGAGAGATCCTGGAGGATCAACACTCCCAGAAAAAGCCAAATGTAGCATCCATTCATCTCTGCCTGCTGTCCAAACCACACGGAAGTGATAGTAAGGGAATAAAAGTGGGGGCTAAATGCATAAAGACAAAGAGACCACAGAGGAAAAGAGAAATGAAGCATCTCATGGTAACAACTAAAGACAGTGTATGTGACAACCTCGGCACAAAGAGGGTGCCTAACACATGGCACTTATCACTATCACCAAATTTTAATCGCACACTATCACCAAATTTCAGTTTTAGTGTCCTTGAAACCCAAGGGACAAAAATATTGATCTTTATTTTTCTATGTAGCAACTCCCACTTACAAGTCTGGGCTCAGTGTTTTGTTGCTAAGGTGCTATTTTTCCACCATGTCTTTTTAAATGTTTTCATTATGAATCCCCAAAATATAGTTTGTCGGTAAACTTGAGATCAAACAGCAGACTGATTTCAAGATGTGTTCAATGAAGCAAAACTGCCATTTGCCTTCTTAGAGGGACAAAATGGTCAAAACTCAGTAAGAGTGGAGAAAAGAAAGGGAAAGAATAAATGAAAGCAGAAGACGAGGAGAAAAGAGGTGAAAATAGGTGGACTAAGGAGTAAAGGAACCGGGAGAAAGGACCAAAGGTGTCAGGAGAGCTTGGTGAATAACAGGCATTTCCTTCCACGGCATGGCGCTAAAACCACACTGGATTCGCTGCATTATCCTTCAACATCTCCGTCCCTGACTCCCTCGTCACTCATCCAATTATCTGCTACCCCGACTCCTCCCTTGCCCCTGGTCCACCCCAAAAGGCTATGGCCCAGGGAGCATGGGGAGGGTCCCCCAATCCCAATCCCACCCTCAAGGCACCATGGGAGCTCAGGCCCTGACTCAGGACCCCTGAGCTCTGATCCCGCATCTTCCCCGTCTCAGTTAAGGGACCCGAGGGACGCTTTTCATCCTAAATCACCTAAGCCTCGGTTTCCTTAGCATAGCAGGCAGTGTCTCCCAGGACTGCCATGTCGAGAAGGACGACAGAGGTACTGTTTTGCCCATAAACATGCTTCCTAAGCCTTTGTTACTTGCTATGATTTCCTCTGATACTTTCGTTGGCCCTAAATAGGCTTTTCCGGTGTGTCAACCTGCCCTCTTGGAATTCTTGTTTTAGGATAAAATAGACTCCCACTCCAAGTCACTCTCTACCCTTTAGAAATGCCCTGGACTGCTACCCTAGTGGATTCTTCCTCTCCCCGTCCTGACACTGATAGCAAGAACGAGAGAGCTGTGTTTCTCATTGAACACGGAGGATCTTCTCTGTCCCTCCGCAAAGATCTCACTCAACCGAGAGGACCTCGGTGGGGAGGCGTAAATCCATATAAGCAAGTAGAAAACAAACAGGCCGCGGAGGCATTTCCAAACCATCCGGGGAGCTGGCGAGCAGGCTGGGGCAGTGGCTAACAAGGATAGACAAGGTGGGCTTGGCAGCCAGGGTGGGGACCAGCGAAGGGCAGGGAATCTGAACTACCCCTGGGAGGGCACTGAACGCAAAGGGATGCGCAAATCCCCATAAACAACAGGAAGACACCCCCTGCCCCACCCCCACCGCGGTTTTCCAGAGCAGCAGCAGAGTTGGAAGACCCAAGGCTGCAGGGGACACACGTCTCCAAACACTGAACCAGGAGACAGAGAACACAGGACCCGTCACTTATCTGAGGGGCCTAAGAAGACTGTCTGGGGATAAATTAGGGATTATGCGCAAAGAACACCAAACCCACAGGTAAACAAAAACAACAGCTGCCATGTCCAAGAAAAGCAAGACATTACACTAGGAGAGAAACATAGTCCCCACATAGCAAGTGGCCCAGCTGCAATATTCACATAGCCACAATAATGTCAACACTGAAATCTGATTTAAACAGAAACAATTCTACTGGAGGACCCTGGGGGGAACGTACAGGGGAGTGGGGGAGCAGCCAGTAGGTCAGAGGTTCATCTTCCACAGAAGGACGTCCATAGGGAACGCAGAATTTCTTTCTTTCTTTCTTTCTTTCTTTCTTTCTTTCTTTCTTTCTTTCTTTCTTTCTCTTTCTTTCTTTCTTTCTTTCTCTTTCTTTCTTTCTTTCTTTCTCTTTCTTTCTTTTCCTTCCTTCCTTCCCTTTCTTTCTTTTCTTTTCTTTCTTTCTCCCTCTCTTTTCTTTCTTTCTTCTCTCTCTCTCTCTCTCTTTCCTTTCTTTCTTTCTCTCTCTCTCTCTTTCTTTCTTTCTTTCTCTTTCTTTCTTTCTTTCTTTCTTTCTTTCTTAGCCGGACTCTCACTCTGTCGCCCAGGCTGGAGTGCAATGGTGTGATCTCGGCTCACTACAACCTCTCTCTCCCAGGTTCCAGTGATTCTCCTGCCTCAGCCTCCCAAGTAGCTGAGATTACAGGCGCCCGCCACTATGCCTGGCTAATTTTTGTATTTTTATTTATTTATTTTGAGGCAGAGTTTCACTCTTGTCGTCCAGGCTGGAGTGCAATGGCCCGATCCTGGCTCACTGCAACCTCTGCCTCCCAGGTTCGAGTGATTCTCCAGCCTCAGTCTCCCGAATAGCTAGAACTACAGGCGCCTGCCACCATGCTCGGCTAATTTTTGTATTTTTAATGGAGACGGGGTTTCGCCATGTTGGCCAGGCTGATCTCGAACTCCTGACCTCAAGTCATCCACCTGCCTCGGCCTCCCTAAGTGCTGGGATTACAGGCATGAGAGACTGCGCAACAGCCGAAAACCTAAATGCTTTGGTCGGGGTACACCACACATCCAGAATTTGAGGTCAGAATGTTAAAATTGACTAACGCTCCTACGGTTCGCCTCTAGTGCTGCTGGAATGGCAGTACTGTTTTGAATCCAACACATTCAGCTTATTCATTACATCGGGAATAAAAAACATCAGCAGAACTTATTTGGGGAGAAATATGTTAAATAAAAAATGACAATGTCAAAAATACCAGTGAACCTCAAAAGTTGCGGATTTATTAATTTAAAATGTGCCTTTCTTCTACAGATGCATTCCTTAACAAACGATGCAGAAGACATGCTCAGAAGTGATGCCGTGAACAGAAATATTAAAATATGTATTTAAATAAGCTTCCGTCTTTAGCTATTCACGGCTTACTTAAGCTAATCAAATGCAGATCACAGTGTCAGGGTCAAAGTCTTGTGTTTGCCTGGACTGGAATGCCAAATAAAAACATGCTTATTAGGTACCTTTGATCATGTCAAAGCTGGTTATTTTGCAAAGTCAATTAAAACATCTTTGCCTTGCTATGACGGCAACTTCCTCTTCAGCTAAATTTACCCTTAAGACTTTTCCCTCTTACGTGCACTACTGTTTTCACTAGGATGAATATACCTTAGATTTTTTTTCTCTTTTTAGGCTTTCATAGTGCTTCCGTCGTTCATTTCAGTGACCACATTATTGCTTAATAGGCAGCAAAAAAATTTGCTTCCCCAAAGAGAGTCCTTTCCTCAAATCCATTTCATTCTTGGGCTGCTCGGATGGTAAAGAAGGCTGCGTGTAGAACTGGGATCGCACTTTTCGGAGTGTGCCGCGGTGCCCCAAGGCCACCTTCACTGGAGCGGACACGGGGTCACGCGGACGCCTCTGCAGGATGCTCGGACACTGCGCCACGGGCCTCACCCGCGCCAGTGGAGGGGGGTTCAGCTCTCACCGGTTGCCCCGAGAGGGAGCACCTTGGGCGTTTCCCAGGCTCTCCCCCGCCACTGGGCAACGGTTCCGCACGCGCCCCGCACCTTCCCCAGGTCGCGAGGCGTTCGGTGGGTTTGCGGTTGCGAAACCCCACACCTGGCGAGCCCCCCGCACTGCAGCCCCGCAGTGCGCTGGCCTGGGACAAGGCACCAGACATGAGAGCCCGTCTGGGATGCGCGGCACCACTGCGACCCTGCTCTCACCGCAGCCCACCCAGCCAAACGCCCCCGCCCACGGAGCCAGCGTGGGGCGCGCCACCACCTCCCCGGCGCAGGCCATCAGATACGCAGCCAGCCCCAGGAGCCGGCGCGGCGGCCTCGCCCTGCCTTCCGCGGCGCCCGCACGTACCAACGTCGCCCAGGAAGCAGCCGTCAGCCGCCCGGGGCTCCATGTGGCTCACCCGCGGCCGCGCGGCGACTCTGGGCGCCGGGACCTGGGCCAGGCTGCGCGGGGCCGCTGGGCGGGGCCAGTCTTCGCTGGGACGCGCGTCGGCCCGAGGCGACCGAGCCGGGAGTTGTAGTTCCCGCCGCCTTGGCGTGGTTCCCGTAGGCGCTGTCCCCGCTTCCCGACTCCGCTGTCGCTGCCACCGGGCTTTGCCCGTCGCGCCGAGGAGTGTGTGTGCTTGCATCTGCAAACCGTGCGTCCCGTGCAAAGAATGCGTCCGGTGCAAAACGTGTCCTGTGCAAACATGTGTGTGTCCATGTGCAAAACACGCATCCTGTGCATATTCCCTGTGCAAAACATGCGTCCGTGTGTAAACATGTATCCATTGCAAGCATGCGTCCCTGTGTCCCTGTGCAAACCATGGATATGTGTTTCCATGTGCAAAACATGTGTTCTGTACAAAACATGCATCCCGTGCATGTGTCCTGTGCAAGCGTGTCCTGTGCAAGCGTGTGCAAAACATGTGTCCATGTGTAAACATGTATGTATTGCAAACGTGTCCTGTGCAAGCATGTGTCTATGTGTCCACGTGCAAAGCATGCTTCTAGCTTCCAGAGTTCACCTGCATTGTACTGATGCTAATGGTGCTCCGGAATACTCGAGTTCCCCCATGCTTTAACTTTCAAGAACCGCTTCCCACCAGAGCCGGTGTTCATAATCACTGTTTCTTTGATCTTTCAAGATAATAATTTCAAATCGTTCAAATCAATTTTTTTAATGCCTTTTCTTTACGGGTGGTTTTTAATCCAGTGTTGCCTTAAGCAGCTTAGCAAATGCAAGCTGGGACACAACCTAGCAGAAATGAAAAGCCTGTTTCCTGTTTCCCGAATAATACCCAGTCAACAATTGAGTAAGGGATTTTAATTTTACTTATTTTTGCAAAGCAGCTTCCCAAGTTTAGAAGATTTAACCTTGTCAAAGTTCACTGTAGCCCTGCCAGGAGATTCCTCACTTACCTGACCTGTACTGAACCTCCTTGCAGAAGTTAGTTTGGGCTCAGAAGTAAAAATATCAGGAATCATCCAGTCTGGAAATAGGTGAGGACTGGCCGAGAGTGGTCAGTTTGATCTCTCCCTCTACAAAGCTTCTCGGATGACCCAGGTCTCCATCTTCAGTCCAGACGGAAGGCACTATACCTAGGGGACATTGAGCCACAGCTTTTGGAAAGCAGAGTCCCTGGAAATGTGGAACCCCAGGCCTCAGAATGGAATTTCAAGCTGTGAGCACTAGGCATGTAGAGCCTTCTTGCCACTTTCTAGCAAAATCAGGCTCCCGCATTTTTCTTGCGGGTTTTCTGCACTTTTTACTAAATGTCATAGATTTTTGTATCATTATATTGACCACGGATGTTATGCTTTCCCCGTGGCGATGTCGTGGTTTGTATGATTGCATTTTCTTCACTATTTCTTCCTGGACAAAGTGTCATCTAAATTTGAGTATGATCATGTAGAACATACACATACATACATATATATATTCATATGTGTATGTGTGTTATCCAAGTGTTTGCTAAACATATTAATAAGCAATTATTTGCTTATCATTTGTGTTTTTCCTCCATTCTGCTGCTTGATCAAAATATTAAAAGATTTCATTACAGAAAAAGCTTTTCAAAGTTTACATATATATTCAGAAATACATTCCCTGAAAGTATTTCCTTTTTCTTCAATATTTCCTTTTTCTTCAATATTTAGAATGTATTTCCCCAGCAAGAGTCAGAGAATATATATTATTCTGTTCTGTTCTGTTGTTGCTGTTAAGTCTTTGAGTCCCATCTGGAATTCACTGCAATGTATAGAATGAAAATATAGGAGCTTGATTCATTCTTTTCTAAACTGAAATAGAGTTTTTCCAAAAATATTCATTAAATAGTAATCCACTTACCTATTTTTGCATTAATCTATTTTTATTGCATGTTGTTTCCAATTACCTTTTGAATCTATTGTAAGAACCTCTGTGATATTGATAAAGTTTCTATTATTCATTTAGCAAATATCTGCTGATTACCTACCCAGAGGTCGGTGATTTTTAAACTAACTACCACATGTGGTTTTTTGTGGTTGTTGTTGTTTTTTGAGACAGAGTCTCACTTTGTCGCCGAGGCTGGAGTGCGGTGGCACTGTGTTGGCTCCCTGCAACCTCCGTCTCCTGGGTTCAAGCAATTCTCCTGCCTCACCCTCCCGAGTAGCTGGGATTACAGGCGCCTACTACCACACCCAGCTGGTTTTTAAAATATTTTTAGTAAAATATTTTTAGTAAAGATGGGGTTTCACCATGTTGGAAGCAAGTGTCATTTTATAAGATCATAATTTTTTTATTAGCATTTTTAAATCTGATAAGACCACTATTTGGAAAGTGGTGTAGTTAGGGACTCACCACACATCATTAAACGAGATGTGTTAACCCCTGTTTTTTCTAATAAAGATAGTCTTCATACCACATTTTTAGAGTCTCCTAGGTCATAAGATACTCTTCTTTTGCCTTCAAAACAAATAGCTTGGGTGAGGACTAAATTTGTAGGAAATCCAATTCTATTTGCTTGGATAAGCCATTTTTCCTAAACTTACTAACTCGATAAATCAAGGTTTTGTTAAACATGTATATTTATGGGTTTCTCCTGGAGATTCTGGACTCCAGGGAGAGATGTGGGAGGCAGTACTGTAATTTTTTTTTTAATCATTGCCGCAAGTTTGGCAATCACTGGTATACCCCATCCTCCAAAGGCTATGAGGAAGCATTTCATTTACAATTTACGTTGACTGATTCTTTTCCTAAATATAAGAGTATTGAAAAATATATAGTTCTTCAAGTTTTGGTTCCTCTCTCCAATCTTCCTGCCACTGTTAACTTTTCAGAGTCCTTAGGAAGTTGCTGGGTGCAGTGGCACACACCTGTAATCCCAGCTACTTGTGAAGATCGCTTAAACCCAGGAGTTTGAGACCAGCTGGACAACAAAGTGAGACCCTCTCTCTAAAAAAAATCTTTAAAAAAAGCACTTAGGAAGTTGCTTTTGGTAGCTTGTCTGGTTTTTATTTGTAGCAGTGGCAGACAGAGACTGTAATGGGCTGACACCATCTTGGCTGGCACAAGAAATCCTGATCTGATTGGATTTAAGGAAAATAAAGTCATCAGTTTAGGGTTTTCTCCAGCTCAAAGACCAGGCCAGGGCCCAGAAATCTTATATGGCCACCCTGCAAGAAACCCTTATCTCTCATAGCCACACAGCCAAGGTTTCTGAAAGCTAAACTCAAAGTATAAGCTTGCAGGTGACTGAAACAATGCAGATTACATTCTCAGCCCCATGGAGTCTCTCATGGTAAAGGTAGGGAACTAATTGGAAAGGAGTGGGATGCGGAAAAATGGAATGGGAGCAAATGGGCGGATTTCCATGAAGCTGAAGATCTTAAACCCCTGACTTCTGCTGAGGCTTCTGTGGCCAGTAGAAGGAATCCACCTGTGCTTACTCAGAGGGTTAATCTTGCCTGATGAATCTACGATGGCCTCACCAGTGGAAGCTGATTTGCAAAGAGCTGTGGATCCTCCTCAGGATCTACCCCCCACCTCACCTGTCACTGCTTCTAGACCTGTAACCCGGACCCGACCTGCCTGGCCCTGAAAGGTAAGGTTCAGAGGGGTTTGAGGCCTGATAAGGCACAACTCACACCATAAAAGTTGCAAGATTTTTGCCAAGTGACATTGGCAGAAATCTGTAGCACTTGTATAGGAATGGATCAAAGGGATACTGGATCAGAGTGGAAGAAAATAATGTTGGATCAGGCCAGAATGTTTAATCAGGTTTACTACGTCGCAATTCTAAAGTCAATTTGCTTGTTCAAATGGCTAGGCATGGTTCTATGGGTGAAATGCCAGAACTTTCTTGGTATACTTTGGAAAAATGTCTCCTAGAGTAGGAGTATGAATGCTAGAGTAGATTTTTCATGTAAAACCTGTCCACCCGTTGCCTAAGTCTGGCTCTCAGAATCTGAAGAAAACCCCTTCACAAGACTGTGAGAAGTCCATTTGTCAGGACAGTGTGGGGGCAGGGGCAATGGCTTCTTAATCCTTGAGGAGTCTAGACTGGTAATGATGGTGGGAGGGATGCTGTCATTAAGCTTTACTCCCTGAATTCACTGGGAATGATAGAATCTGATGATTGAGTGGTGGCACTTAATTGCCAAAGCCAATGTGGGACCAGCTGCCATCATGGGCAGCAGAACTGGCACCGTCATCAAGATGGTCTGTCCTCAGAGATCTTGGGCATTGATTAGTTGATGACAGCATCCCTACAGCTGAAACATATGGCAGCCTACTGAAGCCTTACTTGATTTTTACAAGCAGAAAAGCTCTAGGTCTGGTGAAGAGCAGTACAGAAAAAATCATTGTAATAGGGAGTTTCAGCCTCCCAACCAATTCCCAGAGTTGAGCCAGTTCACAGACCCAGAGCTCCTTGAATGAAAGGGGGGCCAGGTGCACCTGAACTCTGAGCCACAGAGTTTGTACTGTAGCTCCTCTTCCTAACCTTCCCAAAGAATCTCATGGATATTTACTAGGTTGTATATTGGCTATGAACTGAAGAAAGGGAAATAACAAGACTATTCAGCAATTGCTGGTCAATGGCTCTGAACGGACACTAATTCCTGGAGAGCTAAAATACCACTATGTCTATCAGACAGAATAGGAGTGGATAGAAAAAATGATCAGTCGAATTTGGGTGTAGGTTTGTCTCAGATAAGCCCAGTGAGTTCTAGAATCCTGTAGTTGTTTCTTCAGTTCCAGAATGCATCATTTGAATGCATATACTAGAAACTGGCAGAGTCCCTACATGGATTCTCTGAGTCAAGTAGAAGGCACTGAAACTGCCTCTATCTACCACAATAGGAAAAAGCCATTTTACATTGCTGGAGGAATTGCAGAGTTTAGTGCTACCATCAAGAACATGAACCACCGTGCCTGTAATCCCAGCACTTTGGGAGGCTGAGGCAGATGGATCACGAGGTCAAGAGATCAAGACCATCCTGACCAACATGCTAAAACCCCGTCTCTCCTAAAACTACAAAAATTAGCTGGGCGTGGTGCCGCAAGCCTGTGGTCCCAGCTACTCGGGAGGCTGAGGCAGGACAATCGCTTGAACCCAGGAGGTGGAGGTTGCAGTGAGTCAAGATCATGCCACTGCACTCCAGCCTGGCGACAGAGCGAGACTCCATCTCAAAAAAAAAAAGAAAGAAAGAAAATGAAAGATGCAGGATGGTGATTCCCCCTGCTCCCACCCGCCCCATTTCCATTCAAATTACATAATTTTGCCTGTGCAGAAGACAGACGGTTTCTGGGAGAATGACAGTGGATTATTATAAACTTTATCAGAGGTGAAGCTGCTGTTTCAGCAATGGTTTCATTGCTGGTATGCAGTTATTGGTCCGATGAATGCTTTCTCTGGCTACATGGTTACATGTGGTTAGTGAAGACCATGAGGAACAGTTTGTTTCCAGCTGGCTGGGGCAGCAATTCACCGTCACTATCTCACCTCGGAACTTTATCAACCTTTCGATTTTACGTCATAATCTGATCTGCAGGAATCTTGGCTTCCTCTCCATTCACCAGACTATCATTCCCATCAAGTGTTTTGATAATACCAAGCCCATTGGATCTGATGAGCAGGAATTAGTGTCTACTGTCAGCATTTCAGTAAGATGCATGCATGCCAGAGGGTGGGACAGAAATTCAAATTTCTAGTGATCTGGGGAATGTCAAGATACCCCTCCCAAAGTAAAGGGAAGGGGCTGCATCTGACCCCTCCAGCCACTAAGAAAGGAATATGGCACCAAACAGGCTTCCTTGGATTTTCAAGGCAACATATACCTCATTTCAAACATTTTTTTCTTTTCTAATATAAGCAGCCATTGGCTGTCACTGGCTCCCTATTTTCAGCTTCTCAGAGTCTTAGGCGTGTGTGTGGCTCCACGGTGAAGAACACCAGCTTTCCTGCTAGTTAGTCATGCCAATGAGGTTGGACACTGATAAAATGAACAAAGGCATAAATTTCCTTCTAATCACTGCTTTAGCTGCATCCCACAAGTTCAATGTCATGATTTCATTTTCTTGCGGTACAAAACATTTTCTAACATTTCTTATGATCTCTTCCTGGATCTGTGGCTTATTTAGACATGTGTGGTCTAATTTCCAAATATTTGGAAATTTCCCAGATATCCTCTTGTCACTGAGTTCTAATTTAATACAGAATCTGTACCTAATATACTCTATAGTATTTCAATCCTTTTAAATTTATTAAGATTTGTATTATAGTGCAGCATATGGTCTATCTTACTGAATGTTCTCTATATGCATTAGTACAACATATATTTGGCAGTGAGGTGAACTGTCTATAAATTTTAGTTAGGTCAAATTGTTTGACAACATTACTCAAGTCTTCTCTACCCTTCTGATTTTCTATATTCTTCTATCATTTCCTGAGAGACTGAGGCCCGTTTCCAACTGTGAATCTGAATTTGTGTTTTTCTTTTTTAGTTCTGTCACATTTTTCCTTATGTTTATTCAAGCTTTTTTACTAAATTCATACACTATTAATACTGTATCTTCTTGATAAATTGACCCTTTGATCATTACTAAATGTCCCTCTTTATCTCTGGTAATATTTTTTGCCATGAAGTCTACATTGTCTGATGTGAATATGGTCACTTCAGCTTTCTTACAATTAGTGTTTGCATGTATAGATTTTTTCATTCTTTTGCTTCCAACCTATATTTTTTATATTTACAGCACATCCCTTCTATCTCACCTGTACTTGGAATCTGACAGTCTCCACCATTTATTCCCCCCCCCCCCCACAGAAAGGGTTTCCCTATGTTGCCCAGACTGGAGTTTAGTGGCTATTCATAGGCACTATTCTCCTGCACTACAGCCTGGAACTCCTGGGCTCAAGCAATCCTGCTGTATTAGGTCCGTTCTCTCACTGCTATAAAGAAATACCTGAGACCTGGCCGGGTGCGGTGGCTCACGCCTGTAATCCCAACACTTCGGGAGGCTGAGGCGGGCAGATCATGACGTCACGTGATCCAGACCATCCTGGCTAACATGGTGAAACCCCGTCCCTACTAAAAATACAAAAAACTAGCCGGTCGAGGTGGCGGGCGCCTGTAGTCCCAGCTTCTAGGGAGGCTGAGGCAGGAGAATGGCGTGAACCCGAGAGGCAGAGCTTGCAGTGAGCTGAGATCCGGCCACCGCACTCCAGCCTGGGCGACAGAGCGAGACTCCGTCTCAAAAAAAAAAAAAAGATAAAAAGAAATACCTGAGACTGGATAATGTATACAGAAAAGAGGTTTAATTGGTTCACAGTTCTGCAGGTTGTACAGGAATCATGGGGGGAGGCCTCAGGAAACTTACAATCATGGCAGAAAGTAAAGCGGAAGCAGAAGGAAGAGAAAGAAGGGGGAGGTGCTACACAGTTTTAAACAATCAGATCTCGTGAGAACTCACTATCACGAGAACAGCAAGAGGGAAATCTGCCCCCATGATCCAATCACCTCCTACCAGGCCCCTCCTCCTCCAACATTGGGGATTACAACTGGACATGAAATTTGGGCAGGGAAACAAATCCAAACCATATTACCTCCTGTCTCAGCTTCCTGAGTAACTGAGACTACAGGCACCCACCAGTGTGCCCAACTTGTGATGTATTTTTTAAAGAAATTCTAGATTTTGCTGATTGCATCCTTGTGGTGTCATGTAACGTGTTCTTTGTTCACCATATTTTCTGTACACTGGAAGGTCGATCTATAGTCTAGATGCTTAATTAGATCCAGGTTTTTTGGTAAGAATACTTCATAGATCATAAACTTCCTATTGCATTAAATCCGGAGGCCTATGATGTCTGGCTTTCCTTCTTTTTGTGATAATAAATTTGATGAGCTGGTCTAGGGATGATCAAACCGATCCATTAAAATAACACTTTTTTAACTTTTTTAACACCTCTCAGGCCATGTGCTAAGAAATTATGGTATATACATGATCACATTTGATCCTCATGTTAACCCTATGAGGTAGGTCCTGTTACTATCTCCATTTTGCAGATAACAATACTTAAGCACAGAGAGGCTAAATTACCTGCCCAAGAGCACCCAACCAGTGAGTTGCAGAATTGGAATTGGAACCCAAGTGGTCTGGCTACAGAGCTTTTTATGTTTACTGAGCCATACATAATACATGATCCATGTGTATGACTGAGCTTCAATAAAACCTCATAAAAACTCGGGAGGCTGAGGCAGGAGAATGGCATGAACCCAGGAGGCGGAGCTTGCAGTGAGCTGAGATGGCACCACTGCACTCCAGCCTGGGCGACAGAGCAAGGCTCTGTCTCAAAAAAAAAAGAAAGAAAGAAAGAAAGAAAAAAACAAAACAAAAGCCTCATTAAAACAGGCAGCAAGCCAGATTTGGCCTAGGGGCATAGTGTAACAACCCCTGCTTTATGGCATCAATTCCACTTTTTATACATTCCATCAATGTTTTCAGTTCATCCTTAGCTCTTGAAAGTTTTGCTCTTTCCTGTAATATTATAGCATATGACCTTTTTAGGTTTTAAGTTGACACAATAATTATCTATATTTATGGGGTATGGTATGATTGTTTGATACATGCATACAATGAGTAATAAACAAATTAGGGTAATTAACATATTTATCACCTCAAACATTTATCATTTCTTTTATTTATTTATTTTATTTTTTTGGCCAGGCTGGAGTGCAGTGACACGATCTTGGCTCACTGTAACCTCTGCCTCCCAGATTCAAGTGATTCTCCTGCCACAGTCTCCTGAGTAGTTAGGACTACAGGTGCACACCACCATGCCCAGCTAATTTTTGTATTTTTAGTAGAGACAGGGTTTCACCATGTTGGCCAGGATGGTCTTGATCTCCTGACCTCATGGTCCACCTGCCTTGGCCTCCCGAAGTGCTGGGATTACAAGCATGAGCCACCACACCAGGCCTGTTTTGTTTTGTTTTTTGAGACAAGGTCTTGCTCTTGTCTCAAAGAGCAAGTGCTCAGCTCTTGTCTCCAGGCTGGAGTACAGTGATGCGATCTTGGCTCACTGCAACCTCCGCCTCACCAGCTTAAGAGACCCTCCCATGCCCAATCAATCCTCCCACCTCAGCCTCCTGAGTAGCTCAGACTACAGGCAAGCACCATCATGCCAGGTTAATTTTTGTATTTTTTGTAGAGATGGGGTTTCACCATGTCACCCAGGCAGGTCTCAAACTCCTGGACTCAAGCAATTCACCTGCCTTGGCCTGTCACAGTGCTGGGATTACAGGGCATCAGCCTGGCCTTAGCTTTGTTCTTTTTGATCAAGATTGTATTGGCTATTTGTGAACTTTTGTGGTTCCATACAAATTTTAGCATTTTTAATTCCATTTCTATAAAGAATGTCATCAGTATTTTGGCGCAGATTGCATTGAATCCATAGATCCCTTTGGGTAAGCATGTGCCTTTTAGCTGGAATTTCTTCCTTTGTTTTCTTTTAAATATAAAGATTAGCTTCAGTACTCTTATATTAGTTTGATAGTGTTAGAGTAATTAATGTTGAAAATTAAATAGTATCTATCATCTAATTTTAACTATGACAGAGGTACCTGAGACACCAATAAGAAAAACCAGTTCCTGGGCCCCCACCCTTACCGAGTTAAAAAGAACTTCAAGGCCAGGCACAGTGACTAACACCTGTAATCCCAGCACTTTGGGAGGCCGAGGCAGGCAAATCACTTAAGGTCAGGAGTTGAAGACCAGCCCGGCCAACATAGTGAAACCCTGTCTCTACTAAAAACACAAAAATTATCCAGGCGTGATTATGGGTACCTGTAGTCCCAGCTACTTGGGAGGCTAAGGCAGGAGAATTGCTTGAACCTGGGAGGCAGAGGTTGCAGTGAGCCAAGATCATGCCACTGCACTCCAGCCTGGGCAACGGAGTGAGACTCTGTCTCAAAAAGAAAAAGAAAGAAAGAAAGAAGGAAGGAAGGAAGGAAGGAAGGAAGGAAGGAAGGAAGGAAGGAAGGAAGGAAGGAAGGAGGAAACTTCAGGTGTGGGGCCCAGCATTTGCATTGTTAGTGAGATTACAAGAGTGCTGTTATGTTCTCTGGGAAGCAGACAATGAAATAAGCGAGGGTTAGGAGTGCTCCCCAAAGGCTTATTGGGCAGTGTGTCAGTTTCAGTACTCCAAGAAGCAGACACCAAGATGGGCTAGACGTGCAATAGATTTATTAGGGAAAATTCCATGAAGAATAAATGGGGAGGTTCAGGGGTATTGTGGGAGAACCCACAGATGGAGACAAAGGCCTGGTTTCTGTGAAGGAAGAGCAATAAGGAAGGTCTGGATAAAAGGAGTCTCAGATCACAGCTCAGGTCTGAATGTAGCTTTGCCAGGCTGATTGAGAGTGCCTGAGCAAAGGTTGCCCATTGGAGGGTTCAGGCAGGCTTGGACCAGCACTCGTATCCCCGCTGTGCTCAGCCACTGTCTGGGAACATCCTGGAGGAAGCGTAAGACGCATGGTGGCTCCAGTGGGTGGAAGTTGGAATCTGTGAGTCAGCTCTGCTCCCAGAGCAGCTTCTCTTTAGAAAGATCACTTCCATCACTACCACAGTCTGCCTTCCACCAGATAAATCTATTTCTCTGTACTTATTTAGGGGAGCAGTTGCTCTATAATTCCCAAGAGCCTCTCAATGGGGAACTTAGAAAAAGAAGGTCAGTGGTACAGATAGGATCTGTTTCTGCAGTGAGTCTCAGGGCTTCAATGGGCATTCATCCTCTTCTTCCTCCACCATATTTAAAATTTTCCTATCCCTCTCAGCTACCACCTCAATAAGTCTTTCTTTGTGGCTCACCTTGTAACATGACTCAAACCTTGGCACTTGAGGGGCTTGAACTCATAAAAATAATACATTTCTAAGGCTGGAATTGCTGTCTGCATCCATCAACAGTTACAATGGGACAAGGGAGTACCAAGGGGCCCCCAAGTGCACCCTGGATTGTACAAATGTTCCTTCCCATGTGCAAAGACAGCTCTACCTCCTCCTGCCCGTCGGCAGCAATCGCTACTGTCAAGAAAGTCACAGCTCTTCGTGCCTGCTGCTGCCTGGACGCAAGAGTCTAAGTGCCCCCGCAGCAGCTTTAGCTTGGGATTTAAAGGGCATGTACTGAGTCTCCTGAGAAGAGGACATCTTCTAGGGTTGTTTATTTAATTTTTTCTTTTTTTATTCTGGCACATGTGAGACACCTTTTTTGGAGACAGACCAGGATCTCCACCCTGGCAGAACCTGAAGTTTGGGAATGGATGTCTCCCCATGGAAGTGATAGGAATTGAGGCTACTTCTGCTCCATCTCCACCTCCAGCTTCCCTCTCCTCCTTCCTGGCCTTCTCCTAGTTGCAGATATTTTGTAGAACCCTCACTAGCTGCCTATTTATTTTGGAATACTATGTCCTATCTCCACTCTGTAAGGGCCAGGCCTCATGGGCTGCCTCTCCACCTTTGCCAGTCATTAGAGTAATTATGACCTCCAGCTTCTATCAGACCTCATCTGCCTCTATTACCTTAGATCCTGCCTGCCCCTGGAGACCACCCGCCTCTAGTACCTCAGTTCTGTGACCACCTCTCTTATTGTGAGCTCACACCTGCATAGTCGTCACTTCTCCTGGGTTAACTCTGGTGAAATTGTCACCATTCAGGCCACCACTTGGCACCAAGGTCTGTCCTGTACCTCACATTCCTCTTAGAATGAGCCTCTTTTTGCTATCAGGACCATGAGTGACCCAATTCCAAAACCCCAGCTGGCCTTCTCTTTTCTTGGACCACTCTCAGTATTTACTTGTATCAGTCCCTGGTCTCTGAAAAGCAGACATACAAGCGATTTATTGGGGGAAATGAATGTAAAGAATAAACCAGGAAGGAGCAAGAGTAGGTGGAGAGAGTCTTAGATTGTGGTGCAGGCCCGACACTTGTGCATGGAAAAGGGGAGGAAGAATTGGGTAGGGGGAGTCTCAGACCACCATGGAGCTCTAGAAAAGTCTCAGCTGGGAGATGTGCACCTCAGAATGAAGGTTCTCCATGAAAGAGGCCCTGTTCTGGGCAGGAATGGCCCAAACTCATCCTCCACCACACTCAGGCCCTGGCTGAGAACAGCCTGAGGGCAGCAGATTTCAACCCACACTTCTCTCCACTTCCATAGCGCTTATTTTTTGAAAACATTTCTAAACATGACACTTTGTTTATATTTTTCTTACAGAATTTTTGGAGGAAGTCCTGTCGTATTGCTAAGTTTTATAAATTGGGCAATGGGATACTCTTAAAACAGAGACATTCTTGGTTTCCTACTTATTATTACAGATGATTTAACCCCTTTTACTCTTCCCCCACTTTTATACACACACATTTTCTCTCCCTCATACTCCTAATATAACATACGTGTGTGTGTGTGTGTGTGTGTGTGTGTGTGTGTTGTTGAAGAACTTGGGGTTATATTTTTGATAGATACAGAGATTAAAAATGATGCAGTTGCTAATTTCAAGAAAAACAAAATTTGTACAAACGTTTTTTATGGCTTAGCTGTAAACACACACACAAAATGATGACATGACTATATAGAAAGCATGAAGGAAAGCAAATGAACACTTGCAGGATATTACCTGAAATAGTCTAGTCCTCATTAGCCATTTTAGGAAGATTTTATCTAAAACTGAGAAGTCAGCTCGAGACAGTAGCTCATGCCTGTAATCCCAGCACTTTGGGAGGCTGAGGCAGAAGGATTGCTTGAGCCCAGTAGCTCGAGACCAGCTTGGGCAACATAGTGAGACCCCCATCTCTATTTAATATAGTAATAAGAAGAACGAGATTAAGAAGTCAAGAGTGGCAGGAAAAAATAAGTGAGTAAATAGCAGAAGAAACAGCTAAAAGAATTGGAAGTGCTTGTCTCCAAGGAGGAATCAGGAAGAGGACAAGACAGAGGATAGCTCCATATTGTTTTGTGTCAAGCAGTCTTGTCATTCTCTTGAACTTTTATTTCCATGTGTTAGTTATTAAAATTGTATAAAGTAGAGAATAAGAGTAGGATTGTCAGGAATTGGAGTTTTCCCCTCCAACCTTCTCATTCTGCAGATATGGAAAGCCCAGGGGGAGGGAGTCTGTGTATTCAGCACATGGATTTCCATTCTCTGAGTCACACTAAGTGATGGGAACACAGTCATGGACAATGGTTACTTTGAATCCTTTCTGCTAGATCTGACATCTGGTCACTCTTCTGGGCAGTTTCTGCTGCTTGTTTGTTGCTCATTATATGGGTTATACTTTCCCATTTTCTTGCATGCCTCATAATTCTTGATTGGCAACTAGAGTTTAGATAATAAATTGACTCAACTCTGTGTAATATTTCCCCACACACATAGTGTCAAGCTTCTGATCATGCTTCTTACGATGACACAACTTTAAATATGCCCACCATCACTCTGGTATGACAGTGGCATTGGTAGAACTCTCTTTCTCTGAAATAAATATTAGGTCTTTATAGGTCTATATCTACTAAAGAAATAACATGCTGCACTTAAAAACCTTGCTATAAAAAATACAGGCCCTGATTGTTTCACTGATTAATTCTATTAAACATTGATGAAAGAAATACTGCCAATTTAAATCAAAGTATTTCAAAAATTAAGAGAGGAAAGAAAACTTCCCCACTCATTGGATGAGGCCAGAGTTACCTTCATACCCAAACTGAAGACCTCACAATAAAACAAAAACATAGACCAATATCTCTTATGAATACAAATGCCAGAATCCTTAACAAAATATCAGCAATTCATATCCAGTAATATATGAAAAGGATAATGAATCTAGAATAAATTGGGTTTATCTCAGGAATTCACTATTGATTTAACATTTGAAAAATCAGTTGATATAATTTACCATATTAATAGATCAAAAAAGAAAAACTATATAATCATCTCAATAGATGCAGAAAAGTATCTGACCAAATTCAACACCCATTTATGAGAAAAACTTTCAAAAAGTAGGACAGAAGGGAAATTCATAAATCTAAAAAAGGGTACAAAACACCAAAGCTAACATTATGCTTAATGGTTACAAACTAAATGGTTTTGCACTAAGATGAGAGACAAGACAAGGATTTTTTTAAGTGAAGGATATTTTATCTCACTCCTTATACTGAACATTACATTAATGGCCTTAAACAATGCAATAAGGAGGAAAGAAATACAAATTGGAAACAATGAAGTAAAACTATTTTTATGTGCAGAGAGTGTCCTAGAAAAGCACAAAGAATGCACACATGTGCAAACAAATAGCTACCGGATATAATAAGTGATTTTAACAAGCTACAAGATATAAAGTTAATATGGAAATATCAATTTTATTTCTACATACTAGTAACAAATTATTGCAAAAATTTTATTTAGAATAACATCAAAAACAAAGAGATAAATATGACAAAATACGTACAAGAGCTGTACACTGAAAACTATAAATATTGCTGAAGGAAGTCTTTAAAGACCTGAATAAGTAGAATTTGACAATTAATAAGATGTTAATTCTCCCCCAGATAGATATGTACATTCAACACAATCCCAACCAAAATCCCAACAGGTTGTTTTTGTGGTAGAAAATAAGCTGGTTCTAAAATGTATACAGAAATTTAAAAGACTTAGAATAGACGGGCCGGGTGCAGTGGCTCATGCCTGTAATCCCAGCACTTTGGGAGGCAGAGGCGGATGGATCACCTGAGGTCAGGAGTTTGAGACCAGCCTGGCCAAAATGGTGAAACCCCATCTCTAATAAAAATGTAAAAAATTAGCCAGGTGTGGTGGCAGATGCCTGTAATCCCAGTTACTAGGGAGGCTGAAGCAGGAGAATTGCTTGAATAGGGGGTTGGGGGTTAGGGGGGCGGAGGTTGTAGTGAGCCAAGCTTGCATCACTGCACTCTAGGCCGGGCAACAAGAGTGACATTCCGTCTCAAAAAAAAAGAAAAGAAAACAAAAGACTTAGAATAGCCAAAACACACTTGAAAAAGAAAAACATTGGATACTATGCAAATTCAAACCATGACACACCCTTCAGAGCGGCTACAATTCAAAAGTGTTGGCAAGGAGGTAGACAAACTAGAATTATCTTTGTGGAACTGTATAACTTAGTAAAACCAGCTTGCAAAAAGTTTGAAATTATCTGCTAAAGTTGAACATATGCCCTTGTTATTGCCACCATAATGCCCTATAATAAATCACCCCAAAGTCGGCTAGCTTGTGATAACAGCATTAACTCTCAGACTCCTTGATCTTCAGGATGTCTAAGGCTCTGCTAATCCAAAGTGTGTTAGACTGTGGGTTGGTGTCACATCTATTCCACATAGGTTTGTTCTGGAGACTCAGGCTGAGGAGACAATGGCTACCTGAGATATTTTCTCCCCATATGAATCACCTGAGCACAAGAGCCAACTCAAATAGCATGAGCACACTTAAGAATCCTGCTGCATCATGTCTGCTAATATTCTATCAGCCAAAAGACCTCACTTAGACCAAGCCCAACATCAATGAAGTAGAGAAGGAAACTTGGCCAACTGTGGGGAATAAGGGCATAAATATTTGCAGAAACAAAAATCCAAATGATCATGTCTAGCATTCCAAAATCCCAATCCTAGGTTTTCATCCAACAGAAATGAGTGCCCATGTACACCAAGAGATATAAATGAGAATGATCACAAAAGTATTATTTATAATAGCCAAGAACTGGACACAGCCCAAATGTCCATCAGTAATACAATGGGTAAAGCAAATGTGTTACATTCATGCCTACATATACAGCAATGAAAACGAAAGAACAAGTACACCCAAAAACATAGTGAGTCTCACAAGCAGGCACAAAATCATTCACTTTATATACAGTTCAAACCACAAGCAAACGAAATGATAAAGTTTCAGGGTGCCTATTTAGTTGGTAAACTTACTTTTAAAAGCAAAGAAGAGATTACCATGGAAGTCAGAATAGTGCTTAGGCTAAGGAAGAGGGGTGGGGTACTGGCAATGTTCTATTTCTTGATGGAGGTGTTGGTTTCATGAATATTTGCCTTGTGATAAATCATGGAGTTGTACATTCTGGTTTTGTACACTATTAAAATAGTTATATTTCACTCCCTACTTCCACAGTCAGCCTTCTTCTGTTCTTGAATAGGTTTGATTTCACTTTTCAAGTCCTTTGCACTTGCTTTTCCTTCTGCCTGGAAAGCTCTTCCTCCATGTATTCCAGGCTTTGGTTCTATCAGTTTTGATCTTTAGGGTTTTACCTCAAATGTGCCCATTTCAGTAAGATCTTGTAGTTCTACTGCTTCTGTCCTTGGCCTCCAGCCCCCAGTCCCATCCACTAGCATTTCCAGTGAGTTTTCACGGCATTTATTGTTATCTGAAATTCTATTTTGTTGTGGTGGTGATTTACCTGTGTTTGTCACTCACCTCTGGAATAAATTCCATTATAGGCAGGGTCCTTATCTAGCTTGTTCATGATTGTAAAACCAGTGTCTATTACAGCACCTGGTTACGGTAAACAGTAAACACAATGACTGAATCTCTTGGTATTACCAGAACAGTGCTTGACTCATGATACATGTTCATTAGCACTTAATCTCTCTCATTGGTACAGTCACTTAATGTTTCAGTTAACAACAGACCACATATCCAACAGTTATATGATTATAATAGAGCTGAAAAGTTCTATTGCCTAGTGATGTTGTAGCCATCTTATTTTCATACAACAACACATTACTCATGTGTTTGTGGTGATGCTGGTGTAAATGAATCTGCTGCACTGCCAGTCACATAAAAGTACAGCACACATGGCCAGGCGCAGTGGTTCACACTATAATCCCAGCACTTTGGGAGGCCAAGGTGGGCAGATCACCTGAGGTCAAGAGTTAAGACCAGCCTAGTCAACATGTCAAAACCTTGTCTCTACTAAAAATACAAAAATTAGCTGGGTGTGGTGGTGGGTACCTATAATCCCAGCTACTTGGGAGGCTGAGGCAGAAAAATCGCTTGAACCTGGGAGGTGGAGGTTGCAGTGAACTGAGATCATGCCACCAAACTCCAGCCTGGGTGACAGAGTGAGACTGAGTCTCCAAAAAAAAAAAAAAAAAGTATAGCATACACAGTTATGTACAGTGCATAATACTTGATCATGATCACAGACTATGTTACTGGCTTATTTATTTACTATACTTTTATCGTTTAGAATGTACTATTTAAAAAAAAAAAAGTCAATTGTAAAACAACCTCAGGCAGGTTCTTCAAGAAGTATCCAGAAGAAGGCATTGTTATCATAAAAGATGACAGCTCCATGCACGTAGTTGCCCTTGAAGACCCTCCAGTGGGACAAAATGGAGGTGAAGACAATGATATCGACGATCCAGATGCTGTGTAGGCCTAGGCTAATGTGTGTTTGTGTCTTAGTTTTTAACAAAAAAGTTTAAAAAGTAAATTAAAAATTAAAAAAACAGAGAAAAAACTTACAGATTAAGGATACAAAGAAAATATTTGTGTGCAGCTGTACAATGTGTTTAAGCTAAGTCTCATTACAAAAGAGTCTTAAAAAGTTTTTTAAATGTTTTAAAAAGTTAAAAAGTTACAGTAAGCTAAGGTTAATTATGAAAGAATTTTAAAAAGTAAATTCAGTGTAGCTTAGGTATACAGAGTTTATGAAGTCTACAAGAGTGTACAGTGATGTCCCAGACCTTTACATTCTCATTGTCCACTCACAGACTCACCCAGAGCAACTCCCAGTACTGCAAGCTCCATTCGTGAGAATGCCTTACACAGGCGTACCGTTATCTTTTATACTGTATTTCTATTGTACTTTTTCTATGTCTAGATATGCTTATACAAATACTTACCATTGTGTTATAATTTCTACAGTATTCAGTACAATAACATATAGCATGGGTTTGTAGCCAGGAGTAATGAGCTATGGCTTATAGTGTAAGTATGTAGTAGGTTATGCTTCTAGGTTTCTATGATGTTCACTCAAGGACAAAATTGCCTAATGAGGCATCTCTCTCATAAGGTGTCCCTACAGTTAAGCAATGTCTGCATGACTATTTATCATGGGCAAGGATAATAAACTTGAATTTATTGATGGTCACTTTATTTATGGTTACCGTAGCTCTCTCTGTGCATGTGTTATAAATTTCTAGAGGTGTTTTCCTAGGGGTAATAGCCACGCCCGCTGTATGGATTAAAACAAGGGCAAGATTTCGGAAATGCTGCATTTGGGCCAGACAAATCAACTGTTCTTGCAGCAGCAGCAGCAGCAACAGACGGAAACGCAGACAAGGGCGAAGGCGTCCGAAGGCGACCACGTGGACCATTGCCAGAGCACACTAGGTCAGCCCAGAGGTCCTCTCCCGCCTCTTCCCAAGGGCATCTTCCGCATCCGGTTAGGGGTCGCCATCGCGAGACGCCACGCGTTCGCAGGGATCAGGGCCCAATCAGGAGCGAGCTGTGGCCTCACGCCTGCGCAGAGGGGAGACGCGAGCGCCGCGTGGACGCTGACCTCGGTCCGCGCCTGCGCCTTGGTTTCTTCCAGGCGATTGGTTCCCATCTCTGAGGGGGACGCCTCACTTCAGTTTTCACTTTCTTTTTTTGCCCCCTCTCCCCTTTTCTTTTCCTTTGGCCGCGAGGTTTTACTTCCGGTGGCTAGCGCCGGTCAGCGAGAAAGTCGACATGTTCTCGCAGGCTGCCAGGCGTCCCGGGGTTGCCTCTCGCCTGAGACCCTGACTGGAGACAGAGCGCGGACAGGCGTGGCGTCCCTGTCAGCGCCCGCGGCGAGGACCCCGGGGCCGGGGCGGACGGCGTGTCCCTGAGGGGGCTCCCTGCGGGAGCGCGGAGCCGGCGACTGGTGCTTCCCACGTGCGCAGGTGTCGCGAGGGCCGGGGAGGACGCAGAGCACGGCCAGGAGAAGCATGGGAAGGAGGCCGAGCCGGGATCTCAGGTCCTCGGGGGCGGCGGCCAAGCCAAGCACGGGTAAGTCCCTCCCCGGCCTGGGCGCCCGGGAACCCTGCGAGGAGGACGGCGGTCTCCGAGGCTGAGCGCTCGGGCAGCTGCCGGGGCTTGGCTGCGAGGGTCGGCGGTTCTCCTCATCTTTTGCGGCGCTCCAGGTGAGGGGGTGGGAGGGGTCGGCGCCTTCTAGATGACTCGACCTTCTGTCCTGCGCTACAACTTGTGGCCGCGCTCGGTGTCGGCGGCAGAGAGATCGTAACCCTGTCATCTTGCCCCTTTTTGAGGCGTTTCGTTTGCGTCGGCTGTCAGGGGACAGCTTCGTCCTCAGGGATATGATGATAAGTTCTTGGCTGAAGTTTCCGTCTTCGGGTTTGCACCGGCTGGGAAATCATTTCCTGCGGGTTCTTCATGGCAATGCGCCACTTTTTCTTTAGAGGGTAAAACAGGTCTCTCCGCAGGGAGGGTCATTTTAGCAGCAAACCCCAGCCGTGCATGAGCGTTAGGATAGCTTGGTCCGAGCAACCCAGAAGTTTGTCTGAAGGCGGCGCCAAGCAGCGTTTCGTGGGAGAACTGGGTTGATGCCTCTGAAATTTTAAGGAAGATTACTTTGGGAATTCTCAAGTTTCTCTTAATCGCTTTCTCTTCCTTATTCTCCCTGTAAGGTAAAATTAGAATAGTAAAGTTTATGAAAGTGGATCCAAAACTTAAATATGTGGCATACAAGTGTATGCTATTATTGGAATAGCTTCCGCGATCCGAGAGTCCACGGTGTTCCCTGAATAAAACTAGGGGTGAGCCTGGCGGTAATCCTGCCTAGGAGGTTTATAACAAAGCAGTGTCCCCTAACGGGGCAAGAATACCCTTGTGTTGAAAAACTGCCTTATAGGAATGGCTGGCTGTATGCAGTATGTCCAGTACTGTACATCAATAAATAACTAAGCCAGGCCAGAAAAAGGGTGACAGAAGGTCCACAATTACTTTAAGGAAGACAAAGACGGTATATTCGAAATTTTGTGTATACAGAACATTTGCCCAAATGTAACTAATTTTCTTTAAAGGGAGATTATAAGCATCTCCTGTGGTCCAAACATAGTTGTTAAAATCGGTGAAGTGCCTAAGAACTTGACGGAGACATGGTGTTTGTTAAATACAGTATAATATCTATTTAGTAAAAATAGATCGATATGGCATGTATTTATCAAGTGAATCTTCTTCTATTGGTAGGCATTCAAGTTATTTTCAAGATATCCCTATAACTGACAATACTGCAGTGATTATCTCTTGCCGTTATAGACAGTGCTTCAGGTGGTCCTGATAGTATTTCTGTAGAATTGATTCTTTATGCCAGTGCTGGATAATAATGTTGCTAAATTGCCCTGAAATGATTGTACCTTTTTGTGTTCACTCGCTCAAAAGATGTGTTTTTATTCCATGCTAGCCAGCACTGGATGATAATGGTATTTTTAAAATATCTTAGCCACCTAGTAATTGTAAGTAGCATTCCGTTTTAATTTTTATCCTCCTTGGCGAATAGAAAAGTTAAGTCTTTTTAGCCAGGTCATATCATTTGCTGATGTTTTTATTGGGTCTGAGCTCTCTTTTCTTTCGCCCATGTAACTGTTGCCATAGAATTTAATTATCATAGTTTTATAATATATTTTGGTACTTTCTTTTGAAAAAGAGCTTTGGGTTTTTTTTTTTTTTTTTTGCATTTTTTTCTTCCAGAAGAAATTAGAACTATCTTTTTAAGTCCTATAGAAAATCTTGGGATATTGTTTGTGATGGTGTTGAATTTATAATTTGAAGAGACATTCGTTTGAGGTTTTACTTCTAGGAGAGTATATACATCTCCCTTTTTCTTCTTTAAACATTTTTATTGTGAAATACGCCGTTAATATGTACTGACAAAGTGTATCTGTAATAAATATGCTTTTTTGTCAGTACATATTAATGGCATCTTTCATAACAAAAATCAATAAAGGCTTAATTTAAAAGCTTTAGAAACTTTAGTTAGTTTAGAAACCTTTTGTGTGTTTCTACCCCAGGAGGAATGCGTTCCCTGCCCCCCATTACAATGGCCGTTATTAATTTTGTGTTAATTATTCCCTTGCCTTTTTAAACGGTTTTATCACCTATATAGGTATCCTTAACTATCATTGTTTACTCTTACCTGTTTTTGAACTTTAGTTAAATAAAGTCATGTTCTGTATTCTATGAGTTACTTTTGTTAAGCATTGTGTTTCTGAGATTCACTCATGTTAAAGCACGTGCCTATAGTTTAGCAATTTAGAAACTTTATTCCCAGGACCTCTTTACACTTTTAAGAACCACTGAGGGGGCCAGGCACGGTGGCTCACAAGTGTAATCCCAGCACTTTGGGAGGCCAAGGCAGGCGGATCACTTGAGGTCAGGAGTTAGAGACCAGCCAGGCCAACATGGTGAAACACCATCTCTCCTAAAAATACAAAAATTAGCTGGACGTGGTGGTGGCAGGTGCCAGTAGTCCCAGCTACTCGGGAGGCTGAGACAAGAAAATCACTTGAACCTGGGAGACAGGTTGCAGTGAGCCAAGGCCGTGCCACTCTACTGCTTGAAAGAGTGAGACTCCGTCTCAGAAAACCACTGAAGATCCCAAAGATCTTTTGTTTATTGGATTATATCAATTGATAATTACCATATTAGATATTAAAACTGATCAACTTGAAATGTATGTTTATTTATTGATACCTTTAAATGTAATAACGCATTACATCTTAACATATTTTATCCCCCCAAAATTAGTGATAAGAATGGGATTTTTGTACATTTTTGAAAATATGCTGAATGTCGCCTTTAATGACTAGAGCCTCATCTGCTTTTGTATTCATTGTGTTGCCATGTATTATTTTAGTTGAAGTACATGAAGAAAATCCAGCCTCATTCAGCTGAGTAAAGAGACAAATATTTTAATCTTTTCAGATGATTATGTTCTTTTTTGATACTTATCAAAACCTAACAGTTTTGTGTTTTTGTTTCTGTTTTGTTTTTTAGGACAGTGTCTTGCTCTGTTGTCCAGGCTAGAGTGCAGTGATGTGATCGTCGCTCACTACAGCCTCCAATTCCTGGGCTCAGACAATCCTGCCTCAGCCTCCTGAGTAACTAGGACTACAGGCACACACTACCAGGCCCAGCTAATTTTTAATTTTTTTTTTTTTTTGTAGAGATGGAGTCTTGCTATGTTGCCCAAGCTAGTCTTGAACTGCTGGCCTCTAGCAGTCCTGCCTCAGCCTCCCAAAGCACTGGGACTATAACATCCAGCCCCTAACCATTTGTTAAACGTTAGCTGCAGTGTAGAATTGGAAATCATATGAATGAACTTCTCATGCTCTAACATTAAAATCCAGTGGCCTGCCTTGCACTTTCAAGGGCTCTTTTACCTACACATGGGTCACTTGGAAAATATTGGTTCACTGAATTATGCAGCTCTTTCACATGATGACACATTTCATTATATAATTTCAGAAAATTGATTGGGTGTGTGGGCTCATGCCTGTGATCCTCGCACTTTGGGAAGTCGAGCTGGGAGGATTGCTTGAGCCAGGTTTGAGACCAGCCTGGGCAACATGATGGGACCCCATCTTTACAAAAAAAAACAACAACAAAAACAAAAAAAATTAGCTGAGCGTGGTAGCACACACCTGTGGTCCCAGCTACTTGGGAGGCTGAGGTGGGAGGATTGCTTGAGCCCAGGAGGTTGATACTGCAGTGAGCCATGATCGTGCCACTGCACTCCATCCTGGGTGACAGAGCAAGACCCTGTCTCCTTTAAAAAGTACAACCTTTGGAATGGCTTTTATTGAAGATCTGTTGATGATGAACACTCAGTTTTTGTTCACCTGAAAATGTCTTTATTTTGCAGCTATTCTTGAACGATGTTTTTGCTGAATACAAAAGTTGGCAATTGTTTTCTTTCAGCATGATGAAGCTCTTATTCTTCTGTCTTTTGGCTTTCATTATTGCTCTTGAAAAGTCACCTATCTGTCTTATCAATTCATTTTGTTCTGACTGCCTTGGGGGTTCTTTTGTTGTTTGTTTTGGTCTTTAGCTTTTTGCTGTTTTGCTGTTAACATGTATGTATCAGCCAGGAGCTGTGGCTCACGCCTGTAATCCCAGAACTTTGGGAGGCCGAGGCAGGCGGATCACGAGGTCAAGAGTTCGAGACCAGCCTGGCCAATATGGTGAAACTCTGTCTCTACTAAAAATACAAAAGTTATCTGGGCATGGGGGTGCGCGCCTGTAGTCCTAGCTACTCGGGAGACTGAGGCAGAAGAATTGCTTGAACCAGGGAGGCAGAGGTTGCAGTGAGCAAAGATCACACCACTGCACTCCAGCCTGGGCAACAAAGCAAGACCCCATCTCAAAAAAACAAACATGTATATATCTTGCTTGAGATTGTCATAAATCTGTAAATTGGAGGTGTTTTTAAATGTGTTTTTTCATAATTTATTAAATGTGAATTTCCATCTATGTTTTATTTATCTTGATGTATAAATACATTTTTTTATTATCTACATAGTAAATATTCTCTTCTGGTCTTTTACTCTTCTTTCACTTTGTTTCCCACAGCTTCCCCAACAGACATACATTGCCAAACTTGTGGATTTTTGATAATTTTTGATAATTGTGGATTTTTGATAAGTTAAAAGTAAAACAGTGAATCTCTGGAACTGGTCTTTTGGAAGAGGGGGTAGAGTTTTTGACTACTCTTTTCATTTTCTTCGTCATTACTGGTTTATTTAAATGTTTCTTCCATTTAGACCAATGTTGGTAAATTATATTTTTGTAGTTTTCGGATTTATTGATATAAATTATACATGGTGATTTATAATTTTAGAAATATCTTCCTTGTATTTGTGGTTATATCATCTTTGTTTTCAATATTTAATTTTTTCCTTTTTTCTTTATATTTGCTAAAAGATTGCCTATTATTACTCTTCAGATAGCTTTTGCTTTTATTGATTGACTTAGTTGGCTTTTTTAATTTGGTTTTTAAAATTACTGTTATTATCATAAGAAATGTATCTGGAGTATATTGTTTTCTCCTAGTAAGATTTTAATTACATTTAATTGGAGAACTAAATCCCTTGCTAATATTTTGTATAAAGATTCACTACCCTCCTTGGCATGGTGAAAGAGACCCTGGTTAGAACCTTTCATGTACACCTGCTCCCTCATTAGGAGAAAGAATATTCAAGACCCCAATGCCTGAGGTTTGTCCAGTTGAGGCACCTATTTCACCCTTGTGCATATCCCCTATTTATTGGTGCCCAGGACATTTTGTGTGGGCTACATGTAGAGGTCGTGGCCATACATAATTATCTTTGTTCTGGCATTAATCAGATGTCACTTTCTCTTTTGTCATATTTAATAATCAAGAGTACCCAAAAGTGGGTCGTGAAATATAATTGTTTCTGAGAGAAATTTATTCTCAGGATTTTCTTGTAAGAGGGACAAAACTACTTAGCAGTATGTATCATTACAATAAGTATATTAATGAATATGATGTAACCATTTTATACAGGTGAAAGACGGTTTAATGCTAAAGCACAAACTCATAAACCCAGTTCATGAGGAGCCAGAACAATGGTCATTACTGTATATAAATGTCTTAAAAAGTCACCATATAAGCTTTGAAATAATTCTAATGAAAATTATATGATCTTGAGGTTGGGTGTGGTGGCTCACGCCTGTAATCCCAGCACTTTGGGAGGCTGAGGTGGGTGGATCATGAGGTCAGGAGATCGAGACCATCCTGGCCAATATGGTGAAACCCCGTCACTACTGAAATACAAAAAATTAGCCTGGCATGGTGGTACACGCCTGTAGTCCCAGCTTCTCGGGAGGCTGAGGCAAGGGAATTGCTTGAACCTGGGAGGCAGAGATTGCAGTGAGCTGAGGTCGCGCCACTGCACTATAGCCTGACGACACAGTGAGACTCCGTCTCAAAAAAAAAAAAGTTATATGATCTTGAATATAGAAAGTATGGTCTCTAAAGAATTTGTTGTTGTTTTTACATAATGTAGCAGGAAAAAAAATTTGGTGTTTATGAGCATCAGCCTGATTACCAAAAATACTTTTTATGGTAAAGTAAACTGGATTTTGAGAATGTTAAAACAATCTTAAAAATTGAATATTAAATCAAAAAATAAGTCACAGCTAAATTAATAAGTCATGGTACATAGGCATAATACCCTTTACTCATGGGGTGTAATCCAAAAAAAAAGTTTTTAAAAAAGGTAATTTCTCTTCTACTGGATATACTAAATACCTTAGTGAATTTTGTATTTTGAATAGCTGTTAATCTACATAATTCTTTATAAATTTAACTTGCTTTATAAGTTCAAATTATCTTATATACTACATAACACACTAATGGTAATGATTAATAATATCTACTAATTAGGCTTTCTTCTGGGAAATGCATGTGGGTATTAGGTTGCTTAGTTAAAACATAATGAGTAAAGACGTCCTTGGGTAAGGCCAAATATTTCATCTTCCCCCTGCACCTCCATTTGATTTAATTTTTGGTGAATTTTGTTAGGGCTACATGGCTTATTGGGAAAGGACCTCATCCCTGCCCCAGGCATTGGTATCAGCTTTCCTGCAGATATGTGAAGTATTAAAAAGCCATATGGGAGGCAGAGGCGGGCAGATCAGTTGAGGTCAGGAGTTTGAAACCAGCCAGGTTAACATGGTGAAATGCCTTCTCTACTAAAAATACAAAAATTAGCTAGGCGTGGTGGCCCGTGCCTGTAATCCCAGCTCCTCAGGAGGCTGAGGCAGGGGAATCGCTTGAACCCAGGAGGCAGAGATTGCAATGAGCCAAGATTCTGCCACTGCACTCTTTCTCAAAAAAAAAAAAAAAAAAAAAAAAAAAAAAAAAAAAAGCCATATTCAGTATGCCTTTTAATTTTGTTACATGTATAAATACATTTTTAAAAAATTATCTATATAGTAAATTTAAAAAGCTGCATCAAACTGTAGCCGGTGAGGCTGCATAAATGACGGTGGGACGAAGAGTTGTAATAACTTGAGATCACTGTAGTGAAAAGAACGTGGATTTTAGATTAGACCAGAGATTGATAGATATCCTTACTGGGAGCTTGCGGGCAGGACACTTAAGGAAATTGGAGCTTGGAGTGAGTTTTGTAAAATAACACTAAGATCATCCTCCTAGTGGGGTTACTGTGTGACGTCCAAGAACTCAGGGGGAGTTGGCTTGCTGTCCTGTGCTCCGTTCTGACGACTGAGCCCGCCCAGGTCTGCCCAGGTTTGCGGGGTCCCGGATCCTGCGGGTTTTGTAGGGTTCCCTGGTGTGTGGAGTTCCCACCCCCTACAAGCTCCGTTGGGTCTACCGAGTGTGCGGGGATCTCCCATCTCTGTTGGCTGTGCGGGCTCAGCGGGGTTTGCAGGGATCCCCTCGTTCTGTGGGGGTCAGTGGGCGCCGAGTCAGGGCCATGACCCTGGGCTCCGCTCGCGGAGCTGGCGTCACCCTTGTTGACTTTCAAAAGGCGCTGCGGGCCCCGCGCCCTACACGCTCTGCACGACCTGCGCCGAGTTCCCCGCCCTGGCGCACTGGCCTTGGCTGGCGGGAGGGGGCCGGAGGGGCTGCCGGCAGAGCAGAGACACAGCCCCCTCCCCCACACACCATGAGGTGAGTCGGGGAGGGGCCCAGGTCTCCCCCATGCTGTTGTGGGAAGCTCTGACCCCCACTCTGCTTGGGGCGGGCTCACCTACGAAAGTGGCTCTTACTGCAGCACTGAGTGAGAAGGAGACCCGAGAAAAGGGGCCGATTCTGTCTAGGAGCGTTTTACCTTCTGGTGAGGGTGTGGGGAGAGAAGCTTTGGCACGGTCAGTGAAGCCCCACAGCAGAGCCCAGGTGATGAAAGACACTTTTGTATGGTACCCGAAGGCTTGCTTCACTCGTGATTGTGGGTAGGTTGTGCGTGGTAGTGGTGGGGCCCTTGCAGAACCACCGGAGAGGTGGTGCTGGTTTGTGTGTGTGCCTGTGTCAACCTTACTAAGGTCGTCTTTTGAAATGTGGAAGAGGGGTTGCACGTGGACTTTGCGCTTCAAGTATTTACAGGTTATTACCTTAGTTTTTACTCCCTTTGTGCGTTATTATCTTGGTTTAATCTTGTATGTGGCCAAAATGTTTTTTAATGAATGTTTAAGTTTCTGTGAAAATCGTACATTTCTCAAATTGTATTTTCTGGGTTGTAATAGGGTCACTTTGTTTTCTGGGTCTCTTGTTTTGACTTCTGAGAAATGCTATTGGTTTTCCCTACATTTTCTTCATTTAAAAAAAAAACAAAAAAAACCTGTAACTTCAGGAGTTCAAGACCAACCTGGACAACCTCATTTCTGGGGGGGAAAAACCCCACAAAACCACAGCTGTAACTGTCTGCTACTTAGGACTATAGGAAGTCTTTTTTCCAAAGTAGAAATAGCTTTATTTCACCCAGATTATGTTTATTTAAAATTTCAGATAATATATAAAGCTGTAAAAAGTAAACAAAAACTACCTGTACTTGTCCCACCCAAAAATAACTTCACAGAATGTTTGATTATCTACTGTGGTGCTAGGAGCTCTGTTGGACACTGGGAACTTTGGTGAACAAGACAATGCCTGCCTCTATAAACCTTACATTCTGGTGGGTAAAATAGACCTCTCCCAACCTTCCAAAAAGTAAATTTATTCCATGTCCTAATGCTTTAAAGAAAACACCTACTTTCAGCGGGGTGATTGCAGGTTTATCTGAGTGGATGACTTAAATAGATGTCACTAAGGAAGAGAAGGAGCTCAACCATGGGAGGAATGGGGAGGAAAAAAAAAAAAGAAATCTGATCAGAAATAACAGCATGCAAAAGGCCTTAAAAGAAGAAAAAGCTGTAAAAAGAAAGATCCATGTAGCTGGCACTCAGCAGTCGGGAAAGTAGAGCAAGATGAGGTGTGGGAAATTGGCAAGGACCAAATTTTACTTGTCCATTGCCAGAAGGGTGTGTTTTGTGTTCTGAGGGCAGTGAGAGGGTACTGAGGGGCTTTAATTAGAAATAAAATGATCTGGAAAACTAATTGATTAATTTGTTAAGTAAAATTTATTGAAACCCTACTGTATAACAGGCGCTGTTCTGAGCACTGGCAGTACAGCATTGAAAAGGACAAGGCCCCTGTATTCATGAAACTTATCTAGTGGTTGGAGGACAATCAGATAAACAAGAAAAAATACCAGATATTGATAAGTGTGCAGAAGATGACCATTGTTTAAATTGTGGTTTATATTCTTTAAGACGTGGTATATTACACATATATTTCTTTTGGAACTTGCTTTTCTTTCTCCTGAATAATTTATGGTAGGACCTTTTTCACTGTTACTAGTTTCCTTTGGGGGCATCTTAGTTTGTTTTTGGATTAAGTATGGTAAAAAATAACATGTATAAATGAAGAAATACTGTGCAGCAACAAAAAATTTGCATGTTACAAGGCATCTGGTGAACGTTATATAGTAACTTCCTTTTGACAGTCTGACATGTGGCTCTCCTACCCCATCCCAAACCCCAGCTGCCCCTTTATGGTTTTTTACTTTGACCTATTAGTATGGTTACATTTATAGATTTACTATTTATTGAACCATTTTGCATCTTAGAATGAGCCCTAATTGATCTGTTATCATTTTAATGTCCTGATGGATTTACTTTGCCAATGCATATATTTAGGATTTTTTTGTCAATATTCATAAGAGATTGGTCTGTAGTTGTTTTTCAATGTTTTGTCTAGTTTTGATATTCACATCTGCTTGCTTTGTAAAAGTAGTTGAGACGTTTTATTTCTTTTTCTGAGTTTTGGAACAGATTAAATTGCCAAGTGTTATTTATTCTTCAGTTACCAAATTCGTATTTCCTAAACACTATGTGCTAGGAATTGGACTGGATGCTGAGTAATCAGTAGTAAACAAAACAGATATGGTTCCTGCCATGATATTGCTTGGCTTATGAAGGAAAATGACATTAATGAAGAAACTACACATATGTAATTATAAATCATGCAAGAAAAGGACAGGATGCTTTGAGAGAATATCATTGAAGATCTTTAGATTGTGCTTTTTATGCATTTGAGTAAATGACTATTGAGTATATACATATACACTAACAGCTAATTATTAATATGTATTGATTTGGTATGTAATTAGGGCTGTGGTGGGTACATTGGTAAAATGAGGTCTTCATAATTACACAAATTAAAATATAAAATAATGGCAATAGTAGCTACCATTGTAGGAGGTAGCTGCATCGTTTTTTAACTGTAGAAATTAAGACAGATGAAGTAGACACTTTTAGTCTAACATATTCAATTGTATACACTCTTTGGGAGTCTCTGTAGGATTATAGTAAAAGAATAAGGCTATAAATCCACAAAGATCAAGAGGAGGTGAGAGTAAGATACAGCTGAAATCAATATTTGGAAAACTAGAAAGGAAATGGGCAAGTAATAAATTATTTCATGAATTAGAGAATGCTGAAAGCTGACGAGAGGTAAGCCAACAAGGAGCAAGCAGATTCTTTCCACAGAATCTGGAAAAGTTTTAGGAATTGGGGGTATCAAGTACAGTATTTCTGAAGTCAAGAATTACAGGACAGGGTGGGAATAGAAGGGTTGGTTGATGGTCTTTATCATTTTGACACCCTGAAACCCCTTCTCCACTCCCATACACCCAGACAACTACTATCTCCTCTACCTTGACAGAAGACTGAAAGTTTATACTCAGGAGACATTAACTGGGAGGCTCCAGATGGCTGAGGTGGGGGTGAAGCGCCTAAATGAAAATGAAGATTGAGTGAAAGTCAGGTCAACATGCTGAACCTAGAGCAGTTGTCTTTTTTTGATTGGCTTCCAAACTGTCAGGCTTACGTGTCCCTCAACAACATATTAACGGATTCTTAGCTGGGGAAACTTACCAGCCCATGGCAAAGTATTGAACAGATATGAACTACGGGAATTCACCTGATTGAACAGTTGGATCCATCAGATCACCCGAAGAGTAGAGCTGCTGGTCAGGAAGCATTGTTCATGTACCACAGCTTCTATTCAGCTTTTATTTTTTGAGACAGGGCCTCACTCTGTCACCCAGACTGAAGTGCAGTAGCGCCATCGTAACTCACTATAGCCTGGAACTCCTGGGCTCAAGCCATCCTCCCACCTCATCCTCATGTGTAGCTGGGACTACGGGCATATGCCACCACGTCCAGCTAATATTTTTATTTTTTGTAGAGATGGGGTCTCATTATGTTGCCAGGCTGGTCTTGAACCCCTGAGCATAAGTGATCCTCCCACCTTGGCCTCCCAAAGTACTAGGATTATAGGCATGAGCCACTGGTGCCTGGCCCTAGTCAGCTTTTAAATGCCTCACATTTGAGCATAAATGTACAGCCAAGGGTCACCTGCCATGGGATGAAAGTCTCTAATGAAAAAGAGACCAAGTAGGAAATAAAAGGAGCTGAGTATAAATAGATTTACTTTAGGGAACAGAAGAAACTTCAACAAATAAAACTAGTATCTTTAAAGAGAAGATATTCCTTCTGTGAAAGATGAAAAAGGTTCTGTTTTAAAAAGAGAAATTATTTAAAAAATTGCTGCAATAGAATAAATTTTTTAAAAATTTAATACAAGGTTTAGATAATAAAGCTGAAGAATTCTCCCCCAAAAACCAGAAGAGCAACAAGAATTAGAAAATAAGAGTGAAATGGTAAGAAAATGAGAGGACTAGCCAAGGAGGTTCTTCATCTAATACAGTGGAAGGAAACTATGTCCCAGAACCGAAGGAGGTGAGTTTCTAGGTTGAAAGGGCCTATTAAGTGCCCTGATCAGTAAAACAGAAACAAACAAAAAATAGAACAAAACCTCATTGTACCAAATGTATAGTTCCAAAAGGAACAAGACCAGATTCATTCTTAATCTTCCTACTTCTGAAAAGAAGAATGGGGGCAGAGAACGAGGGGCTAGCTCTCAAACTGCATTTTAACAAATTTAGGGAAAAAGGAAACCTTCTTAACTTCAAATTGTATGCAAGTGCTGTTAGGAATCCCCAGTGGGAAGTTCCAGCAGTTCTGTGACGAAGATAAAGTTGCGCAGAGGAAGCATATTTCAGGTATCTCCAGCAACTTACTCATATCCAGAATCAGCCCTGTCCAAAGAGAGAAGTCTTGTATTCCTGACTAAGACTGAGAAGCCATATGGTATCCATCAAGGAAGGAGAAAGTAAAATGAGCAAGTGCCTGGGTGGGGCCTGGGGGAGGCAGAGATCTTAGTGCTAATAAAATACTCCTAGAAATGAGTGCATAACCTTGGAAATCTAGGGTTGTGTCTCTAAGAGGTAAGCAGAGCTGGCAGTAAAGGCCCTTCTGAACCAGATTACATTTGGAGATTAGACAAGGAACAAGAACAAGGCACTATATTATAAAACAGCAATCCTCTGATTTAGGAACAGGGGGAACCCTAAAGAAACATGACAACTGCCATCCCCTCCCTACACCCTGAATCTGCTGATAACAGTCCAGGATAATTCATCTCATTCAGACATGTATAACAAAAATAGTATGTACGATATCCATACAATGACTGGTGGATTGTATTTTTTATATTTTGTGTTAGTTTTTTGTTCTATATGATTTTTATTATTGAAGATATAATTCACATGCCATGAAATTCACCATTTAAAAGTGTACAGTTCACTGGCTTTTAATTTATTCACAAGTTGTGCAACCATCACCACTATCAATTGCATTGACCCTAGTGCTTTACTTTCCCTTATATTCACGCCATGACCCTACGCAGTTCCTTCCATTAAAGTGACAGAGATATTACCCTACTCCTTGACTTTGTGTTTGGCTATGTGACTTGCTAAGGTAAAAGTGACCCCATGTCAGTTTCAAGCCTAAGCCTTACCAGGCCTTGGGTATTTTTATTTGTTCTCTTTCTGTCTGTGCCATTTCCATGAGAAAAGCATGTCTCTCCTAGCTCATTGATTGAGGGAAGATGAGAGATAGGAGAGTGAGGGCCACCCCAGCTGAGTTAAGCTGAATTCAGTGAACACTGTAGAGATGTGAGTGATAAAAAAATGATTGTGGTTGTAAGCCACTGAACTTTAGGATGGCCTGTTAATAAACAATAGTTAACTGAACAGTTATATGATTAAAAATTTAAAAAGAGAAAGAAAAACCACAATTTTCTACAGATGGTGTTTTTCAAAACAATATTGCCAGAAAATAAATCACAAGTAGTCAAGCTACTGCCTGTGGTCTTGCCTGTTTTTGTAAATAAAGTTGTACGGGGACATGGTCATTCCCATTTATGCACTTTCTATGGCTGTTTTTATGCTCTACTGGTAGAGATGAGTAGTTGTGACAGAGACCGTGTGGTTCATAATCTTAAAATATTTATTTTCTGACCCTTTATGAAAAAGCTTGCTGACCTTTTGAAGTATATGGAAAATGTGACCTAAGGTTTTAACACAAATTTTAAAATACATTTATATACCATATCATACCCATTAAGATAGCGATAATCAAAAAGACAGATAATAAGTGTTGACAATGCTGTGGAAAAATTGGAACCTTCTGTATACTACTGGTGGAAATATAAAATGGTGCAGCCACTTTGAAATCAGCCTGGCAGTTTCTCAGATGAGCAGACACAGATTTACTGGAAGAGCAAGCAGTTCTACTCTAAGGTATATTCCTAAGAGAAATGAAAACATGTTCACATAAAAACTTATACATGAATGCTCATAGCAGCAGCATTCATAATAGCCAAAATGTAGAAACAACCCAAATGTCCATCAGTTGATGGATAAACAAAATGTAGTATATCCACAAAGTGGAATATTATTTGGCATAAAAAGGTATGAAATACTGATATATGCTTTAACATGGATGAACCTCAAAAACAAGCTAAGTGAAAGAAGGCAATCATGAAGGACCACATACTGTATGACTCTGTTTATAAGAAATGGTCTGGAATAGGCAGATCTGTAGAGACGGTAAATTATGTTTGCCTAGGCCTAGGAACCAGTGAGGGGTGAGGAGGATAGCTAAGGGGTAGAAGGTTTCTTTGGGGATAATGAGCATACTCTAAAATTGATTGTGGTGAAGGTTGCACAATTCTGTGGATATACTAAAAGCAATTGAATTGTACACTTTATGTGGGTGAATTTTATGCTATATGAATTATATCTCAACATTGTATTAGAAAGTAAAATGAATGAAGCATAGAAGTTATGGAGAAATACTGGAAAGCAGAAAATACAAGAACTCAAGGAAGAGACAGCCAGACAACAGTAGGATGTGAAACAGGAACCAGCAAAAAAAAAAAGAAATAGAGAAAAATGATCAAGCCATTTCAGAAGTACCCAAGGTAGACTAAACACCATGGCAAAGATCATAAAAGTAGAAATGAAATTTTTTGGTAAGTATATTTTACTACAATTTTGATAATGCAAAGAAACAAAACAAAAGATAGACATGAGAAAAGTGAGTAAAATAGGTATACATTTATTTTTATTGATGCATAGTAGATGTACATAGTTTTAGGATACATGTGATAATACATTCATATAATTTGTAAAGATCAAGTCAGTGTAGTTGGGATATCTGTCACCTTAAATATTTCTCTCTTCTTTGTGCTAGAACCACTCAAATTCTTCTAGTCATTTTGAAATATATAATAGATTGTAAACTGTGGTCAACCTACTGATCAACACTATGTCTTACTTTTATCAAACCATATGTTTATATATATTAATCAACTTCTCTTTATTCCTTTCTTCCTCCTACCCTTTCCAGCCTCTGATAACCACCAAATCTACTCTCTATTTTCATAAAATCCACTTTTTTAGCTTCCACACATGAGTGAGAGTGTGTGATATTTGTCTTTGTGTGCTTGGCTTATTTCACTTAACATAATGATCAGTGTTGCTGAAAATGGCAGGATTTTATTCTTTTTTATAGCTGAATAATACTGCATTGTGTATACTACATTTTCTTTATTAATCTATTGATGGACACTGACGTTGATTTTATATTTTGGCTGTTGTGAATAGTGCTGCAATAAATATGGGAGTGCAAATGTCTTTTTGATGTGTTGATTTTCTTTCTTTTGGATATATACCCAGTAGTGTAATTGCTGGATCATATGGTAGTTCTGTTTTTATTTTTTTGAGAAAGCTCTATACTGTTTTCCATAGTGGCTGTACTAACTTACATTTCTACCGGCAGTGTGTAAGGGTTCCCCCTTCTCCATATCTTTGCCAGCATTCATTATTGCTTGTCCTTTTAATAAAAGCCATTTTAATTGGGGCGAGATGATGTCTCATAGTTTTGATTTGCATTTCTCTAATAATTCCTGATGTTGAGGATTTTTTCATATACCTCTTGGCCACTTTTATGTCTTCTTTTGAAAAATGCTTATTCAGATCTTTTGCCTGTTTTTTAATTGGGTTATTTGTGGGGGGGGGGGGTGTGTGTGTGTGTTTCCTTGCTTCCTTGCTGTTGAGTTGTTTGAGCTCCTTATAAATTCTGGTTGTTAATCTTTTGGCGGGTGAGTAGTTTGCAAATATTTTCTCCCATTCTGTGGGTTGTCTCTGTACTTCATTGTTTCCTTTGCTGTGCAGAAGCTTTTTTTAGCTTGATGTAATCCCATTTGTCTATTTTTGCTTTGGTTGCCTGTGCTTTTGAGGCCTTAAACAAAAAAACTTTGCCCAGACCAGTGTCCTGGAGCGTTTTCCCAGTGTTTTCTTCTAGTAGTTTCATAGTTTTGGGTCTTAGATGCTTAGATATAGGTCTTTAATCCATTTTGAATTTTGGGTATGGTAAGATTGTTTCATTCTTCTGCATATAGTTATCCAGTTTTCCCACCACCGTTTATCAGAGACTGTCCTTTTCCCATTGTATGTTTTAGTTCCTTTGTCGACGATGAGTTGGCTCTACATGGATTTACGCCTGGGTTCCCTGTTCTGTTCCACTGGTCTATGTTTCTGTTTTTATGCCAGTGCTGTAGCTTTGTAGTAAATTTTGAAGTCAGGCAGTATGATGCCTCCAGCTTTGTTGTTTTTGCTCAGTATTGGTTTGGCTGTTCCGGATGTTTTGTGGTTCCATATAAATTTTAGGATTTGATTTCTATTTCTGTGCAGAATGTCCCTGGAATTTTGATAGGGGTTCATTGCATTGAAACTGTAAATTGACTTTGGGTAGTATTCAACAATATGAGTTCTTCTAGTCCATGAGCATAAAGTATCTTTCTGTTTTTTAATGTCCACTTCAATTTCTTTCATCATTGTTTTATAGTTTTTCTTGTATAGATCTTTCACCTCTTTGGCTAAATTGATTCCTAGGTATGTTATATTCTTTGTAGCTATTGTAAATGGGATTGCTTTCTTTATTTCTTTTTCAGATTGTTTGCTGTTGGTGTATATCAACGCTACTGATTTTTGTATGTTGATTTTGTATCCTGCAACTTTACTAAATTTGTTTATCAGTTCTAACAATTTTTTTTGGTAGAGTCCAGGTTTTTCTAAGTATAAGATCATGTTATCTGTGAACAGGCTCATTTGACCTCTTTTCTGATTTGGATGCCCTCTGTTTCTTTCTCTTGTCTAATTTCTCTGCCCAGTACTTCAGTACTGTGTTGAATAAAAGTGGTGAAAGTAGGCATCCTTGTCTTGTTCCATATCTTAGAGGAAGGACTTTCAGTTGTTCCTTGTTCAGGATGATGTTTGCTATTGGTTTGTCATATGTGGCCTTTATTACTTTGAGATATGTTCCTTCCATATGCAGTTTGATGAGAACTTTTTGTTTTTTAGTCATAAACAGATGTTGAATTTTATTAAATGCGTTTTCAGCATCTGTTGAAGTAATCACATGGTTTTTGTTCTTAGTTCTGTTAATGTATCACATTTATTGATTTGCACATGTTGGACCATCCTTGCATCCCTGGGATGAATCCCACTTGATCATGGCAAATATCTTTTTACTGTGTTTTTAAATTTGATTTACTAGTATATTGAGAATTTTTGCATCTATGTTTATCTATGATATTGGCCTGTAGTTTTCTCTTTTCATTGTCTCCTCTGGTTTTAGTATCAGTAAAGTTGACCTTGTAGAATTAGTTTGGAAATATTCCCTCCTCTTCAATTTTTTGAAAAGTTTGAATAGAAATTTATATTAGTTCCTCTTTAAATGTTTGGTAGAATCCAGCAGTGAAGCTATAAGGTCTTGGGCTTTTCTTTAATGGGAGAGTTTTTATTATAGCTTTGATCTCATTACTAAAATGGTATTTTTTTTTTTTTTTCTGGTAAGTAAAGATAGATAAGACAGCCAAAAGAGATCCAAAATGGACAAAACTGGAGCCCCCAAAAAGAAAACCAATTCCATAGAATACGTATCTTAAAGTATAATTCAAGGGTTTTTTTTTCCTTAAAAGACTTAAATCTATTGAAAAGACACACATACTCAGGGAAAACTGGCCCAGCATTGAGACAGATTCTGGTAAAAAGTTTGAACTGGCAAAAGATCATATAATGAAAATCAGATTGGTGCAGAATAACAGAAACATTCAATACCAGAAAATAGTAGAAGAACTACATGTCAGCTACTTAAAGAACATGTGAGCCAAATATTTTTTTGTCCTGCCAAGGTGTCTTTTGGGTATAAAGACTACATACTGGCTGGTAGTTTTAAATATTCAGAGTTTTACATCTTTTTATATGAACCTTTCTTAAGGAAACAACTAAAAGACAGATACCAGCTAATCAGTAAATGAAAAAGGAAACTTCAGCAAAGGAATGAACTGCTAAATTCTCAATAATTAGAAGATAATATTAGGGATCATTGTCTTCCTAATTTTAAAGGGAGTACTTTAATGTCTCACCATTGTATATGTAGGCTGCTTTCTAGATATCTGCTTATCAGGTAATCTGTTTACTATGAGTTATCTTTTTAATCACGAGTGGCTGTTGAATTTTATATCTAGTAAGGCACAGTTTTTCTTTAATCTCTCAGTATGATTAATTTTATGAATAAATTGACTAATGTTACACCTTCCTTCCTTGAATTCCTGGCGTAAGCTTTACCTCAATCACATTGTTTTATATTTTATTCGTATTGCTAGTTTAGGTTTTTCTGGTTTTTATTTAAGATTTTTTTTTGCATGTGTTGTCATTGGTGATCTTACCTTAAAATTTTCTTTTGTAGTTGTTCCGTTCTGGGTTTTCATTCAAGGTTGTGCTAGACTTATAATTTGAGAAAGTTTTCATTCTTGGCCAGGCGCAGTGGCTCACGCCTGTAATCCCAACACTTTGGGAGGCCTAGGTGGGTGGATCCACCTGAGGTCAGGAGTTTGAGACCACCCTGGCCAAGATGGTGAAACCCTATCTCTACTAAAAATACAAAAATTAGCTGAGCCTCGTGGTGGGCGCCTGTAATCCCATCCCACTTACTCGGAGGCTGAGGCAGAAGAATCACTTGAACCTGGGAGGCGAAAGTTTCAGTAGCCGAGATTGCACCACTGCATTCCAGCCTGGGCGACAGAGTGAGACGCCATCTCAAAAAAAAAAAAGAGAAAGTTTTCATTCTTGTGAATAATGTTTATGTGGGAAAACTTCTGGGCTTGAAACTTATATACCTGTAACAATTAACTCTACCACTTATTTAATAGTATCTGATCTTCTCTTTTTATTTTCTCCTCTTATTTGCTTTGGGTTTACTGTGTTGTTCCATTTTCTGAGTTCTTGAATTGACTCTAGCTTGTTGATTTTAAAAATGTTTTTCTTCTGTAATGTATACATTTGAAACAAACAGTTTTCTTGTAGATATTTTAGATAATATCTTAAGCTTAGATCATGTTACTCTTTAACTTATGAACTATTTGTGTGTAGGATTTTTAAAATTTAAATTTCCAAACGTGGGGCTTTTGAAATTAACTTTTTATGGTTACATTGTCATTTTACTTGACTTTGGTCAGAGATCAGTTGTTTTTTAGTACTCTGGGAATTTCCTTTATGGCCAAAGTCATAACCGTTGGGTTTTGTTTTGGGACTTTCAGCTCAACTTTATTGAGGTCTAATTTTCATACAATAAAATGAACACAATTTAAGTATATAGTTCAGTGAATTTTGGTAAATGTATGTACCATGTGATGACTACACCAATAAAAATATAGTGTGTGTCCATCACCGCAGAAAGTTCCCTTGTGCTTACCCCACTTGCAGTCAATTTTCCTATTCCTGCCCCCTACTGTAGGCAACTAATGAAACGCTTTTTATCACCATAGATTAATTTTGCTACTTCTTGAACTGCATATGTATGGAATTCTACAATATGTACTCTTTTGTGTCTGACAACTTTTGCCCAGTTTAATGTTTTGAGATGCATGCGTCAGTTTTACTGTTTTTATTGCTGATTATTATTATGTGTGAATATACAAGTTTGTTTATCCATTCACCTATTTATGAATATTGGAGTTGTTTCCAGTTTTAGGCTACTGTGAAAAAGCTGCTCTTGAACATTCATGTGCAAGTGTTTTTGTAGATATGTTTTATTCTCTTGAGTAAATATCTGGGAATAGAATAGTTGGGTCATATGGTAAGTGTGTGTTTATAAGAAACTGATGTTATTTTTTCAATTGGCTATATAATTTTTCAGTTGGCTTTATATTTCTACTAGGAGCGTTCCAGAGGCTCCTCATCTTTGCCAGTGCTTGGTATTTTCAGTCTTTTTAGCCATTCTGCTGGAGCGGTAGTATTTTATTGTGGTTTTAATTAGCACTTCCCTGATAACTAATAATGTTAACCCATTTCCCATGTTTCCTTTTATTATATGCTTTCTTTTGTGAAATGTGTCTATGAGTTTTTTATATATTCTAGGTACAGGTGCTTTGCAAATATTTCCCATTTCTTAATAATGATACCTTGGAAGATCAGATGGTTTTAATTTTTAGGAAGTCTGATGTATACGTTTTTCTAGGTCACTAATTTTGTGCCCTATGAAAACTTTATGTACCCTATAGTCAAGAAAATGTTTCCCTATGATTTTTTAAATTTTATAATTTTAGCCAAATAGTTATAGTTTTTATGTTTAGGTCTGTAATTCATTTTGAGTTAAATTTTATGGTTTAAGGTAGAGGTTTGAGGTTCATGTTTTTCCCCCTATTTTAGTTGTTCCATAGGAGCATTTATTGTAAAGATATTCTTTCTCAATGGAATTTTACTGGTAATATTAAATATCTGTTATCTGGACTCTCTTCTGTCCCATTGCTCTATATGCATTTTCTTTATATCAGTACCCCCTTGTCTTGACTACTTTAGCTTTGTAGTAATTCTTAAAATCAAGTAGTGAGTCCTTCAACTTTGTTCTTCTTTTTCAAAATTGTTTTGGCTTATATCTTTCTTACATACGTTTTAGAATCAGATCATCAGTTTCTGCAGACTGAGATTGTGTTGAATCTGTAGATCAATTTTGTATCTTAACATCCCCCAGCAAAGTTAGAAAGCCAGGCAGTAATATCAGAGGGCACAAGCCCAGATTGAATCTGGAAGGCATAGTGCTCCAGAAAGGATCCTTCCAAAAAAAAGATAAGAAACTGCTCAAAATGAACAAAATCTTTGATCTATGTTTATCCAGAAGATATTGTTAGTTCTCTAGAATTTCAAGCTGAAATAATGATTGGTAACTGAAATTTAAGCAGAGGTTACTTTAAATTCAGAAAAGCAAAACATGGTGTAAGAAAGGAACTTGACTACACAGTATGGCTCAGCAGTGATTAATACATGCAGTTAAGTAGGGAAACCTAGGCCTAGCACGGTGGCTCATGCCTGTAATTCCAGCACTTTGGGAGGCCGAGGTATGGCGATCACTTGAGGCCAGGAGTTCGAGACCAACCTGGCCAACCTGGTGCAACCCTATCTCTACTAAAAAAACAAAAATTAGCCAGGCGTGGTGCTAGGCACTTGTAATCACAGCTATGCGGGAGGCCAAGGCAAGAGAGTTGCTTGAACCCGGGAGGTGGAGGTTGCAGTGAACCAGAATTGAGCCACTTGCACTCCAGCCTGGGCCACAGAGCGCAAGACTCCATCTCAAAAAAAAAAAAAGTAAGCACCCAGCGAATGTTAGCCGTTGTTATCATTAATAACAATAGCTTCCTTGCTGACTCTTACTAGGATAACGGCTTTATCCATAGGAACAAAGAAAAAAGTACTTTGCTAAGTTATCTGATGCCAGTGCAACATGCCTCATGCACAGCAAGCCTTCAGTAAAGCTCCTTGTAGAGTCACAACTGAAAGGCGCTTTAGAAAGGCAATTATAACTAAAGGAGGCCTTAGAGAGTATAAATTTAACAAAATCCATCAGTTAGTGTGTCTTCAGCTTCCAATAAAAGTTTAAACAATAAGGAACATTTGTTATTTCATGTATAAAGCCCAAAGATAAGGCAGCCCCCAGGTTAGTTTATTTCATCAGTTCAAGGATCTGGTTTCTTTCTGTTCTGTTCCATTCTATGTTGGCCGATCAATCCCATCTTGGTTGCAAGGAGATCCAGGCAACACGTCTTCAGACAAGATCTTAGGCTAGAAGATGGAGTCCTTTTCTAAGAAAGGTTTCCCAGAACTCTCTCTGTAGACTTCTATTTATATCTCACTGGCCAGAACTGAGTCACATGTTTATTCCTAAAACAAACACTATTCAAAGGGAGTGGAATTACCATAAAGATCTTAGAGTAATTAAGATTTTCGTTCTCTTTCTCTTTCTCTTTCTCTCTCTCTCTCTCTCTCTCTCCCCCTCCCTCCCTCCCTCCCCACACACACACACTCTGCCTCACTCATTTTCACACACACACACACACACACCCAAACTTCTTCTGAACCACGGGATCACCTGATACCTGAACAGAATTGTGGTTTTGTGGAAGGAGAGTAAAAGGGACATGATTGTAGGGAAGTCAGTCCACTATATCTTCAACCACTGTCTCAAAACACGTTAGTAGTAGAACCTGCACCAGAATCCTGGTCTCCCAATTCCTAATTTTCCCCTACATAAACAACCTCCTTCATGAAATTTTATCAACAAAGCTACTTTTCCTATAAAATCTTGAATGTATCCACAGAATTCTACCTCCAGTTCTTTTTGGGGGAAAAATATGCTGTAAAACTATACGTGCTATTTTTGTGAAGCATGTTAAAATCCTTATTCCACAGACTCATGATAAAAACTGAAAACTTGACCACCTTTTTAATCTTTTTCTTTGTTCTTATTCTTCTCACCCTTCTTCCCTTAGTCAGTCATATTAAACTATTTGCAGTTCCTTTAATGTATCATGTTTATACATCTGTTCATTTGCTCATACTATTTCTACTATCTGGAAAATGTACACAATTTCCTTTTTTGGCTTCCTTATTTGAATATCTTCTCTGATTTCAAGTATCTATACCTTCATGAAATCTTTCTTGACATAGCTCCGTCTCCATAAAATTGGTTATATCACTGTACATCCACCGTATCATGTTTTAGATACTCCTACACATTTAGAATTTCTTTGCAGATTTTTCTTCCTCATCTAGTCTGAGCTTGCTCTGTTTCTCTCTCTCTCTCTCTCTCCCCCCTCCCCCCTCCCCCCTCTCTCCCCCCACTCTCCCCCTCTCTCTCCCCTTCTCTCTCCCCTTTCTCTCTTTCTCTATCTCTTCCTTCCTCCGTTCCTTCCTTTCCTTCCTTTCTTTCCTTTCCTCCCTTTCCTCTCTTTTCTTTCTTTCTGACATGGTCTGGCTCTGTCACCCAGGCTGGAGTGCAGGGGTGCAGTCTCAGCTCACTGTAACCTCTTCCCCCCAGACTCAAGCCATTGTCCCACCTCAGCCTCCCAAGTAGCTGGGACTACAGGTACACTCCACCATGCCTGGCTAATTTTTGTATTTTTATAGGGGTGGGGTCTCACTTTGTTGCCCTGACTGGTCTCAAGCTCCTGAGCTCAATCTGCCTGCTTTGGCTTTCCAACATGCTGGGATTACAGGCATGAGCCACTGCGCCCAGCCTCATCTGAACTTTTTTAATATAGGGCCTGTTTCTCTGTAATAGAGACTGTTTGTCATTTGTCTTGATAAATCCAAGGTATAGCATGGTGTTGGATGCATAACAGTCACCACTAATAGTTTTGTTTAATGAATATATATACTACTAATCTGGGGGAGGAGAGAGATTTTTGTAAATTGTGTTCTGCTTGATTTTGTTATTTTCAACTAATGAAATAAAGATGTGATTCTGTGATCTATTCATTTTGAAAGATTTTTTTTCAGTAAGGCAAAAGTGATTAAGCATAATGTATTTCTGTGTATAAAATTTTATTTAGAAGTTAAAGACTTTTGGAGGAAAAACATTTCAAATTATATGTTATTGCTTATAGAACAAATTTAGTCCTTCGCTGAGAATACTTGTCAAAGGATGTAAATAAATGTTACATAATTATTCCTAACGCAAATTAGATACTCGGTGAACATTTGTTTCTATAGTAAATATGCTATAAATAGAATTGTTCACTTTATGATTTTTTTTCTTTCTTCATTTTAGCATTTATGACATTAACAGAGAACAGGACTGTATCAAGAATTCTGAGGGTATACTTGGTGAAAATGAATTAAGACCACCCTCCCAGCTACATTCTCTCTCAGAGAAGATCGAGATAGGGTCCCTATCAGAAAAGAGTGGGTATTAAACTAAGTGCTATAAGTCATAATTAATGAATCTAGAATAGAATGATTAAAATGTTTTTAGTTTTAATTTAGATCATGTAAAACAAAGACTTTAAAAAATTATGATTTCCAGTACCTATATTTTTTAAAATAATCATTAGTCCAAAATTAATAGATGATTAACTTTTCAAATTGCAACATAAAACATGTATGTTCCTCTATTTGTATCTTTTAAATTGTTGCATTTTTATTTGGTTTTTGAATTGAAATATTTTAAATGGTAGAAGTAATACATGCAAGAAAAACCCATATGTATAAGGTTAAAAAATGTAAGTTCCCCTTGTATCCACTTTCCAATTTCAACAGCCATTGCTTTAGCCATTATTAAGAGTTTGGCTTCCCACCTTTCTAGATCTTTTTATGTATACTTTCAAACAAATTATATATTTTTCAGCCAAGTGTCATCATATAATGTAGCATATAATAGATATCTTTATATGCCAGTATGTACGGATTTACCTTGTTTTTATTTAGTAGTTGAAAGTTGTTCCCTGTTGATGGCAATTAAGGTTATTGCCAGTATTTTCACTATTAAAGATACTGATACACATGGAACACCTTTTTGTGTGTGTGTGTGGGGGTGTGTGTGTGGGGGTCCGTGTGTGTCTGTGAGTATTTTCAGGAATAGATTCCTAGAAATGAAATGGTTAATGAGTATGTGTATTTAAGGTTTTATATAGGTCCTACCAAATTGTGCGCTAAGAAGTTACATTTATCTAAACCCAGATATCCTTTAATATCTTCAAAGTAGAAGTAATACATTTTAGGATTAAGTAACAACCTGTTCCTTCAGCAGCTATCAAATGGCTTACTTCGACTAAATGAAGGATATAGGCATCTTTAGTATTAATGAAGGGTTGCAACCCTTCTTTAGGGAGATGTAGTCAGGAAAGTCCTGGGGAGATGTACAAGAGCTAGTTGTTTTAGAATTTCTGTGACACCTAAGATGTTGACATTAGTTTATTTCATCATCTACTTTCAGACCAGATGTTTCTAGAATGGAAGACAGTTATCTGTGATATGGCATCAGAAGTTGGTTTATAATTTTCTCATCTCTATTAGGAGTTAAAAAGAGAGACAAGTGTCTAAAACCAGTCTCACTCAGTATCTCTAAGGGATTTTGAGAAGGGGAAGAGGTTATTGCAGTTACTTTGACTAGAATCCAACCTATATCAAGCTTAGACTTAACATTTAAGACTAAACTCACAAATGGAGGAATGTGTCAAAAGCCAGGTACTACAGGAAAACTCAATTTTCAGAGCTATTGTGATTGAACTTAACCTTTCTTACATGCTCTTTCTTCGTCACTTAAGCCCTCAGGGATATACTTAATACTTTATAGGCAAGCACTTCTCAAGTTACCTTCTTAGATTTTTAGGTGTCTTTGTGGTATAGCCCCCTCTTCATTTTAAAAGTCTGGTAGTCTTGAATGTTTAAATAAAGCTTGAGCATTACTCAGCAAAAACGAGACCATTTGTTCATGAAAGTGTTTGTATCGTTTAGTGCACTAATTGGACTCTCAGATGAAAGTGTATTTTGTAAAGAAGGGAGAGCATCAAATTTCTAGGTGAAATTTTCGTCTATTTTCTCATTTACTGAGAGGAAACTTGTGCTTTCTTGAGAGTGTAATTGATGTCTTTATGAACCCATGAAAGATTTAAGATTAGCTACGATTTTCCAACAACTTTGCTTTTAACATACCTCCACTAACCATAAAATCACTGCTTTTATGCATGTACTGCTATTTGGAGAATACTGGCCTAAAGTGGAAGCATTTTTAACCATAAATAAATAGTTCTGGAAATAAAAATATATAAGCAAAAAATAATTTGGTACTTGCTCCTCCTCCTTCGTTTTAAATCATTGGCTTTATTTGTAGCTTTATAGGGAACAGTATTCCCCACACTGGTATTAATGAAGTGTTTTGTGACTGTGTATTTGAGAAACTCTATACTAGTGTTTTTAATTGCACCATCTTTCCAGTTTTCAGTTCGTTATTGTGCGTTATGATGCTCAAAAATGAGGATGTATATAACTTAAATCTGTGCCTATTAATGACTTATAGAATTTAGAGAAGTTGATAATCATAGTCTTCATTTCCAGAGTTACTTTTTAAAACATTTCTTTCAGTGTAAACGATATGTTTCTCACATATTGGATCTTGGTCTATAGATAATTCAATTTCAAAAATTTCTTGCTTTTTTATAAACATCAAATATAAAGTTTCCAAAATTATTGTTTCTAAAGAATTCTTGATTTGTGTTTAGGCTAGCAGTACAGATTATTTGTAAAATGAATTTGAAAATGCTCAGGCTTGCCAGTTTGCTTTGAGTAATGTAGCTAATAAAACTTTAATTTTAATTATTGTAACTGATATTTTGCTATTTGCATCTATTCAGAATGTCCTTATTTTTTACAGCACTGGTATATTGAAGGAGAAAGTGAAACTGAGCAAAAGTAAAAGTAAACTTAGAATGAATATGTAAATCATGTATATCAACTTCAGAATATTCATAAACATTTCATTCTTTTCTATTTACAGTCTTTCATTTTGATACTTGGAAGTTTATTAAAATATTTTAAAATATCTTGATAATTAAAGTATTAGGACAGTTTAGTCCAAATTTAGCTTACTAAAATGTTTGCTTTCATTTCTGAGATAGTCTAATTTTTGTATATCAGTTACTTATAAGTTAATTTTGATTGAGATTCTTTTTTCTCTTTACTTTTTGAACTTTAATACATTTGGGAGTTTTGGTAAAAGTAGGAAGCCATATTACTGTACTTCATAACATTTATACTATATGACCAATACTTCCAGTGCTATATAAATCATTCTCTTCTCCTTATTATTTATAAATACTGGGTTTGTAAAACCCCCCAACCTTAATAAAGAGAATAGAAAGAATACAAATAGGAGAGTGAACAGTTAAAATGGTTAGATGCGAGAGTGTTCTTAGGTCATTAGGCTCAGTTCTTGCTAAAGTAGAGACTTGTAAAATCAAAAGGCACAAAGAGTCAGTCAACATAATTACTGGATCCAGTCGGTAATTCTCAATTAGAAAACATGCCTCTCATGGGAAGGCGTATCACAGTCTCTCAGCACTATCTCACATGGGTGTGGTTTGAAAAAAGTACCTTCAAAAAATTGTAAATACAGCTCTGTTGTATAATATGAAAGTGATTTTATAATATAACTCACAGGAAGTAAAACTCAATATACTCTTCTTGGCTGATGAGGAAATCCCAGAGATACAGTGATTTCTATTGTGTTTGGTGACTGGGCAATAATAGGTCCCTTAAAAGGAACCCAGCTGACTTAGGGATTTAATGAAAATATGTAAAGGGTAAGTTTATCAAGCATGGCGTATATATTTAAAAAAAAAAAAAAAAAGAAGAAGAATAGAAACAGAGGATTAAAAAAAAACTAAAGAATGAGAAATTGCTCTAAAAGTCTAAGCAGTTCCTGACCACCACTTTGACACTACAGTTGTATCTGCTTTTGACCAACTACAGTTATAGTACACAGCTTTCAACCAAAAGACATACGGGGTCTGGCAGGGCATATTTTAGCTCCTGTATTAAAAGTAATTCAGGCTCAGTTGTAATTTATTTAGGTTATTTTGCTAAGACAGTACAAATATTTCTTAGTTATATAGGGAAGGAATAGATGATGTTTTGAGTGATATTCAGTGTGTCCCACTTAACCCCATCCTTTGGTATCTGAAATAGCTGCGTTATTTTTGTTTGTGTTTTACAGTTTTTGAGACAGTGTCCTTGAGTTCAGACTCTCTCTTCCAGAGGGCAGTTTCACTCCTCCATACATCTTACTTGGACTCTTCATCTGAGCATGGTTTTCAGTACAGTCAAGTGACTTTGGTGAAAAATGACATTTTCTTAAATGAGGTGAGGTGCTTGGTACACACTGTGGTAGTTTTGTTTTAGTTTTAAAAGAGGTAAACCCATCATTTTTGGTATATAAATCTAGTGCTTTTAGCTATCATTTTTCAGACGAAGCAGATCTTTGGAAATAGCCACTTGGAAAGTAATTCTATGGAATAGAAAAATAATGCGTTTATGTTTAGTCTTATAGCAGGAGGAATTTAAATGATGCGTTTTAAAAATTAATTTGCAGGACAAAATAGTAAGTTTATAGCATTTGGTTATTCTCTCTTTACACAGTACAAAACTTTTTACCGACAAAAAAAAGCAAGTAACTATACTCAGGAAGAACTTCAAGACACTTACGGGTTTCTTCTGTTTGATACTGAAAAGGAGGTAAGGGAATTAGGTTGTAGAAAATTAATGGCATCATTAGTCTTAAATATTGTGGTGCTTCCGTTTTGTAAGAGTTGTAAGATTACCAAATCATCAGTGTTTTTTGTTACTTAGTTTGGTGGCATGTGAATGACAGCAGTAAAAGCCAGTCATGAAGGAGATTTGATTAGATTTCTACAACTTTTCATGGTTTCTCTTAAATACATTTAAGAGTTTAAACATATTTAAGTTTCATCTTAAATACATTTGTAAGCTTAGGGTGCAATTTGGATTAAAACGGGTTTCTTTAGTGTCAATAATGCCCTTTAATAGATTGAAGGGATATTTTTCCATTCTGGATCATCGTTTAATAGATACTTTGTTTCTTGTGGATATTTTTCTGGTTTAAATTACATGATTTGGGAGATAAATCATGTAACTTAATAAACTTTGGCATCCTGGTTAACTGAAATTCCTTCATTCAATATTTGAAGACTGAAATCTGTATTGTTGCCTGTACCTAAATTATGGGAGAAGGAAAGGACGGTGTACAGGATAGGTCTCCAAAGATATGTATGGCTTCCTAGATACATTTTAAATAATACCAGAGATCTAAAATAATTCAAAGTTAGTGCTTCGATTAGATTAATGGTCTATAAAGAAGGGGGGCAGATTTGTTTAGCAGATAATTAGCACTAACATATAATAAGGACTATATAGTAATACCAGAAGAGTTTATCCCTTTTTAACTTAATCATCTGAATTCAAATAGGATGCTCTGGGTTCTTACTAAAAATAACATTTGGCAATAAGACATTTTGAAATTTCATGGTTCTAAAGCTGTAGTTGGAAAATAAGTCTTCTAGCGGACTTACCTGTGACCCTGCTTAATTTGGTTTTGCTGACATTTTTGTTAATTGAAACGGTAAAATTCTGTGAAAATTTTGGGCCATTAATCAAAATACAGATTGCTTTGAATAAGTTTTCTTTGTGCCCTGAGTACCTACAGTGAGCAGACTATTTATTTTAAAGCTTATAGATTAGGCCAGATGCAGTTGTGCCTCACACCTGTAATCCCAGCGTTATGGGAGGCTGAGGTGGGAGGATTGCTTGAGCCCAGGAGTTTGAGATCAGCCTGGGAAACATAGTGAGACCCTGTCTCTATCGTATTATAAAAAAATAAAACTAAAAAAAAAAAAAAAAAACTTACAGATTATAGCTTTATTTCATTGCTACTTCAAAGACTGAAGCAAAGTAATCTTTTGTTTAAAGGCAAAATTGGTATGTCAGCGTGGACTCCGTGTTGGCAGCAGTGCTGTTACCACTCTGGGTGATCCAGCCAAAGGTAAGCCTGTAAAGCAAAAAGAATCTTAAAAAAAAATCTTTTACAAGATGAAGTGAGGTTTCATTAGGTTTATAAGATATGTATATTAAAAGCCAGTTTCATTAAATGTCAAACAGCTCATAATGTTTAGATTTCTAACTTTAAATATATGAACGAGATTTGAGTTTAAAACTTTACAGTATTTTTCAGTGTCGAGAGATTGGTATTGTCTTGAGAATGTCTTCTAAGTTATCACAATGGCAATAAGAATAGACACTAGATAGAACTGACCAAACTTGGCAACCATGGAATGTGAGGGGTAAGAGAAGAAATAATCAAATATAAGCTTTTAAACTTATATTACAATGATAATTATTAATAGAAAAGAGGTATATAAGAAGAGAAGCAGATTAGTAGAGAAGCTGATGAGTTAAAAATGTTATCTAATTGTCAAGAATATAAATTAGCACTCACTTTTTTTAAGATTCAGTTTCTTCATGTGTAAAACAGATTAAACTACTTTATAGAGTTGTTGGGAGGATTCAGTGAGACTAAAGTGTTTAGCCCAGGACTTTGCACCTAATAAGTTCTCAGTAAATGGACAGTACTACTTTTATGAGTTGAATTTGAGAAATAGTGAGATTTTCATAAGTGTTTCTGAAAGATAGCCTGTAGGTCATAAAGGGATCAGAACTAGATTTGGGGCTGGGGTTGTGGGAGTGGAGTGTGAACTGAAGCTAAGACATTGTTAGTGGGATGGCATGGAAAGAGAAGATGGCAAAAACAGAACTTTTGGGTCATTAATGGGACCAGGGTGTGGGGAGGTAGAGCGAGGATAGAACGAGGAGGTGTCAAGAGCGGTCTGTTGCATGGAGACCTAGGAAATAAGAGTTTCACAGACAGCAGAAAGATCTCACAAAGAGGGGTATTTAGCAGTGCCAGGTACTATGTAGAATGTGGAGTTCAGAACTGAGAAAGATTATCATGGCTAGATTCCTGCTGACCTTTAAAAAAAAAAAAACTGCTTTATTGAGATATAATTTCACAATTATAGAATTCACCCATTGTTTAATGTAGTCCCATAGTTGGGTAACCATCATAACAGTTAATTTTAGACCATTTTTATCACCCAAAAAAGAAATCCCATGGCCTTTAGCAGTGACTACCCATTCTCTACCATCCCCGCTCTAGGCAACTACCAGTCTATTTTCTGCGTTTATAGATTTGCCTGTTCCGGACATTTCATATAAGTGGAATCATCTCATATACGGTCTTTTTTGAGTAACTTCTTTTAGCATGTTTTTAAGGCATATTGTAGCATGAACCAGTAGTACTTCATTCCTTTTTATGATTGAATAGTGCAGTCCTGCAGCACTCAACAATGGGGATATGTTCCAAGAATTGCCTTGTTAGGCAGTTGTTGTTGTTGTTTTTTTTTTTGAGACAGAGTTGCGCTCTGTCGCCAAGCTGGAGTGCAATGGCGCGATCTCAGCTCACCGGAACCTCCGACTCCCTGGTTCAAGTGATTCTCCTGCCTCAGCCTCCTGAGTAGCTGGGATTACAGGCATGCACCACCATGCCCAACTAATTTTTGTATTTTTAGTAGAGATGGGGTTTCACCATGTTGGCCAGGATGGTCTCGATCTCCTGACCTCATGATCTGCCCTCCTTGGCCTCCCAAAGTGCTGGGATTACAGGTGTGAGCTACCACGCCCGGCCGCAATTTTTTACTCATGTGGACGTCACAGAGTGTACTTAGAGACACCTAGAGGGCATAGCCTACGACACACCTAGGCTATGTGGTATAGCCTGTTGCCCCTAGGCTACAAACCTGTATAGCATGTTACTGTACCGAATACTTCAGGCAGTTATAAAATAGTGGTGTGTGTTTGTGTATCAAAACAGAAAAAGTACAGTAAAAATATGGTATTACAAACTTATGGGACCACTGTCCAAACTTTATGCAGTCTGTTGTTGACCAAAATGTTAAATGGTACAATGCTGTATTCTGTTATGTGGCCATACCATATTTTCTTTATGCATTCATCAGTTCATGGACATATGGGTTATTTCTACTTTTGGGCTATTATGAATAATGGTTCTATGAACATGCACGTACAAGTTTTTGGGTGGACATAGTTATATATATGTCTTCGATATATAATGAGTGGAACCACTGGGTCATATGATAACTCTATAAAACAAAAAAAATTAAAATTTACATTCAATTCATCTTCTGAGGGACATTAAAAGTGATAAATTCATAACCCTAATAACACTGCATACAGCGTTTTTTCTTCTCTCCTATTTTTTCACCCCACTCTCATTTCATTATGAAAAATTCAAACATAGAAAAAGTAAAGAGCATAGTGTAATATACCCATCACCAAAGTTTAGCAAATAATATTATGCATTATTGGCTGGGTGCGGTGGCTCACGTCTGTAATCCTAGCTCTTTCGGAGGCCACGGCAGGTGGATCCCTTGAGGCCAGGAGTTCCAGACCAGCCTGACTAACATGGCTAACTAAACCCCGTCTCTACTAAAAATACAAAAATTAGCCAGGCATGGTGGCGTGCACCTGTAATCCCAGCTACTCAGGTGGCCGAGACTTGAGATTGCTTGAACCTGGGAGGCAGAGGTTGCAGTGAGCCAAGATCACACCACTGCACTCCAGCCTAGGCAACAGAGCAAGACTCTGTCTCTAAATATAAATGTATATAAATATAAATATATATAAAAATATATATATACACACACACATATTGCATTATTTGCTTCATTTGTTTAATTTTTTTTCTGGAGAATTTGAAAGTAAATTACAAATAACCACTGCAGCTTACATCTCAAAACAAAAAAAAAACATTTTCCTGCATTCCTACAATCTTATGATTTCATTGCTGATGTTTGAGAGGCTGGCTTCAGTAGAGTGGTGGAAGTAGAAACTGGATTGTTCCTGACAAATACACGTTCTTCAAAAACACATGCACTGGGGTTGATAATAAAATTAACACTATTACTTACATGTGTTTTGTAGTTTTTGGCTTGACTAGAACTGGATAATTTTGTGTGTAATAATACTTTCAATTAATAATAGTTTTTAAAGCTTATTGATCTTTTAAATCTTCATGAGCACCCTGTGGTGTTTGTATCTGTGACCCAGGCCCACCCTCCCTACCTGAGTGACTTATTCTTACCTGGAACCCAAGCTTCTGACCACAGAATCATCACTCTTTTCCACCGTATCAGTTTTCTCACCCATTGTCTCTTATGTTTTGAAAGAGGTGCCTCAGTTGAGGAATACCCCTGAAGCTTGTCCTTTCCTCCTCATTTTTCACTGCTGCTGCCTTGTTTGAATCCTCCTCTCCAGTCTCAACTATCACAGTACCTTTTTTTCTAATTGGTCTTCTTGCTTCTACTTTCTCCTCTCTGGTGGGCAATCTGCTGCTTAATCTATATTTTATACTTTTACAGGTGTATACATTTCCAAATACTCCGACTATCTTCATCCAAGACCATGGTATCATGGGAAATCTGGTTATGTTGTAATTTTTAATATAATTAAGGTAAAGCCTAAATGTGCTGTTATGTGATTTCCTTTTAAAGTTTAAGGTTATCTACCTTTGATATTCTCTGTAGATCTCAGTTGAACATAGTCCTCACCAAAGTTAACTATCCAAATTCAGGAAAAGCAAAACTATTTTTCCTTTTCTTTAAAAAGAAAACTTTTTAATTCATTTACTAGATTGTAAACTTTTTTTTAACTTCAAAAATAAAGGGTATGCAGGGAAAAATCTTCCTCTCACCTGTCAGAGCTACTTTTTAAACATGAAATAACAAAACAAGTAGCTGCTTATAAGATGACGTGATTACACTTATAAAAGATGAGTTTAGAAAACAACATTCATTGTCTAATGTAAATGGTCAATAGAATCTTATTTTCTTTCTCCATAAGACATCCAGCTTCACAGCTTCATGTGCCACCTAGAATTGATGATGCCACAAATCCTTGAATGTCCTAAATGGTACTGTTTAAGTGAATCATGCAATTTGGAATTTTCACCCAAACAGAAGGGTGATCTAAAATCAGTTGATTTTAGATGTGATTGGGCTTCTTGAGGACATTTCTGTGGTCTCGTTATATTGTTTTTGTTTTAGCTTTCTTACTATCTTAAATTCTTTGGTTTATCAGCCTAGCACTAACTGACCTTTAATTAAAAAAAAAAAAAAAAAAAAAAAGCATGTGAACTCTTAGTATTGTGAAGTTTGTTCTCAAAAAAAGTGGAGGGAGAGGCCGGGCTCTGTGGCTTATGCCTATAATCCCAGCACTTTGGGAGGCTGAGGCGGGTGAGGTCAGGAGTTTGAGACCAGCCTGGCCAACATGGCGAAACCCCATCTCCACTAAAAGTGTAAAAAAATTAGCCTGACGTGGTGGCGGGTGCCTGTAATCCCAGCTACTTGGGAGGCTGAGGCAGGAGAATGACTGAACTTGGAAGGTGGAGGTTGCAGTGAGCCAAGATCACGCCACTGCACTCCAGCCTGGATAACAACAACAAAAAAACTCCATCTCCAAAAAAAAAAAAAAAAGGTTGGGGAGTGACATTGTTTTGAGGTACAATCAGTAGTTTTCCTCCCTTAATCTTTCTTCTCTTGCTCTGCAATCAGTGCTGCAGAAAGTATGCCTACTAATGTGGATAATGAGCATTTCATTTTTTACTTAGATTATGCCTAAGCCTTGGTTTCTTGCCACTGGCTGGAGATTGCTGTTTTTGCCTCTGTGTTCTCATCTTCATTTTATTTCACAAAATCGAGCCATACAGAACCATAAAATGTTTGATGAGGAGATGGTAGGGGTGGTTGGTTACTGATAAGTACTATTTATATTTTTTGGTTTAGTGGTGGTTTGGCCTTTGGTGGGTCTGTAAATAAAGACACAGGACATAACAACAAAACATCTTCTTTTTAAAAAAGTAATTATATTCTTCTTATAAAAATTAAAATTGCCTATAGTCCCATATCCCATTTTGATATATTTGTTGGGGTATATATTGTATATTTTTATTTTTTCCTATATACTGAGTTATTAGCCCATGAAAAGAGTTTGTATATACTTATATACTTATAGGCTATTCTTTTTTAGAACTTAATAACATCTTGTGAACATTTTCTTAGGTCATTGTATCATTCAAAACAGCTTTTAAAGTCATTGCATATTTCATCATAATGGTAAACTTGGCCTAACTGCCTTTTTTTTTTTTTTTGAGGCAGAATCTTTCTCTATTGCCAGGCCAGAGTGTAGTGACACTATCTCAGCTCACTGCAACCTCCACCTCCCGAGTTCAAGCAATTCTCCTACCTCAGCCTCCCAAGTGGCTGGGACTACAGGCGCGCGCCACCATGCCCAGCTAATTTTTTCGTATTTTAAGTAGAGACAGGGTTTCACCATGTTGGCCAGGATAGTCTTGATCTCTTGACCTCATGATCTGCCCACCTTGGCCTCCCAAAATGCTGGGATTACAGGTGTGAACCACTGTGCCCAGCTGCTTGCTTTTTTCTTTTTTTTGTTTTTTTGTTTTTTTGTTTTGTTTTGAGAGACACGTAACCCTTGATGGAGAGAAATCCGTAATGGAAAATACTGCTGACTGTTCAGTGACCAGGACCAGCGGCCTGCTAAGAACTTTGCTACATATTTGCTGCTTGTTAACTTGCTGGGCCCTGGCATAATAGAAGTATCTCAGTTTATAATTTACAACTGATCATAGTTCAGATTGGAAACTCATCTTTTGAAATTTTAGATTTTGTTCTCTTTTACATTACAATCACCAAAGAGCCATTCAATGACCATAACATAAAAGATGGTGGGCTGTAGTTATTCTTTTAAGGAAATGGCTCTCTTAAATTTAGGGTGATTCATATATTTCTTTGATATTGTGATAAAAACTATGGATATTTGTCTCAGATGCCCAAATGTCCAAGATTTTTAAATACATTTTTAAGGGTTCATGGATAATTAAAACTATTTTTGGCCTTAAGATAATTGTTTTTCTAAGAAGTATAGTTCTTAATACAGTTACTGTTAGGGGTCACATATCTGCATCCTTGTTAGACTACTACTAAATGAATCCTAGAGTAAAGGTTATTGCTATTTGAAGGTATCTGATTAGTTTTAATATTTTCATTCTAGGGAAAAGTCAAGTCTGTGTCTGAGAATTATACAACTAACTATACTAAGCCATCTTCTGGCTATGATTGCCACGTGTCTGAAAATACTAACAAGGTTTCTAACAAGACGAGTCATTTTCGTGCCTTTGAACTGAGTCAGGTATAGTCACCTGTGAATGAATAACACCCAAGATATATTTCTGAGTCTAATGTGTTAAATTTCAGGGCTGGGTGGGGTTGAGAAAAACTTGGTACATATGCAATTCCATAGTGCTGCTACCCTGATAATACTTATTTTTCTTCTTGCAGTATTACTTTTACGAACTTTCAGGCAACACTGTTATTGAGCGACCCAGACAGATCTGTCCTTATGTAATTGTAGCTTTTCGATACAGGGAACCTAAAACTATGGCACCACCAGCTCATAAAAGCATGTAAGTAATTGTATACATGCTTTGTTTTACTGAATCTATTTCTTTTACTCTTGTAAAAATGTTCTTTCTTTTTTTTTCTGCCAGACTTGAATGCAGCGAAAATGGTGAGAAATAATTCATTAATTCTTTTAGGTTTTTGTTTTTCTTGAGTAAATATTTCATCATAAATAATCGGTTTCTTTCTTACCTTCATTTCTTAAAGTTCTCATGTCTCCATGGAAAGGGAAATTAATTGTTCAAGACCGTATGCTATGTGATATAGCTCTTTGGTCCACTTACGGTGCAATGATTCCAACACAGCTGTAAGTATTAAATGTTACGTCCTTTACTAATGCTTATATTACAAGTTTTGGGGGTTTTCCCCCCTTCATTTCAAAGCTGGCATTGGTGTAAAATACAGCAACTGTTACTGATTTTAGATGAGGGTACATTTGGGTAGATGTATAGCACACAGGGTATGACATAGGAAACCTAAATTCTAATTTATTAATGGGAAAATGACCTCTTGGGATAAATTAAACTATTTGAAAGTAGAAATTTGACCTTCCCCAAGAAATAAATCAGATTTGCCTGATAGCAAATGTAGCAGATTATAGCCACTGAATATTATTTTTATTAACATTTTGCGGTATCTGAGTTTCAAATTTTAACATGGTTCTCTTAGAAAAGTATTAGAGTAGGCCGGGCGAGGTGGCTCAAGCCTGTAATCCCAGCATTTTGGGAGGCTGAGGCGGGTGGATCACGAGGTCAGGAGATCGAGACCATCCCTGGCTAACATGGTGAAACCCCGTCTCTACTAAAAATACAAAAAAACTAGCCGGGCGTGGTGGCGGGCGCCTGTAGTCCCAGCTACTCGGAGGCTGAGGCGGGAGAATGGTGTGAACCCGGGAGGCGGAGCTTGCAGTGAGCTGAGATGGCGCCACTGCACTCCAGCCTGGGTGACACAGCGAGACTCCGTCTCAAAAAAAAAAAAAAAAAGAAAAAGAAAAGTATTGGAGTAGCTGTTACATGTATTTACGTTAAAAGCAATTATCATGATTAATATTTTCTTCTGGGGAACTGTGAAGAACATCTTAGGAAATCTTTTTTGTTCAACCTGTTCTTAGTTTGTACCCCAAACCATTAAGAAATAGTCATAGTTTAATTGAAATACAAGGTGAAAACTGATGTGTTGTAAGGATTCATTTTTTTTCCTATCAGCCTTTTTTAAGAAGAAATAGGAGTATAATAACCCACAACATAAAAATTATGTGAATAAGCAAATAGGAGAGGAGGGTAAGTTCTTCCTCATTATAGAGTGCAACTAATAAATGTGGAAAGATTGATAAATTAGAAAATCAGCATTTGACAACACCATAATAATCAACCAGTGTATGCTAAAAACAGGTGAAAGTTTAATAATATTTGCATATCTTACGTTTCCCCACTACTTGCTTATTAATCACAAAGGAAAAAAAATGCAGACCTACCAGTGGAGTAAACTGCCAGATACCATCTTAACTAAGTGGTTAAGTTAATGATAGACCTATGCTGATTAAGGAGCATTCTGCAAAATCGTCTGTATTTTTCAAAATATCCAAGTCATTGAAGTAAAGAAAGACTGAAAAACTGTTCCAGATTAAAGGAGACTAAAGAGACATGATTACTGAATGCATTATGGCATCTTGGATTGGAAATTGTTTTCTTTTTCTGTGAAGGAACTTAGTGAGACAGTTGGCAGCATTTGAATAAGATGTAGGTTAAGTCATAGTATCGTATCATTGTGAATGTGTTGATTTTGCTTGTTGCTTTGGGGTTGTATAAGAAAATTTCCTAGGGTCCAGGCACAGTGGCTTACACCTGTAGTCCCAGCACTTTGGGAGGCTGAGGTGAGCGGATTGCCTGAGGTCAGGAGTTGGAGACCAACCTGGCCAATGTGGTCAAACACCGTCTCTACTAAAAATACAATGGGCATGGTGCCACATACTTGTTATCCCAGCTACTTCGGAGGCTGAGGCAGGGTAATTACTTGAACCTAGGAGTCAGAGGTTGCAGTGAGCCGAGATCACACCACTGCACTCCAGCCTGGGTGACAGAGCCAGACTCCATCTCACACACACAAAAAAAGGAAAAAGTAGTCAGGAAATAACTCTTAAATAGCATAATTTTTTTTAAAATTCCTTATTCCTGTGTACATAATTTTTTGACACATCTAGATATTTTGTCTGTACCAAAAATACATGTATTTAGAAAATGTGAACATATTTGCAGACCATGGTTTATGGGTCATGTATTTGAAAATCTGTCGTACTTAAAAATATGCATATTGTTTAACCTGGAGCTTATCAATTTAAGGTCTTTTTTGTGGTTATATATTTTTTTACATTTATATTACAAAACTAAAGCTTATGAAAATTTAGATCCACTGTTTATTATTCTGCTTGATATTGTTGTGTTATTTTTTAGACCACAAGAACTAGATTTTAAATATGTAATGAAAGTGTCTTCCTTGAAAAAACGACTACCAGAGGCTGCCTTTAGAAAACAGAATTACTTGGAGCGGAAAGGTCTGTTGAAATGTAGTAACACGCTACTTGTCCTGGGCTTTGTTCTGGTTATTGTCTGCTCTATTCCAAACATTCAAACATGCACACTTCTATTTCATCTTAAGTGACTCTTAAAAGAGTCTTTTGTGAGAAAGTTGTAGAGTTACTATTTTCTTCAGTTTCTTGGAAGCCAACTAGAAACTGCAAGGTAGTTTTATCTAAGATGACAAAGACTAGCTTTAATCTAGAAATGCTGATGCAATTAAGCAAACAGATATTAAAAGCATTTGGAAACTTATAACTATTCCTCTCAAGGAAGATAGAGTTTTTGTTGGTTTTATTTATAGACGTACTTTTAAACTCAAAAACCATGAGAAGGAAATTTCTTGGTCATTTAGGTTAATTCATGGAGCACTGATGTAGTATTTGTATTTGTCTTGTTAATCTTAGAGCAGTGTCAGTATAAATAAGAGCATTGTTTTAAAATAACTTTTGATGATGTTTTATGAAGGAGTTTTATAACCAAGAGCATTAAATGATAAAGGTTTTTGAGTAGTATTTCTATTCTTTCATTTTTGCCACATATAAAATGAACAAATTGACTATAAGTACATAATAGCATATTAAAAATAAATGTTTTTCTGGTTTTCTCTACAGTCTGTTTTCAAGATTTGTGCTTCAATCTGTATGAGGTAGAACTGTCAAACAGACAAGGGGAAAATATAGATAAATTAACAGAATGTATTAAAAACAAACAATTGGTAAGAATCACTAATTTAAAATATTATTATGTTTTTCTTAAATTGATATGTGTGTATTGGTTGTGTCTAGATGGAATCATTTTAATTTGCTGTGAGGAGTTTCATGTTTAATATTTATTTATATATTATTGATGTAATACAGTATCTGTGGGGTTTATGTTCCAAGACCCCCAGTGGATGCCCAAAACTGTGAATAGTACTGAACCTATGTATACTGTGTTTTTTTCTATACATACATACTTATGATAAAGTTTAATTTATAAATTAGGGACAGTAAGAGATGAACAACAATAATAAAATGGAATAGTTACAACTATATACTGTAAGAAAAGTTATGTGAGTATGGACTGTCCATCTCAAAATATTTTATTTATTATACTATACTTGAGTACTACTTGTGATGAGTGAGGTAGGTGGTGCAGGCATTATGAAGTACTACTATTGGCCTACTGGGTGGGTAGCATCTACAGCATGGATACACTGGACAAAGGGATGATTCACGGCCGGGCGTGGTGGCTCACGCCTGTAATCCCAGCACTTTGGGAGACCGAGGTGGGCAGATCACGAGGTCAGGAGATCAAGACCATCCTGGCTAACATGGTGAAATCCTGTCTCTACTAAAAAATACAAAAAAATTAGCTGGGCATGGTGGCGGGCATCTGTAGTCCCAGCTACTCGGGAGGCTGAGGCAGGAGAATGGCATGAACCTGGGAGGCAGAGCTTGCAGTGAGCCTAGATCGCGCCACTGCACTCCAGCCTGGGTGACAGAGCAAGACTCCATCTCAAAAAAAAAAAAAGGATGATTCACATACTGGGTAGGAGGGGCAAGAAGCAAGGATACAAAATAGTTCCTAAAGTCTGGCATGGCAGATCACATCTATAATCCCATTACTTTGATAGGCCAAGGTGGGAGGATCACTTGAGGCCAGGAGTTTGAGACCAGTCTGGGCCACATAGCAAGACCTTATCTCTACCAAAATAAAAAAATTTAAATTTATTTTATTTTATTTTTTAAACTAGCCAGGCATAACCGCCTGCACCTGTAGTCCTGGCTACTCTGAAGGGTGAGGTGGCAGGATAGCTTCAGCCCGGGAGTTCAAGGATGCAGTGAGCTGTTGCTGTGCCACTGCATTGCAAGCTGGGTAACAGAGTGATACCCTGTCTTTCAAAGAAACAGGCTCTTAAATCATAGCTCCTGTAAGTCAAGGAGCTGAGGAGACTATGGAGGAGACAAATATGTAAATCATCATATGCCATACAACACATAGAGACTCTCATAGAATCTTTTTGAAAACTGAAAGTAGTGATTCTTTTTGTGAGTGAGATATTAGTGTCCTAACTTTATTGTAGTGTAATCATTAGAAAAGTCTGATTTTGTATATTAATTGTGATTAAATAATGATTTATATTTGTAGCCTTATCACCTCTCAGTTTTGAAATAAAATGTTTTATTCTGTAAAATAGTATATTTTGTTTAGGTGGTTTAACTGAAAAATTATTGTATAGATATTGGATTTTATCTTTTATGTGTATATAGATTTTTGAAGTGGTAAGCAGTAGAAAAGAAAAGCTATTAAATTCATGATTTAGAACAACAGCTTTTAGACAACAACTGCTGCCTGGGGACAAAACTGCCCCAGTTACTGAAAGCATTGAAATTTCAAGACTTTTTTCTTGAGCTCAAGAGTCCACTGAAGACTCTGATAGAGGGAAACAAAAGAGAGGAAGAATTTATTTTCATCTGTATTTCTTGTTGCCCTGGAACTTGATTATTTTCTATTATTTTCCATTTCTTAAGATGCTGTAGAAAGAAGTCTTTTATTGGATGGTATCTTGCGGTCTTTTTAGTTTCAGGGTTTTGGGATAATTTTCATGTAAATATGAGCTTAAGATGCTACTTATAGGTTTGATTCATCTTGAGTTTATACTGGCTACATGGTAACATATTGGCTGTTAAGTGGTATGAAATGTCAGCTGTCTCAGTGAAAAAGTAAGGCTTTTCTGATTGATCTGCCATGTTCTTGAGCACTATTGTAAAACTAACCCTTCATATTCTGGTTATTTTATATAGCCCCAACAGGGGCAAGATTATTTCAGCTAAGGAATTTGAAGTTTCTGATACTGGGGACAGAATTACCCTGACTCCCATAACATGTGCAGAATTTTTTCTTTTCTTGAGGTCAATATTCGCTAATGAGTATGGGTAGAGGGAGAAGAGAGGGATTGCAGAATATTCCTTCAGTTGAATTTTTCATTTATATTTAAGGCAATCATCAAATGCTTAGAAGATCGAGGGTTTTTCATTTTACTTACGTCATCAGCCTTACTATCAGAACCAGGTATGGACAACTGTTTTAGGAAAAAATATTTTTCATTATGTTTACTTTTGCTTTATAAGATCAACAACCTAACTTTTCTTTTTCTGATTCTCATTCTGCATAGATTTTGGAGGCAAGCAGATGGGTCTGCATGGGTTACATTTATTTCATTCACCCCTGTCAACAGGTGAGGATACAGTGGTTTCCAGTTCACTCTGTCTGTTGGATATATTTAGTCCTCATCTGACTTGACCTCTTAGCAGCACGTGACACTGTTAACTGTTTTTTCGTCTTAAATATCTCTCTTCCCTTAACATCACTGGTTCACCTTGACCTCCCTTGTAGGTTTATGCTTCCCTCTGAGCCTCAATCCCATATCTCCACTTGTCTACTGACGTTGCCACTGAGATATCTCAAAGGTGCCTTGAATTCAACGTGTCTAAAACTGAATTCATTTGTTGTTGAATTTTGCCATCGTCTCTCCAGTAAATATGTCTCAGGCTCTGGGTCTTCATAGGTGCTGTTCTCCTTATCTGTACCTTATCTATTAGTCTTTTTCATATCAAGCCCATACATTCTTATGGTGATGTTGACCCACCAGAGGACCAAACCTTGGCTCTTGGGGGCAAAAAAATACTACTCATACAGTGCATAAACAGATATGCAGTGTATATGTGGTATTAAAATTTTGGACGTCAATTTGGGGGAAAAATGGGTCTAAAAGGGCTGGGGAGGAGGATGACTGAAAAGATTGAGAAACACTAATCTAGTTTATTCTTCCTCCTATCTGTCAAGCTCGGCCTCACTATCACTTTCTTTGTTCCCATCACCACGCTTTGCTCAACTTAGACCCCTATGCTTATTTATCATCCATATAGTTTAAATATTTATTTGTATAATTATTTAATGCCTGCCCTTCTTGTATTCTGCTGTATCCCTAGTGCGTAGCAATGCCAGTCACCTATAAAACAGTAAATATTTGCTAAACAAATAAATAAATGAGAGTTGGCCAGTCACGGCAGCTCACACCTATAATCCCAGCACTCTGGGAGGCCGAGGCAGGTGGATTTCTTGAGCTCGGGAGTTCTGAGACCAGCCTAGGCAACATGGCAAGACCCCGTTTCTACAAAAAATAGAGAAAAATTAGCCAGGCGTGGTGGCTTGCTCCTGTGGTCCCATCTACTTGGGAGGCTCAGGTGGGAGGATCACTTGAGCCCGGGACGCGGAGGTTGCAGTGAGCCAAGATTGTACCACTGCCCTCCAGCCTGGGCAACAGAGTGAGACCCTGTCTCAAAAAAAAAAAAAAAAAGTCACTTTGTTTTATAATCACAATGTGTGTGTTTAAACATAAAATTCTATATAGTATTTATAAAGCTATAACCAATATAAAAATGTTTTTAAAGTTTTTTTTAAAAACTCAGTTACTGGCTAGGCGTAGTGGCTCACACCTGTAATCCCAGCACTTTGGGAGGCCGAGGTGGGTGGATCACAAGGTCAGGAGATCAAGACCATCCTGGCCAACATGGTGAAACTCCGCCTCTACTAAAATACAAAAAAGTAGCTGGTTTTGGTCATGCATGCCTGTAATTCCAGCTACTCAGGAGGCTGAGGCAGGGGAATCACTTGAACCCGGGAGGCAGAGATTGCAGTGAGCTGAGATCACGCGCCCCTGCACTCCAGCCTGGCGACAGAGTGAGACTCTGTCTCAAAAAAAATTAATAATAATAATAATAATAATAAAACTAGTTACTTAAAGCAGAAAACTGTGCTTTCCTAGGCATCACTTCATTGCAACAAGCAAAGCATTACCCATGATAATAACATAATTGGCAGTGGCTGTTTGTATTTTTCAAGCATTTATCATGTCAGGTTTTGTGGTGGAAGTAGTAGATTTAGCAATCCATAAAATAAGTACTCTTATAACAATTTCAAAGATGAAGAAACTCATGGTCGAATTTGTTTATGGTCTAACAGCTAACTCCAGATCTGGCTCCTGTAAGATTTCTAATTTCTTTTCTTTTTTTTTTTTTTTTTTTTTTTCAGTTGTAAACTATAAAGTTTCAGATATTTCATTAAAAGATTTTAACAAAGTGAAAGATTAAAATTCTCACATAAATATGATATGAACTTGCTAAGCGTTTGCCTATATTTGTATCAAGTGAAGAAGAAAAAGAGTGGCCAGGCATAGTGGCTCACGCCTGTAATCCCAGCACTTTGGGAGGCCAAGGCGGGCGGATCACTTGAGGCCATGAGTTGGAGAGCAGCCTGGCCAACATGGTGAAACCCCATCTCTACTAAAAATATGAAAATTAGCTGGGTGTGGTGGCATGTGTGTATAATTCCAGCTACTCAAGAGACTAAGACACAGAATTGCTTGAACCCGGGATGCGGAGGTTGCAGTGAGCTGAGATCACACCACTGCACTCAAGCCTGGGTGACAGAAGTAGACTCTGACTCAAAAAAAAAAACAACCAAAAAACAAATAACAAAAAGACCAGAGTAATAACTTTAAAACAATTTAATTTATAAAAACTTCGGGCCCGGAGTGGTGGAGGCCTGTATGAGGCAGGCAGATCTCTTGAGCCCACTCGTTCAAGACCAGCCTGAGCAACACGACAAATCCCATGTCTACAAAAAATACAAAACTTTTTATTTTGATATCTGGCCACATTTTCCTTTTTACTGTTATTTGTCCTTCATTTCCTTTTTCTGTAACTACTGTAGTGCTGATGTTTTTAACTAGAACTAACTTTGTGTTTCATTCTGAAGTTACTTTTCTTTAAAAAGAATGGTACAATTTTTATTTTCACTTACTAGGCCTTGAAGGCCATTGTTTCTTGTGGCTTTATATTACTAACAACTCAAATTTTCTAGGATTTTTTTACCCAGTTCATAGGGACCAGACCTTTTCTCTTTTTTTTCCCTTTTACTCTTTGCTTTACTTATTTGCAAAAAAAGAAAAAGTTAGCACTTCAGTCAAAGCATGGGCCAAGGAGAGGAGGTGAAACATAGACTAGTCAGTTTTAGAAGTTTTTATTTCATTTGATAGAAAAGGCGATAAAATTAGCAATAATCATTCCAGTGAGATTTCGGCATTTTTTAGGGCTTCTTTTTTCAGTTCAGTTGATTTGCACTAACTCATTAAAAGAATTTGAAGTGAGTTCAGTAAGGTAGAGCTACAGTAAGATAAATTTTAAAACAAAATAAGAAAAAGTACAAAAGCAAATCTGCCAGCTCTAAAGGCCAGTGGTACTGCTATGATGGACCATTGAGTTCATGAGCTCCTTGTTAGTGAGATGGAGCTGGAGGCAGGGTTTAGTTTACTTGTTCTAACCTAGTGGTTGCATGTCAGATGATACTTTTTCAGTTCAGTGTGTGCATGTGTGTGTGTATAATTTCAAATACACGGAGATATATTTGTTAAATGTACCTGTAAGTCTGCTATTAATTGCAATTTAGGTTGTCATTTGAAAGACTGTAACATATTTAACCATCACGTAATTTTGAAATGTAAAGCATTTTTTTCCAGAATGTTTTGTTTTTAAAAAATAAACTTCAGATGTTTAATACATGTATATATATTTTAGGAGTAAAAGATTTGAAAGTTGAAGATGACATCTCAATGAAGCTGATACCTATTTTGCCTGCCCTTAATTGTGCCCTGCTAGAAACAAAGAAATCACTTCCTGAAGAAAGAATCCATCCAAACACATTAGTAAAGCATTTCCAAGAACTGTACAAGGCAGACAGAAGCCCTTCATTGACTGTTGCTCCTCAGGATAGAATGAAAGACCCTACATTCTTGGGGAAACTGCCCAGTGGTTTTGACTTGATTCCTCCAGCTGAAAAGTGCCCTTCAGAGGCTTTATCTCAGTTGAACTCTTATTTTTCAGACCCCAGTGCTTACATTTTGGAAGTGTCTACTGCTTTGGACTTGTTAGCAGAGCATCCTCAGTCACCTTGTGTTTCAGACGGAATTTGTGATGCTGGATTTTCTTTAGTTATGACTCCAGATCCTGATTTTCCTGGCTCAGAGGCAGAAGTAAGAAAAGAAACTGAAACAAAAAAGGATTCTGAAGAAATGTTGAAAGCAAAGAAGAGAGTTGTGGTTCCATTGAGTCCAGCATCCAATCTGAGAGTGCAGCCTAAGAGGAAGGCCAGCATGCCACACGTGGTGCAGAGTAAAAAGGTGCACTTGTGCCACCCCTTTCCCAAAAGAACTGCTCCCAGAGCAGACAACAGCTCAGACTCTCCAACAACTCTTAAGTTAGTTAAAGGGCAGTTTCCTCAGAAAAGAAAAAGAGGTAAGCACGATTTATGTGGGTTATTATAATAATAGTTGTGGCCAGGCGTGGTGGCTTATGCCTGTAATCCCAGCACTTTGGGAAGCCGAGGTGGGTGGATCACCTAAGGTCAGGAGTTTGAGACCAGCCTGATCAACACGGTGAAACCCTGTCTCTACTAGAAATACAGAATTAACTGGGTGTGGTGGTGCGTGCCTGTAATCCCAGCTACTCAGAAGGCTGAGGCATAAGAATCACTTGAACCCAAGAAACAGAGGTTGCAGTGAGCCGAGATCATGCCATTGCACTCCAGCCTGGGTGACAAGAGCAAATCTCCATCTCAATAATGATAATAATAGTTGTTGTATTCAATCCCTCTTGCTGTCTTGGTCCCTGTGGACTGCAGCTTTGCAGCATCAGTTAGAATTGCCATCATTTCTCTTCAGGCAATTGTGTGCCTCCTAATGCCTGACAAGCACTGATTGAAATAGCAACTGAAAACCAAGAAATAGGAAAGACCAAGATACCTCAAAAGCCTACCCACCACTAACATGTTATGTTCCACCTTGTAAAACCACTCACACGTGTATGTTCCTTCTAAGAAAGACGACCACCTAGTTTCTGTGCCATCCTCTTCACAAATGGAGGTAGAAGAGGTTCTTCTAAAATCAAGCACATCAGTACCAGCAAACGGTGATAGCTGACAGCCTCAACACCTATAAAGAGGAGGGAAATACCTCCAAAAGTAAAGTAGTCTGGGGCAGAGTTTCTAATCCTTTATGTGTATCACAGGTTTTTACGTGAGCACCTGGATTCTTCATGTGGTTTTTATGCTCCCTGAAAATTGAGTGAGAATTGGAGTCTTGAGCCACTTAGTGTATTGGCAAATGTATTTCAGTGAACATAGCACAGCAAACCATATGACTTTGCCCTAGAGTCATCTCAAATTGTATTTTACTATTATTTCTCTAAAAGAGTAGGGAAGTATATGGGTGACCCCTTTGGAGAAGAAGGCAGCACAGTATGGCCGAGGGGCCACTCAGTTGCGCCTGTGTCATCTCTGACTGTTCTCATGCCGTGTTGGCAGAGCTGAGCAGCTGTGGCAGAAACCACGTGACCTTCAAAGCTGAAAGTATGGACTCTCTGGCCCCTCACAGAAAATGTTTGCCAAGCCAATCTGTAATATTTTGAATTTGAAAATGTTGGTGCCTAAAGAAGAAACATCTAGGATATGGTAATCCCAGGATTCTAAATAATTCAGAGTTTACCCTATGGAGGTTTTTTTGTTTGGAGTTTTCTGTTTTTGTTGAGAAACAGGTTTTCTCTGTCAGCCAGGCTGGAGTTGAGTGACATGATCATAGCTCACTGCAGTCTCGAACTCCTGGGCTCAAGTGATCTTCCTGCCTCAGCCTCTGGAGTAGTTAGGACTACAGGGGCGCCCCACTAAGTTTTTAAATTTTTTTGTAGAAATAGGGTCTTACTATGTTTCCCAGGCTAGACTTTGAACTACTGGCCTCAAGCGATACTCCTGCCTCAGCCCCCCAAAATGTTGGGATTACAGGCGTGAGCCACTGCACCCTGCCTTGGTTTTATCCTGTGGCTTCACAAATAGTGGTTTCTGGCTTATTGTGGCTTGAGGAATGGGGTGGAGATGTGTGTATTAAGGAGGGTAAGTGGAAAGTATGGTAGTATAAAGCAGTGCACCAGAGGGTACAACTCTCTGTAAAATAGATTCCAGGCCAACCATGCTGCTCTGCATGAACCAATTTAAGGTATTGAATCAATTGTCCATAACTCAACATAAATTGTCACTGTTTCTCAAATGTTTTTAATTATATCCACTGTAAGAAATACGTTTCATATTATATTCCGGTACCTACAAATTCATACATGACTGGAACAAAAATTTCAAAAAAAAAATTATGCGTAATACAGTCTGATACCTTCTGTTCTGTTTCATTTAAGAGTTCTGGGCTGGGTGCAGTGGCTCGTGCCTATATCGTAACACTTTGGGAGGCTGAGGTGGGCGGATCACTTGAGGCCAGGAGTTCAAGACCAGCTTGGCCAACATGGTGAAACCCCGTCTCTACTAAAAACACAAAAAATAGCCAGGTATGGGGGCGCTGGCCTGTAATCCCAGCTACTTGGGAGACTGAGACACGAGAATCTCTTGAACCTGGGAGGCAGAGGTTGCAGTGAACTGTATTGCACTCCAGCCTGGGTGACAGAGCAAGACTCCATCTCAAAAAAAAAAAAAAAAGAAAGAAAGAGAATGAATGAATGAATGAATTCCAGTTGTGACACACTGAATCATTGATTTTATTTTACAACCCCACCAGTGGATTAATTGCATTCAGTTTGAGAAGCATGGTACTGAGTGTTCCATGTGAACAGAACAATCACTGCAGGATCACTTTGTTTCATTTTTCTTATCTTTTTCTCCCAAGACCTGGGTGTACTTGCAAATATCTTCCCTTTCTGTTTGTACAAATATTAGAAAGTTTCCCCCTGGGTCTTGGTTGTCTAATCTTTTTCTTTTAAATTTAGTCTTAACTGTTTTCCTGATTTTTTTTTTTATTTTACTTTTCCCTATGCTGAAGATTTTAGAAAATGTAATTAGAGTGTAATAAGAAGTCTTACTCTTAAAACAATATGCTGCTTTAGTACTTATTAATGTAATAATTTGGTAGGGAGGAAAATAGTCAGACTTGAAATGTACACCATTAAGGTATTCTGAAAACATCTTTAAAACTATTCCTTTCCCTAACCCCCAAAAGAATGAAATGAAATGGGTCTCCTTTTTTCTGCTACATTTCACTAACACTCATCACAGTTTCTTAAACTGTTTAATATGATCTTTAGTGTCCTTAATGAGAAGTAGTGTCTTCTGTATAATGTAATTTAAAAATATTTGCCAACATTTATATGTGTGATTATTTCATATGATATCTTTGAGGCTAAATTTTAACTCTTAAAAGATTGAAATACTTTCTATTGTGCATTATAAGCAGGTGTTTAGTATTTCCTTTTTCTTTCCATCCACCTCCACCTTTAGCTATTTTTATACTACGTGAGAAGCAAAACAGAGCACTTCTAAGAGACATAATTGTGTAAGATAGTAGATTTGTTAGAAATAAAACCAGGTGCAAACTTTCCTCAGTCTTCCCATCTTTTAAAAGATTATTTTTCAGATGGTATTAAAATTTAGATGTTTACAAGTAGTAACGTAAAATATATAATATGGCTCTCCAAATATATAATATTGCTCTCGATACAACTCTTCTCTGCAGTGTGGTTATAGTTTTAACCACATCGCCTTATGGGAGCTGTGCTGCTTTTTGTTTAAACGTGAATATCTATATCCTGGGGCTGTGATCTAGCATATTCAGTCTGACCTGTCACATTAGTCAGCAAAGGTTATGAAGATTTTTTTTTTTTTTCTTTTGAGACAGGGTCTCACTCTTGCCCAGCCTGGAGCAGGTTGATCTCCTACTCCTCAGCTCAAGCAGTCCTCTCGTCATGGCCCCCTGACATACTGGGATTGCAAGTGTGAGCCACACTCCTAGCCCAAATATTTTTGTTTTTTTTTTTCTTTTTTTTTCAGTTGTTACAAAGTTACTACTCCGATCTTTTTCTTCTTCATCTGATAGGGATATAGGCAGACACTTAGCAAGTTCATATTATATTTATGTGAGAATGTTTAGCTTTTGCTTTGTTAAAATCTTTTAATTAAATACCTGAAACTTCATAGTTTATTCCCCATTACTAAAGTTACTGCCCCCAAAATAAAAACAAAACAGAACAAAAAATGGAAAAGCTATGCTAAGTATCTGGGCCCCTACCCCTTAAAAAAATGATGTCTTTTCTACATAAGGTGCGGAAGTGCTGACTGCACAGTTTGTACAGAAAACCAAATTGGATAGGAAAAACCAAGAAGCTCCTATTTCTAAAGATGTTCCAGTGCCAACAAATGCTAAAAGGGCAAGGAAACAAGAGAAATCTCCAGTCAAAACTGTTCCAAAGGCTAAGCCACCTGTGAAGAAATCTCCACAAAAACAAAGAGTAAATATAGTAAAAGGCAATGAGAACCCCAGAATCAGAAAGCAGCTACAACCTGGTAAGAAATACTCTTCCTATAAATTTAAACACCCCAATACAGATCTAACAGAGAGTGCAAAATAATATATTGAAATAGTGTAAGAGCAGTTGAAATGTCCCTATAATATTTTCTGTGTTTTTCAGTTCAGACATGAAAAAAAATAAGTAAACTGGTTAATGCAAATAAATTAGGAAGGTACAAAGGCTCAAACCTTCAAAAACATGAGTCTACTTTTTACTTTGCAAAAAAGCCTGAACACGAATTGTCTACAAGCATTAAAGTATAAATGGCCTTATTTATAACTAAATACAGAAGTAGTAGTATCTGGCATTATTTTTCTGGACCATTATAATTATAAGAAATTATAATATCAAGAAAAGTGTAAGTTTATCTGAAGGGAATTATAAACAGACTGTCCAGAACTGTCAGTAATGCAGAATCCTTTATTTGGTTTTATTTATTTATTTAGAGACAGGGTCACACTTTATAATCACTGCAACCTTGACCTCTTGGGCTCAAGGTATCCTCCTACCTCAGCCCCCTCAAATAGCTGGGCCTACAAGCATGCACCACCATGCTCAGCTAATTTTTTTGTATTTTTTTAATAGAGACCAGGTTTCAGCCGGGTGCGGTGGCTCACGCCTGTAATCCCAAGCACTTTGGGAGGCCAAGGTGGGGGGATCATCAGGTCAGGAGTTCCAGACCAGCCTGACCAACATGGAGAAACCCTATTTCTACTAAAAATACAAAATTAGGAGTATTGGTACATGCCTGTAATCGCAGCTACTCGGGAGGCTGAGGCAGGAGAATCTCTTGAACCTGGGAGGCGGAGGTTGTGGTTAACTGAGGTTGCGCCACTGCACTCCAGCCTGGGCGACAGAGCAAAACTCCGTCTCAAAAAAAAAAAAAAAAGAGAGAGACAGTGTTTCACCATGTTGCGTAGGCTGGTCTTGAACTCCTGAGCTCAAGTGATCTGCCTGCCTCGGCCTCCGAAAGTGTTAGGATTATAGGCGTGAGCTACCATGCCCGGCTGAGAATCCTGTATTTGGTTTTAAAAGGCATTAATTTTAAAAGTAGTTTTACTGATTTAACTTCGCTTAAGTGAAGAATCAAGTGTAGTCACATGAACTGCTCTAGTTTTGTATTTTCAACCTCTGGACATAACGTCTGTACTAGAAAGTTTTGTTGTCACCTTAGTGAGACACATACCAGCTTTCCTCCTGGATTTACTTTCCTTGATTTTTCTTCCCTTTGGTATTGATTCGTTTGTGGTGTGCGTGTTATTTTTTTGTTTTGTTTAACAAAGAGATTTCATTCCCTCGTATCTTTTCTATGAGTTTTCTGTCTGGTTTTCCTGATTCTACTTTCTCCCTCATCTATTACTAGATTTTAGTATCTCACAGAGAGTGAGAATTCAGAGAAAGAAAGTGGATTGTTGAGTTTTGTTTTTTTTTTTTTTTAATGAAATCTTGCTCTGTCACCAGGCTGGAGCACAGTGGCACAATCTCTGCTCACTGCAACCTCTGCCCCTGGGTTCAAGCAATTCTCCTGCCTCAGCCTCCCTAGTAGCTGGGACTACAGGTGCATGCCACCACACCTGGCTAATTTTTGTATTCTTAGTAGAGATGGGGTTTCATCGTTTTAGCCAGGATAGTCTCGACCTCTTGACCTCATGATCTGCCTGCCTTGGCCTCCCAAAGTGCTGGGATTACAGGTGTGAGCCACTGCGTCCAGCCAGGTTTGTTTTGTTTGTTTGTTTGTTTTTTTAACTTAAGCATACCCTGAGATTCTTTAAGTTTTTTCAGATTGTTTTGTGACTGAAAATTTTTTTAGAAGCTCATCATGTCATTCAAAAACCCGTATGCTGCAATTTTGGCTTCCATACCAAATTTGAGCTCTTCTGCTTGTCTCTCTTGGGAGTTTGTGGTGCGGCTGCACCCCACCTCTCTGTGTTGCGGCCCTGCTGTTGCCACCATGCTCCTTCCCCTGTGGGCCATATGTGCCTCCCCCACGCATCCTTTGCCCGTCAGGGGCTCACAGCTAGAATTTATCCCCACAGGGAGGCATTTTCTCATGTTCTGACTCTCACTAATCTCTCATTTCTTTGGGATATTTGAGAACATTATATAATTTAATTCATACTATTTTCAAGTCATTTGACGTATCTTGGTCCAATCTTTCCAATTTGTAAACATTATGAGAACAGATAACATCTTGTGTTCCTAGCAGTGTCATTTGAATTCGTTGTACTGAATTGGCTTCAGATGTTTATTGACAAATTGATTAATGGGAGGAGGTATGTAATTGCATACTGGCAGAAAAGTGAGCCCAGAAAATTTAAAATTTTCAAAATGTGTGTTCAAATACAGGCTGATTTGTATTGCAAATGTCTCTATGTATTATGCAGCCACATTCCAAGTTAACATTTTTAAATGACTACGTTTAAATCTCTTAATTTTTTTCTTAAGGGCCTATGTTAATCATTTTACTTCCTATACTTGAAATATCAAAGTTTAAGAAGGTAGATGAACCATAGCCACATTGACCTCAGTTTGAAAATTACTGATTTAAATTAGAATCAAATGATAATTTTGAAGTCAAATAGTCCTTTTATTAATGAAACTTGATTTTCTGTCCTTTTTATTCACTAAACTTTTTTTTAGTGTAGTTCCTTTGGCATTGTCTTATGTATATCTTAAATAGAAATTATTGGTGGTATATTTTTTTTATTGAGAACCTGTAACACGTCAATAATTGGGTGATTTATGTGAGACTGTAATATATTAAACTACCATTTTTCTTTATTTTAATACAGTATCTTTTATATTAGGCCTTACTGATAAGTAGTGTTTTGTGTAAGGGATAAGTAGATGGCGGCCATAATAACAAAGATAGAATGAAATTAGCATCAGATCACAAAATTAATTTTATGTTTCCAGTATACCTTTGGGGCTAACAAGACAATTATCTGCTTTGGGTACTTTTCATCCACCTGTCCCTTTTGGGTTTGCTGTTTTAAATAAAAACTGGGCAGTGGTTGATTAGCTTAACCCTTTCCCCATGTATGTGCATGCTCTTCTCTTTCTAATTGGTGACATCATAGGCTGGAGCTTTCTTCTCTTTAAACGTGTTACTCATTGGCCTTGGCTGGCAGGTTGTTAACTCATTTTGGGCCTGCTACTATGATAAAGAGGAACACAGTTGGCTTTTCTGTTCATCTGTCTACCTGCAGCAGAGAATCATTGCCTAGTAGAGTTGTGAAGTTTATCCTTCATAATAACAGCATTTAGGAAGGAATAATTAATATATTGAAAATACCTAGGGAAACCACTAGCAAATGTAAATATTCTGATTAAGGGCATATGGATAGATTTGATTATCTATAAAAAGGAACATTGTCAGTAGATTTGCTCTTTCTTGGATAATGTAAAAGGGCAATGTTTTTGGTAATGAAAGTAAAAGTTTAAAAGGTAATGGAATTAATTGATGATTCTGAATACTCTTATGACTTTTCTAATTTTTTATTTCTATCACATCATGTAATTAAAGATCAATATAGTTAAAATAATTTGAACTTAGTTTCTCTAATAAATCACTTGTTCAGGGAAATGATTCCTGAGAAAGTATGTTAGCAAACTCTAATACACACTTGAAACTTCTACATTCCTGTCCTTATTAGATTGTAAGCTCCCCAAGGGCAGGACTGTCATCTTTTTTTTGTTTTGTTTTTTTCTGTTTGTACATTTTTTGAGCTGAGCTGTATGTTGTGTGTGTAGATCAGTTCATATGTTTTTGAAAGGTAATTTCTTTCTAAATTAATGTACACATTCCTTAAGACTTGTCCCTCTGGTTTAACACATTATAATCTGAGGGTTGAAAGAGACCTTAATCTAATAGAAAATTTTAATATGCTATGTATTACAAGTTTTATCTGAGGATTGGAAGAGACCTTAATCTAATAGAAAATTTTAATATGCAATATATGTAACATAAGTTTTTCTCAAACATGTTGAGTTAACCATCATAGTAATATGGCAGAGAATTAATTCTATAACAAGCAAACATGTCTCTCTTTTTTTTTTCTTTTATACTGAAGTCAAAGGAGAAACTGCTTCAAAGCTTCAATCAGAAATTTCAAGAGATGGTCAAGAAGATGGGATTAGCATAAATAGCGTTCAACCAGAAAATACCACAGTGGCTCACAATGATCTTCCTGAAAACTCCATTGTCAACTATGACTCCCAGGCCCTAAATATGTTGGCCGATCTAGCATTAAGCTCTGCTACTTCTTCCACACCGGTATCTGAGCCTAGAAATCTTCGCTGTTCCTCTGAATTGCCACAAAATGATGTTTTGCTCTCTAAAGAAAATTCTTTGCGAGGTACATCTGACCATGAATATCACAGAGGAGTTAAAAGTCAAAAAGGCGAATTACTCCCTAACCCATCTTCTGATAGGAAGAGTAATGCTGAGTCAGACTTAATTGTTAGCCAAGATGAAGAAGGCTTGGTTCCATGTAGTCAGGCCCCTGCTAAAGCCCAGTCAGCACTTACTGAGGAAATGCTAGAATCTTCAGATGCAAGTCAAAGCTCTTCTGTTTCTGTGGAACATTCTTATGCCCTGCTCCTTAGAGAACATTCAAAGAAAAATCTACAGGAGAGAGAGATACCAAGCCCTGTGTTTCCCAAGAATGGGACAAAAAGCCCTGAAGCAGTAACCCCAGTGGGGAAAGTCATGCCATTTCGGCATCAGCCTGGTCTTTTGCTTCAGCAAAAGCCTCCTGACGAGCCCATGGTGAAGCCCAAGGATAGACAAGCGTCTTCCCGTGTGAAAAAATCTTCTTGCTCTCGTATAGTATTTAGCTGTGATGACTCCGTTAAGATCACTTTCAAATGTGAAACAGAATATGCATTCAGCTTAGATAGCAAATATACCAACAACCCACTGGAGAAAACTGTAGTAAGAGCATTACATGGGTGAGTATGAGTGAAGCTTGGTGAAAATGGATGAAATTTTTCTGTTGAGATGAATATAGTGAGATGGGGAAACTTGTGCCAAACTCTGGAGAAGGAGAAAGAAGTGTGTGTAAAACCAGAAATTTGATGATAACATCAAGCAAACATGTTTCCTGGCAATAAAGAGTAACAGGCTGGTTTTCCCCCTGTGCTCATGTGGAGAACTTTTTAAAGATAATTTTAGCCTGATGAATAGCTTTCCAATTTGCAGTGCTCCTTCGTAAGCCCTTGTGGCTTTTGAATTTCAATTTTTACATGAGATCTTAATGTAAAATAGTGTGAGATTTAGAAATAATGCTTTACAGACTGAATTCCAGAGGAAACATTTTAAAAATCACTTGTAGCTTGGTAAATTGGTCAGATTGATAGGACTAAGCAGTTTCACATAAGATTGTTCTATAGATCTCCCTCAAGAAGGAATCAAGGCAATAATAACAGAGTGGTGACCAGCACCGTCTTTGGAGTGTAGACTAACCTAGGTTTGAACCCAGGTTCTTTCCCTTTACCTCCTGTGATCCTGGGCAAGTGTCTTGCTTCTGGACAGTGCTTCTTAATTGCGTGTGCTGCTCATCTAGAGATTTCACTGAATGGCAGATTCTGATGCATTCTCCTCGGGGAGAGACCTGACATTCTGCATATCTAACAGATTTTCAGGTGATATCAATGGTGGATGACAGTCTGTCGCCAACACTTAAGTATGTAGCTGCATCCTGAGGTTACATATATTGGGATTTTTGCACAGTGGCCAGTAGTAATAATAAATGGTAACCATTACTGTTAGCAAGAAGCACTCGTTAGCTACATGAAATGACATTCAGCTCCCTATTAATGAACTATTTCACATCTGACTATATGGACTCTACAGCTGTCAGGCTTTCTTCCGTACACATGTTCATATATACTCATAAAGGTCATTTCCTTAGAACTTTCTGTTTAGCTGTTGCCCAACTCTGCAGCCCCCCTAACTTATCATACTCCGGCGATCTGCCATCCTTTTGCCTGCCAGAGGGCCAGAAATGTTTTCTGTCTCCCTTTACAGTTTCAGGATATTTTTCAGAACTATAATCTGAAAATAGTATAGTTCTGTTGAATTGCCCAGAGAGAGATTTTATCTTCAGACTTTCTCAACTATTAGAAGAGACACACAAAAATGGAAAATAAATGAATCAGCCAGACTTAGCAAATGCATGGTGATGAGGATTTGGGTATTGGTGAAACTATTTCTACAATAAGTATTTTGTGTCCAGAGTGAATTTGTATGACATAAAAGACACGTGCTACCCATGTTCAGATCATGGTTCTGCCATACAGGTTTTGTGATTTGAAGGAAGGCAATTACATGTTCTGATTCTCAGTTCCTGTCTCTGTAAAATGAGTGGGTTAGATTGATAATTATTTGTTAAGTCAACTACATATTTACTCATTCATGTTTCGTATCTGTAAATTTTAAAAATAAAAACTAAGGTTAATGTTGGAGGCACTTGCTTATGATAAGGTAGTCAACTAAAATAACCATTTTCAATGATTTTCATGTGTTCTTTCTGTAAACTCTTAGGCCCTGGAATACTGATTTGCCTGATAATGTGGAAGAAGTGAAGCTTTTACTTCATATGTGGGTAGCTCTGTTTTACAGCAATCAGAACAAAGTCATACGATCTTCCCGAAAAGTTGTAGAACACAGCAACCCAGCAAAATATGTGTCTATAAATAGCACGTTAGAATCTTGTGAGCTCAGTGAAATTGAGGAGTGCCTTGGTTTGGAAAGATGTTCTGCAGACCCTCTCTTGGAGACTAATGAAATTTCCAGGGCTCATGCTGCTGAAGTGTCCTTCCGTGATCCTAACTGCTTGCTTCCTTTCATTAAAACACCACTTACCCAAGGCTTGGAACTCTGTGTACAGAATGAACAGAAAAAAACTTCTGCAAGCAAGTGTCATCCAGACACCCTAGAAAACCAGAATTTCGTCTGTTCTTACAATAATGAGGTACGTTAAGCTGAATACTGTTAAATGTTGGCATTATTTTGGAAGAAAAAAGTTTATATGTAAAATCACATTCAAAACAAGGCATTTTTAAATTTCAGGACAGTGAATTCTCAAGGTATGTAAAGAACTATTACACCAAAAACTTAGTTTTCATGAAGTGTCCTCGAATTGTCTGCAGGTAGAGCTTACCTGCCATCCTGACTGAAAAAAAACAGAGTAGAAAAGTGTCATAGGGTCCACATGACCTGGGAGCCCACCATAATTTGAGGCAAATTGCTTATTTGCTTAATTTTTAAAAGAGGTGACTAATGCCTGTCATATGTAGAATATTGTTTAAGGATCAAATATAGCAATAATAAATATTAGACATACTTTGATAAACCTTAAAGTAAACTAAAATTACTTGTATTAAAATTATGTTTGAAGACAGATGCTGGAATAGTAAAATGCCAGACCTGTGAGAGAAGACCCATTGCAAATAACTATTTGTAAATATGGAAAATATACTTCGTTTTGTTCCATTGTTCTCAACTGACATTCAACCAGGCCAGATAATCCAGATTTTACCTGGAGCAAATCTCAAAGTTGTTAACAAAATTCTAAGCAAATGAATTGATAAAATTACCTACCTTTTAAAGCTTTCAACCCAAATTTATTCTAGAATAATATTGCTTGGGTTTGGGCAGCATCTATGATTCCTGTCTTAACAAAGAGTAGACAGTGTTCCTGTACCCGGGGTCACTGGGGACTTGGAGGTCCTTGGGTGAGCCTCACAGAACCGGTGAATATCTTCAAGTGATTGTCATCATCATGAGAATTAAAGATTTCTGAGTCACTGTGTGCCGGATATTGAGTGTTCTAAGCCCTTGACTCACATGAACTCAGTTCATTCTCAAATAAGTTAAAGACTATTAATCTCCCCATTACACAGATGACAAAACTAAAGCACAGAGAAGTAAAAAAATTGCCTAAGGTCACATAGAAAATTGTCAAGCCAAGATTCCAGTCTAGAAAACCTAAACGTTAACTATGTATGTGCTTTTTTTTTTTTCTAAAGATGGGGTTCAGCAGTTCCATCCTGTTCTCAAAGAATTACGTAAAATCCAGTTAAGAATCACCACCTTAGAATAAGAAAATATAGTTTAATCAGGGAGGTTTAGATTAAAACGTATATACATGCTAGTTTCTTATAAAATACCATTTGTTGTGGTAATATGTAATTAACTATCATCAGTACTAATTTTAGCAATGACTTTGGCAAGCCTGACTGTTCAAATCAATGATTCCTAACAATCTCCTTAGTATGTACTTACATAGGTTTTGGTTTTTTGTCATCTCGTTGAATGCTGTGCCTGTACTTGAAAGGCACACAAGTATGCTATCACACTCCCTCCACCAGTTGGCACACCGGAATGTGAAGGGGATTTTGGCATGATAGCCACTAGAAACCAAGAGCATGTTGCTGCTAGTCATGTGTTTAGTTGAGCACTCTTTCTGAATTATCAGACTTTATTTTAGAAGCATTATACTTTACCTGCAGTAAAAATATATCGAAATATAAATATATCAAGATTGTCACGATTTGCATTTCACTAAGAGTACAGTCATGGTGAGATTTAGGACTGAGGCTAAACGTTACCAGCCACATGATTGGGAGGGCCATTGAAGTTCTCAGAAGGACACTGACTATCAAGACTTTTCTAATACTTTGTTCTCTTAAAACTCTGGTGTCTCAGCCCCACGCTGCTGACTCTGACTCTGTTTTTTTGTTTTGTTTTGGGAAGAAGTCTTGACTCTCGTCTCCCAGGCTGAAACACAATGGCACTATCTTGGCTCGCTGCAACCTTTGCCTCCCGGGTTCAGCTGATTCTCCTGCCTCAGCCTCCCAAGTAGCTGGGATTTCAGGCGCCTGCCACCACACCTGGCTAATTTTTGTATTTTTAGTAGAGACGGGGTTTCACCATGTTGGCCAGGCTGGTCTCGAACTCCTGACCTCAGGTGATCTGCCCACCTCGGCCTCCCAAAGTGCTGAGATTACAGGACTGAGATTTTGTTTTGTTTTGAGACGGTGTCTCTGTCGCCCAGGCTGGAATGCAGTGGTGTGATCTCCGCTCACTGCAGCCTCTGCCTTCCGGGCTCATGTGATTCTCCTGCCTCAGCCTCCCAAGTAGCTGGGACTACAGGTACGCACCACTGCGCCCAGCTAATTTTTGTATTTTTAGTAGAGACGGGGTTTCCCTATGTTGGCCAGGCTGGTCTGGAACTCCTGACCTCAGGCAATCCACCTGCCTCGGCCTCCCAAAGTGCTGGGATTACAGGCATGAGCCACTGCCCCGGCCAGAAATTGTTTTTTTGTTTGTTTTGTTTTGTTTTGTTTTGTTTGAGACAGAATCTCATGAGGCACTGCCCCGGCCAGAAATGGGTTTGTTGGTTTGGTTTGGTTTTTTTTGAGACTGTAGCCTCTGCCTCCCGGGTTCAAGTGACTCTCTGCCTCAGCCTCCCGAGTAGCTGGGATTATAGGCGCATGCCACCACACCTGGGTAATTTTTATATTTTTAATAGAGACTAGGCTTCACCATGTTGGCCAGGCTGGTCTTAAACTTCTGGCCTAAAGTGACCCGCCTGCCACAGCCTGCCAAAGTTCTGAGATTACAGGTGTGAGAGGCCACGCCCTACCTAAGACAGAAATGTTTTTAACAAGAGATTTTGAACACAGTTCCTGATTTCCAACATGTACGCTTCAAGACATGGCAGGCAGTTTATAAGCGTGGTGTTTCCAGCATTGCAGAGGTATGATCAGTTGTATCGTTCATTTTATCATATGCTGGACAAGACCATGCTTGAGGCTTTAAATAAAACAAAAAACAAACACCAGCCTGTTTATGAGGTTATCAGAACTGTCCTGAGATGATAGCTCTGCTAATGTTTAACCTAAATCCTGCTTGCTACTGTTTAAATCAGTTTCTTTTAGTTCCGTTTATGAATGCAGACCACACTGATAAGTTTTCAATTGCCCTGTACAATAGGAGGTATTAAGATGAGAAAGAAAGTATCCCCAGTTTTACCCAAAAAAAGATAGCTAAGGGATGAGGGGCCTTTATTTACTAGAATCAACGTATTCTGAGTACAGGGGATAGTAATTAATTTACTCTGTTGCCTCATGGGAAAGTTTCAGATGATGGTGTATTTATGGTCTAATTGAAAACAGATGTTAAAAATGTTATTCTTTGCTTTTTAAAAATTATCTTTTAGGCTGGGCACGGCGGCTCACACCTGTAACCCAGCACTTTGGGAGACTGAGGTGGGTGGATCACTTGAGGTCAGGAGTTTGAGTCCAGCCTGGCCAACATGGCTAAACCTCATCTCTACTGAAAATACAAAAATTAGCTGGGTATGATGGCATGCACCTGTAATCCCAGCTACTCGGGAGGCTGAGGCAGAGAGTCACTTGAACCCGGGAGGCAGAGGTTGCAGTGAGCCGAGATCACTCCACTGTACTCCAGCCTGGGTGATAAAGCAAGACCCTGTCTTAAAAAAAATAAAAATAGCCGGGCGAGGTGGCTCAAGCCTGTAATCCCAGCACTTTGGGAGGCCGAGACGGGTGGATCACAAGGTCAGGAGATTGAGACCATCCTGGCGAACATGGTGAAACCCCGTCTCTACTAAAAAATACAAAAAAACTAGCCGGGCGAGGTGGCAGGCGCCTGTAGTCCCAGCTACTCGGGAGGCTGAGGCAGGAGAATGGTGTAAACCCGGGAGGCGGAGCTTGCAGTGAGCTGAGATCCAGCCACTGCACTCCAGCCTGGGCGACAGAGCAAGACTCCGTCTCAAAAAATAAAAAAAAAATAAAAATAATAAAAATAAAAATAATCTAATTTATTAAAAACAGAATTGAATGCTTTTTCTCTAGTGCTACACTTCTGGATTAAGCGGTGCTAAGTAGCAAACAGGCTGCATTTAAAGTCTTAAATTGTCAGTAGTCTAGCAATTTTTCTTCCAAAAAGCTCATTTAAAAAGAGAAAAAAGCTTCAAAGTTCAGAAAGTTTTGGAGTTCTCCTCTGTGTATGGTTTTAAAGAAAACAAATCCCATTGGGGGTATTTTAAGCCTGCCTTTAGAAGAGGGATTTGCTTGATTTGTACCTTGCGATATTTTCAGCTAGAAAATTCAAAAGAACATTCACAAACTAAAATTAATTTTTATCTTTTCTGTTCTTCACATGTACATATAATTGTATAAAAAACATTTTATGTGACTGATTTTTTTTGTTTTTTTACTTTGGCCATTTCAGGTAATTGGGGAAGAAGCTAAACAAGAATCATTAGATAAACTGGAGACTTCTAATCTTGTGCTTTCTTGTATTGGAAGTACACGAACTAATGGACCCTCTGTTCCTAATGAAGAAGAAATTGTTCAGCCACTGGATAGCACAAGAGTGGCTTCTTACAGTGGCACTGTTACTCAAACCACATTCACCAGGACTTATGATGGGACTGGTAGTCAGCCAGTGATATGTCAGAGCTCTGTGTGTAGCACCCTTGAAAACAAAGTGGATGTTCCTGATTCAGCAATGCAAACAAAAACAGGTACTTTACAGGACCTTATCCAACATGGCAGCCCCATAAACAATGAATGTCACCCTTCCTTGGAAAGAAAGGATGATAATATGGAGTGTGCAATGATTAATCCAGCACCAGTTACTCTCATCTTCGAAAAAAATGCACATGTACCATTACAGACAGAAGCTGTAAATACAGCTGATGAACCTACAACCTTTAATAAGGAGTTGATTAAGCAAGTATCACCTGCTGCAAGCCTTAGACATCCTGTATCCACCTCGGAAAAGGCACAAACACAAGGCCTGAGGGACATTTCCTCTCTAGTAGTTGCAGGACAGAAAGGCTCTAAGAACCTTTGTGCCTCCTCAGTAGGTAGAGAGACACTTGATAAAGAAGAGTGTTCATTACAGAAAGAGATGCCTCTTCCAGTCTCATTACCGTCTGATAAAGCAATGGTAATGGAGGCATTATCATTAGTTAAAAGTTCTAGTTATCTATTACCAAGTGAAGAAGTGAGGTGCACTCAGAATTTCCTTTCACAGACTCAGAGTCTCCTCAGCCTGTCTTCAGAAGGGCTTGTAGAACCGACACAGGTTGAAGTGGACTCATCATCAGCCTCTACTGCCTTGGGAAAGCAGTGTTCACTTAACTGCATTTCATCAGGATGCCACACATCAGGTGACTCTTTAGAACTGAGGAAGAATGACAAGAATGGTCCAAACACTGAAAATATGAATTTTGAAGAGTTTGATTCAGTATTTATCAAACAAAGAAGGCTGTCTGTGAGTAGAGAGGTCAGCCTAGAGTTATCAGAGGAAGATTCTGACATTGACTTAGCTCTAACAATATCACCACCTACAAGTCCCAGAGAAGAAATGCCAGCTGGTGAAATAGAGCAATTTGAAGAGGCCCCATTTTCAAATTTAGAACTTCAAGATGTAGCTGAGGAAATAGGTGAACCAGAAGAGGTGGCTGTCACAGAAAGCAGAGAAGTGAATTCTGTTGACAGTGTGTCAGTATATCCCACAGTGTCAGAAGAACCAGTAGAAAATAAGGAGAGAAAGGGGGATAATTTACAACCAGTTACTGTAATACTTTCTAAAGAAAATTGCACACTTGAGATTGCAGAGGAAATTAATGTGACCTCTGATTTTCCCTTTGATTCTGTAATTGAGGAAGTATCACCAGCTTCTAGTCCTGAACCTCCAGTACCAGTTAAAGAGACACGACCATATCAGGCTGTGACTCCGTGCGTTTTAAAACTTCATGGTACACAGTGTGAGAAGAGCAACCGAATCTCCCAGCGTGTGTCAGAAGACTTAGGCATAACAGAAAAAGAAAATTTTTTTGTTGGTCCTACCCATCCAGTGGGGCAAGATAACTTTACCCAGGTACAACAAATGCAGGTCTCTGCTGAAATGCCTCTAATATTAACTGATCATCCAGGAAGAACAGGTAGACCAACCCTTCCTGGTAAAGTAACTGAGGAAATTGTCTCAAGTGAGCATGATGAGGGTTTATCTTTCTCAGGAAAGGTGCAGTGCTATGGTAGGGAGTTAAACCAGCCTGCCTCAGCTGCCGAATACACAGGTGACTTCAGTCCTTCTCCCGAAAAACTGGTAAAATCAGGAAATCCATTGCAGCCAATTAGAGTAGAAAACAGAAATTTGGACTTAAAACATCTTGTCTTGGAGTCCAGTGAACCTCCATTTAGTCCTAGAAATGTTACCGAAAATATGTCTTTGTCTGACACATTGGTTTCCACAGCTGCACCAAGTGGTGTAGTAAAACAGCAGACTAGCCCTAAAAGCAGTCGGAACAGTCTCTTTACCAGTGATTTGAAAACAGATGAAGGCATTTATCTGCAGGTGAAGTCCTTGACAACTGCCTCAGTTGATGGAGCTTATTCTACACAGGAATGCACGTGCTCAGTGGTCCCCACACTTTGTTCTTCCTCAGACAGTGCCACATTAACCCATTATGTAAGACCAATAAATGCAGAGCCAGCATTTCAGGCACAGGAAATACCAGCAGTCAGGATGGCCAGTTTGCTTAAGAATGGTGAAACTGAAGCTGAGTTACATAAAGAAATCACAGGTCTAGGCACTGCTGGCCCTCAGTCCAACACCAAATCTTCTCTAAAAGGCGAACGCAAAGCCATCCACACGCTGCAAGATGTGTCAACATGTGAAACAAAGGAGCTGTTGAATGTTGGGGTTTCCTCCCTCTGTGCTAGTCCCTACCAAAATACAGCAGACACCAGGGAAAATCTCAGTAAAGAGCCTTTGGCCTCCTTTGTTTCAGAATCCTTTGATACTTCTGTTTGTGGAATATCCACAGAGCACATAGAAATTGAGAACAGTGGGGAGGGGCTCAGGGCTCAGGCTGGTTCTGAAACCCTAGGCAGAGATACAGAGGTCAGTGGGAATTCCGACATGCACTATGAACTGCTTTCTGGAGATTCTGATCTAGACCTGCTTGGTGATTGTAGAAATCCCAAATGCGATTTGGAGGATTCTTGTACTCTAAGAGGTAGTTACACCAGGAAAAAAGAAGATGTTCCCACAGATGGCTGTGAGTCATCGTTGAACTTCCGCAACAACCAAGGGGACTGGGGCTGCTCTAGCCAGGTTCCAGGCATGGAGATGAGCCTCCCTCCCGGGCACTGGACCACTAGGGTAAAGAAAGAAGAGAAGTGTGTGCCGCCTTACGTCCAAATCCGAGATCTCCACGGGATCCTCAGGACTTACGCCAACTTCTCTGTAACAAAAGAGCTCAAAGACACCATGAGAACTTCACACAGCCTGAGGAGGCACCCGAGTTTCACTGCAAACTGTGACCTGCCCAGCTCCTGGACAAGCACTTGGCAGGTGGCAGACGACCTCACCCAGAACACTTTGGACCTGGAGTATCTGCGTTTTGCACATAAGCTAAAACAGACCATAAAGAATGGGGATTCTCAGCATTCTGCCTCCTCCGCCAGTGTCTTTCCAAAGGAGTTACCGACCCAGATGTCCATTGGTGCTTTCCCTTTGACAACAATATCTGAGGCCTCCATTCTGCATCCTGCACCTAGGAGCAGAAGCCCCCTTCTGGTAACAGTTGTGGAGTCAGATCCCAGACCACAGGGGCAGCCCAGGAGAGGCTACACAGCCAGCAATCTGGACAACTCTTCCTCTTGGAGAGAGAGGGGTAGTCATAATAGAGATCTTACAAATTCTCAAAGAAATCAGACTGTTTCATTCCACCTTAACAAACTGAAATACAACAGTACTTTGAAGGAATCTCGGAATGATATCTCACTTATTCTCAATGAGTATGCCGAATTCAACAAGGTGATGAAGAATAGCAACCAAGTCATTTTCCAAGACAAAGAGCTAAATGATGCTTCTGGAGAAGCCACTGCTCAAGTGATGTATCTGCCTTTCCCAGGACGGTCGATCTCCTTTGAAGACATAATCATAGACTTGTGCACCAATTTGCACATCAAACTAAGAAGTGTTGTGAAAGAGGCTTGTAAAAGTACCTTCCTGTTCTACCTTGTCGAAACAGAAGACAAATCATTCTTTGTAAGAACAAAGGTAAAGTGCCAGTCATGTCTTACATACTATTTTAATTGCTAATTTTAGTTTTAGAAATAATAAATTTAGCATATTACCCATCAAAAAGAAATCATGGTATGACATAGGATTTAAATTTCATAGCTTAGTCTTTATCAGCATACTAAATGTTTTCCTGCAGGATCTGCCATTTGTACTATATTTGAAAATTAGTATTATGTTCCAGAATTAGGGCAGTGACTTTTTTTCACAAAAAGTTACCAGTGTACACATGCCCGTACTTCAAATGTAAATACAAACACATTCCAGTGTTAAAATACAGATTTTTCTAAAAGTATTATTACCTGTGTTCCTCCATTAGTGTAGATTGTCAAGTAGGACCTCTTCTGGTTTTGGATGTATTTTTCTTTTAATTTAAATGTTAGGATAACTGATGTTATGATGAGTACATGGAGTAATATAGTCCTTAAATTTAAGTAATGGAACCATGGTGAAATTCTGGCATGGGCGGAGCCAGAACCTGTCTTGATTCACCATTAACTTCATTGTTTTATCCTTCCAGAATTTACTTCTCTTCTATTTTGGGTATGGACAACATTTTTTAAAATTTATTGTTTTTAATTTCAAATTTACATAAAGGTTGCAGAAATAGTACTCTTTACCGAGATACCCCAATGTTAACATTTCTGAACCAGTTGCAAATGTGTTGCACACACAGTGTCCCATTACCTCTTGATACTTAAATGTATATTACCTAAGTTCAAGGATATTCATCTTTTTAACCACCGAACAACCCTATACATCAGGAAGTTAATATAATATTAATTAATGTGACCATCTCCACTAACCTCATCTAGGTCCAGGATCATAGGTGTCTAAAATTGTCATGTCTTCAGTCTGCAAGAGTTCCTCTATTATTCCTTATCTTTTATGACCTTAACAGTTTTAAAGATTGTAGGCCAGTTATTTGGTAGAATTTCCTTCCATTTGTGTTCATGTGTTGTTTCTCTATGACTTAGGCTTTTTAGGTGAAAATACTCAGATATCATGTGCTGCTCTTCTCAGTGCATTCATTGTATCAGGAGGCACCAATGGATTGATCCCCTTACTGGTATATTAACCTTTTCACTTGGTTAAGATGATTTCTACCAGGTTTCTCCAATGTAAAGTTATGTTGAACTTAGTAATAAGTTGGAAGATACTTGAGACTATATAAAATCCTATGCTTTATCAGACTTTTATCCACTAGATTTAACATCAACTGGTGATTATCTGAATCAGTTATTACTATGATGATTGCCAAATAGTGATACTGAAATTCCATCAGATTCCTTCTGCATTTCTTAGTTGGCATTCTGCTGTAGAATAGAGCTTTCCCTTATTTTCCATTTATCTATTCATTCGCTTATCTGTGTCACTATGGACCATGGCACATTTTGTTTTACTTAAAGGGTTATCATCTGTTTCTTCATTATTTTAATACTTAGATTGTCCCAGACCCAGCCAGTGGGAGTCCCTTTAAGTTGGCTTCTGTGTCCTTTTGACAATTCGCCATAATTCTTTGGGCACTTCTTTACTTTGGGGTGTAACGTAATGTTCCAGGCTTATCTTGTATTTTCCTTTCCCTTACTTTGAAGTCAAGCATTTCTCCAAGGAGCTGTGACTCTTTAGTGAAGAGTGGCATTTAGGATCACCATCTAGGCACTGGGTGAATGAACTCAGTGCCACTTGGTGTCTTTGCTTCTAGGTCCTCTCAGCACATAAAGCCAATAAATGTACATATGTACATACATATATCTACATCTCTATTTACGTATAAAAAGCAAAAACAGAGGAGTTCACACTCATCCCCAATTCTAGTCTAGTACTGCCAGGTTTGTGCTAGCCTTCTCCATGTGTGGAACTCCCTTCTCTGAGGTTGACTGTTTATCCTCAGTGTTTTGACTTATTATGCCTCCCAAGTCCCCCTCCCCGATCCTCCTCCCAACCCCAGGTATAATGAGACGCCACACTGAGGCACTAACCCTGACCTCCCCAAACTCTCTGACCTGAGGGGCCAGCTGCCCTCCCCCACCCTTGCAGCAGAAAGCTCCATTCAGATGCCAGCAGTCCTGTTTAGTATCTACCCCAGAGCCCCAGCGTGTCCAGGTGGGGCGGGGGGGATGTTGCTTTTTTGGCATGATTCTTACAGTCTAATGGGACAGGAAAACACTGATTCTTTAAGAGAGTAACACAAATAAATGTAAAATGAAAGTGATGGTAAATGTGACGCAGGTGCCACGAGGACACATTGAGCGTGGTTGGCCTGGCCGGGGAGGTCTTTCCTCAGGAAGTGCTGCAGCACAAGAAGCAGAGCATTAGGGGTCTGCAGGCCATGTGCAGAACTGGACATGCTGTACGTCGGTTCCACATGCCTGCTAGGTCTGTCTTAGACTTCACTTACATCACTTCTGCTGATTTCCTGTGCTAACTCCCGATTGCCACATGGCGAGTCCATGGGTGCTGGATTACTGAGTAACGAGTTACTTAGTAATGAGGGACATGTGTCCCTCATTGTTACAATGTCCCTGGGTGCAGGGTCACAAGACCACTTCTGACCTGGAGTACAGAGGCCACTGCCGAAACCACAGAGCTGCATAAAGATTTCTTGGTCTGCCTAGCTTTTCTTATATGGAGGTGTGTAGCTGGCAAACAGGGAACAGCCTCCTGGTGCTGGAGGGCTGGTCAGAGCGAATGAGCCATGTCAGCCAGAGGCTCGGGCTGGGCTGTGGGAGAGAACAGCCTCATGCCTCATGTGGCAGTGGCAGGGCCTTGAGTCACACTGAGCCATTTAGACTTCATCCTGAGGTCGCTGGGAGCCACTGGAAAGGTTCTGTTGGGTTTTTCCCCACTAACCACTAGACTACCAGAGATAAAGTTTTCTAAAAAATCTTTTTAAAGGTTTTTTTTTCCAAGTGAAGCAGTCGGAGTAGGGATTTTTACAAATCTTTAAAAACTGGTTGTGATTCGTTGTAAAAGATCTTTCAAACAAGTAGCATCATATTTGCATTTTAGCGCTATATCTTAGCAGATGGAGAACAGATTGGAAAAATGATAGTCACTGCCTTAACGTGAAACTCCACTGTTGCTAGAGTCAGCAACACTGTTCTTCTGCAAGATGGCTCGTATTTTGAGTCAACTAAATATTACTGGAAATGGTTTTTTTCAAATGTGTGGAATCTGCTCTTTAACCTAATTGTATTTTTCCCCGGCCGAGGATCCTTTTGTTTGCCAAGGTTTTTTTGTTTTTTGTTTTGTTTTGTTTTGTTTTGGTTTTGAGACGGAGTCTCGCTCTGTCACCCAGGCTGGAGTGCAGTGGCGCGATCTCAGCTCACTGCAAGCTCCACCTCCCACGTTCACACCATTCTCCTGCCTCAGCCTCCTGAGCAGCTGGGACTATAGGCGCCCGCCACCATGCCCAGCTAATTTTTTGTATTTTTTAGTAGAGACGGGGTTTCACCGTGGTCTCCATCTCCTGACCTCGTGATCTGCCTACTTCAGCCTCCCAGAGTGCTGGGATTACAGGTGTGAGCCACCAAACCTGGCCTGTTTGCCAAGGTTCTTAATGAATGGTTGCTGGATTTGGTTTTATATTCCCTCTATTGTCTTTGCTCCAAGTTCCTTGCCATTTCGGTAAGCAGCACTGTAGTTGAAAAGATACTGAATGGTCTTCACTCTCTTCAGTCTTTCTGTAGGCCCTCAGCCTCCAAAAGCAATCTGGAAATCAGTTTAGTTTTTTTATTTTACCTTGAATTAAGGTTAATTTTATTTGATTAATTATACATCCTATACCCTGACATGAGCTAGAGTGACTCTAGAATCAACCAAGTTAGCATCATGGTCATGTACATGTTTTGGCACAGTGAGCAAAATACTTGGTTTCTTTTAGCTTCCATCTTCTCAAAAAGCAACAGAGGGTGCAGTGACTCACGCCTGTCATCCCAGCACTTGGGAAGCTGAGGCAGGTGGATCACCTGAGGTCAGGAGTTAGAGACCAGCCTGGCCAACATAGTGAAACCCTGTCTCTACTAAAAATACAAAAATTAGCCGGGTGTGGCAGTGTGTGCTTGTGGTACTCAGGAGGCTAAGGCAGGAGAATCACTTGAACCCAGGATGTAGAGGTTAATAGTAAGCCACTGTGCTCCAGCCTGCCCGACAGAGCGAGACTCCACAACAGAGCAGTAATCTTAGTTCTCACTTCCTTTCCAGATGAAGTGATACAATTTTCATGAAGAAGAGAGTATAGCAATGCTAAAGTTTTATTCATAGCAGGAGTTTTTTTGTTTGTTTTTTTCTGAGACGAAGTTTTGCTCTTGTTGACCAGGCTGGAGTACAGTGGCGTGATCTCGGCTCACTGCAGCCTCCGCCTTCTGGTTTCAAGCGATTCTCCTGCCTCAGCCTCCCAAATAACTGGGATTGCAGGCGCATGCCACCACGCCTGGCTAATTTTTGTATTTTTAGAAGAGATGGGGTTTCACCATGTTGGCCAGGCTGGTCTCAAACTCCATAGCAGGAGTACTTCTAGATCCATAATATTTTATCACGTGGTATCACTGTTTACAACAGAAAATAAATGTGCAAAGGTAAAACTACTTGTCAACTGAGAAAGTGGACACATTCCAAAATAAACTTGAGAGTAATGTACTATAAAGAGCAAAATGTTATTTTATATGTAAATTTTTTAATTTAATAGAGGTGGAGTGTCACTATTATGTTGCCCAGGCTGGTCTTGAACTCCTGGCCTCAAGCAGTCCTCCCACCTTGACATCCCAAAGTGCAGGGATTGCAGGCATGAGCCACCAGGCCTGGCTCAAAATGTTTTTAAAAGCTCAGAAACATATCTTGGATAATCCTTTTGTCCTGGAGAATCTTGAAGCATTAATTAGTAATGGGATGTTAGGCCCACTAGGGCATGTCTGAAAGACCCTTCCTTACTGTTGAAATCTGAGGGTGTGACAGAATAACTCAGACCACCACAGGATTTGATGAAAATGTATTCATTCACATAATTTGTTAGTCAGATAAATGAAGACTAGAGATTTATGCTTAGATATTTTAGTAAGCTCTTCGTTAAATCTCATAATTTTTTTGAAAATCATACCATATATTTTGAATGAATTGAAATAGCCAAAATTTGAGTTGTTTAAAGATCCAAGGGAGCCGCACAGTGGCTCACACTTGTAATCCCAGCACTTTGGGAGGCCAAGGCAGGTAGATCACTTGAAGTCAGGAGTTCGAGACCAGCCTGGCCTACATGGTGAAACCCTTTCTCTACTAAAAATGACAAAAATAAGCCAGGCATGGTGGTGGGCACCTGTAATCCCAGCTACTTGGGAGGCTTAGGGAGGTGAATCACTTGAACCCAGGAGGCGGAGGTTGCAGTGAGCCGAGATCTCACCACTGCACTCCAGCCTGGGTGACAGAGTGAGACAACATCTCAAAAAAAAAAAGATCCAAGGGAAACAGATCAAAGTAACACTTCACTTTTATGAAGGAAATAAATGATGGTCAGACAGTCTTCTAGGAATAACAGAAACCCAGAATCCTTCAGCCAGGTAGTCAATGTCAAGGCCAGGTGCAGCGGTTCATGCCTGGAATCCTAGCACTTTGGGAGACTGAGGTAAGAGGACTGCTTGAGGCCAGCCTGAGCAACATAGACCTCCATTTCTAGCAAAAAAAAAAAAAAAAAAAAAGCCAGGCCCAGTGGTGTGCACCTGTAGCCCTAGCTACCGGGGAGGCTGAGGTAGGTGGATTGCTTGAGCCCAGGAGGTCAAAGCTGCAATGAGCTATGTTTGTTTCACTTTACTGCAGCCTGGGTGACAGAGTGAGACTATGTCTCAAAAAGAAAAAAAAAAAAGAAATAGTCAAAGGGAGGGTAGGGTTACAGAATTTACTCAATTAACACAAACTTACCCTCCCAGGCAGGATTATTAGGGAGCCATTCTGTGTGTTTATTGTACTGGACTGCACTGCAGTGGCACCGTACAGTTGCATGCTGTTTAAACTGCATCACCTATCTTATACTAAGACGTAGATCCAAGGGACTGTTGACTCCAAAATCAGTCCCCATTAATGGTGAAGAAATACATGGGTATTATGGGTATTGTTTTTTAAACTCTAGAAATGTTTTAACTAGAGGTAGCATTTTTAAAGTATATATCTGGTATTCTCAAGGTAGCTGAAACCTTGAAGATTAAACTCATTTATGTAGATTATTCTGATGTTCTAAAATAAAATCAGCCTTTGATACTTTACCTTTGAAATCAACTTCTAAATCCGGTTGTTAACAAAACCTGAGTCATTTATTTTATATATAAAAGGTGCTTATTTAGTAATAAGACAAATGTCATTTCTGGTTGCCTTGTTAGGCTATAATGCTTTTCATTATTTTAATAAACGATACAGGTAGTTCTGTGGAAGTATCCTTTTTTTAGTAATGGCTATTTGTAAATCTTTCAGAACCTTCTGAGGAAAGGAGGCCATACAGAAATTGAACCTCAGCACTTCTGTCAAGCTTTCCACAGAGAGGATGATACACTAATCATCATCATCAGAAATGAAGATATATCATCACATTTGCATCAGGTAGGTTGGAAATACCTTTCTTACAAAGAAATGTATTCCAGGCACATAAGTTGTTCTGTAATGATCAGACTTACCACTCTTTTTTTTTGTGTAGAAGAGAAGCTAACAGACATGTTGGGCCTTTAAGTGGGAAGATAGTGTATCACAGAATACTGCAATATTACCAAGTTATTTATAGGGCAGATAGTTTAAAAAAAACACACACACATTAACTAAAGGAGACTTAGGTGTGAGATGGCTACATTTTTTCATCCAAAATATAAATCTGCATCACTTGATGTCTAACAATAAGAAATCTTGCCTTAAAAGACCTTTTGGAAATTTTCTGAACCATTATATTTACCAGCTAGTTGAATCAAAGTCATTGCTTGTCTCAGGAAGACCCAACTGTGGACAAAGGCTGGGTGCATCAACCTGCCGTTGTCAGCAGGCAGCCATCAGTGCTGGCACCGAGGGGAGCTGGCGACGAAGGAGGTGAAGTGAGGTGACCTGACTGGTTCCTTTTCAGTGCCTGCAACCTCAGATGTGCTCTCTTCCCTCATGATGTATTATTTCCAACCTTTGGTAGTTTGAGACCTTTTTTTAATGAACTAATTTTGATGAGTTTGCAGTCCCTGGTGATGATGAGCTCAGTTAATATGCCTCATGCAGGGCAGAATGACCAGTCGGTAATCCAGGTTAAAATATTTTCAGCGGGCCGGGCGCGGTGGCTCAAGCCTGTAATCCCAGCACTTTGGGAGGCCGAGACGGGCGGATCACGAGGTCAGGAGATCGAGACCATCCTGGCTAACACGGTGAAACCCCGTCTCTACTAAAAAATACAAAAAACTAGCCGGGCGTGGTGGCGGCGCCTGTAGTCCCAGCTACTCGGGAGGCTGAGGCAGGAGAATGGCGTAAACCCGGGAGGCGGAGCTTGCAGTGAGCTGAGATCCGGCCACTGCACTCCAGCCTGGGCGACAGAGCCAGACTCCGTCTCAAAAAAAAAAAAAAAAAAAAAAATATTTTCAGCGGCTCCTGAACCTTGACTCTCTTGGATAAAAAAGCAAGGGAGTGTCTAAGAAAATATGCCCAGTGAGCCTCTCTTCACGGGGGTCCTTTTCGTGTCATGCAGATTCCTTCTTTGCTGAAGCTGAAGCATTTCCCCAGTGTCATCTTTGCTGGAGTAGACAGCCCTGGAGATGTTCTTGATCACACCTACCAAGAACTGTTTCGTGCAGGAGGCTTTGTGATAACAGATGACAAGATATTAGAAGCCGTAACATTAGGTTGGTCTTTATTTTCTTTTCCTGTTTCTTTGAAGTCAGATCAGCTTCTCACCCAGTGACCTAAATACTGTTTCATCCAAAACAAATGATCAGCTCTAAAGAATATCAGTTGCCCCCTACTGAGGGCATAATTTCTGCTGTCTGCTGTGCTATTTTCATACAGTAATTCTCTTATAGCAATGCTTTTAACCTCTTTTAACTGATTGTTACCACCACACTTGCTTCTGAGTTCCCTCCCTCTCAGTAGTGCAGCTAAAATCAGGATTTTATTATATTTAGTCCTTTCACTTGCCAAGTCAGAGCAACTCTATATTAAATTTTTTGCTTAAAATCAACCTTCATTTCTGATGTCATCACCCCTACCATCTTGATGTCACAAAAATCTAAAAAATGGCTACTAAGCTTATTTAATCATCTACTTGAAAACTCATACTTTACTTCTCTCAGGGCACTTTTATGCTAAAACCTGTGAACCTGCCTCGACTGTGATCGCATTGGAAGTGATACCACTTCTAGATCAAAGGCAGCATGTACCTTAACCAGCGTGACTTCTACACAGAAATTGGGATTTTAAATATTTGTAGGCACACGTCCGTAATCCCAACACCTTGGGAGGCCAAGACAGGAGTATCCTTTGAGCTCAGGAGTTCAAGATCAGCCTGGGCAACACAGTGAGATCCCATCTCTACAAAAAAATAAAAATACTAGCCAGCTGTGATGTGGTGGTGTGTGTCTGTAGTCCCAGCTAAGGAGGCTAAGGATGGAGGATTACTTGAGCCCAGGAGGTTGAGGCTGTAGTACGCTGAGATCGTGCCACCACACTTCAGCCTGGGTGACAGCTGAAATCCTGTCTCAAAAAAAAAAAAAGATTCTGTATTTAGAAACTTTTGCCTCCCATTTTTCTACTGCAACTGGGCCTCCTGCTTCTCTTCTGTCACACAATTTGTACACAGAACTCTAGTTGCTGGTGACCACTCCACTGTGTTCGTGTCTACACAGTTACCTCCCACCATAGTGTGAGCAGGTGGGACCAGGCTGAGGGGCTTGTGAGAGCAGAATGCTGCCCAACCACATAAGCGACAGTGATGGTGTGTAGTCTTAGTCCTTTTCTTGTTTTACAAATCATCATCACTGGGCTTGGCATGAGCCAAAAGCAACCTTAAAGTTGTCATCATCTCTTGCTGAGTTTATTCTGTTTTGTAGTCCAACTGAAGGAAATTATCAAAATCCTGGAAAAACTAAATGGAAATGGAAAATGGAAGTGGTTGCTTCACTACAGGGAAAATAAAAAGCTAAAAGAAGATGAAAGGTAAGGACTTGCTGTGTGTATGGTTCCTCCTGCCCCGCTGGGGAAGGGGAGAAACACCTCGTGTTCCATGGGCTCCAGCGTAGTGCTGCAGTGGAATGGCCTTCATCAATAAAGAGGTTGAGGGCTGCTGGCTCTGTATTCCATGAAGGAAGCTATGTGCTGTGATCGTAGCCAACAGTATGAGGCATGTATTTATCTAGACTAACAGAAGTAAGGGAGTCAAACTTAGCAGTCATGAAATGCCCATATTGTATTTAAGCCCTACTACTACAAACTGTAAAAAATATATGGAACTTGTACCATTAATGCTTTTTTGGATACTTACAAGTTACCACCGTTTTAAGGAGAATGGAAAAATTAAGACCATAATAATATCCTTAATTCAATTGTACCCTAAAATAAGAGGCTTATAAATGTACAAACTTTACTAAATCTAAAGCCGTAATTTGTAAAAGGAAAAAATCCTTGGCTGAAGAGAGCTGGGGCTGAGAGATGCCTCCACATTCTCACAAGCAGGACCAATTGGAAAAGCAGACCTGACAAGTGCTTGTGAAATGAAGATCGCAGGCGCTGTTAGGTGCGTCCGTGATCTCATTCGGACTTCATCCCAGGAGCTAGATAGCAAATCATTGCTTTCATAATGCAGAATTGAAGCAGAGTAGATAACACAAATGACCAAGGTGAAGCAAGTACTAAGTTTTGAAGCTGGGTTTCAATCTCAGAAAGATGAAACGACTTGTTAGCTGCATGTGACCTTTAAGGAACAGAATCTCAGAAAGCTTTTCTCTTGGAGTGGAGCTAGCGAAGGAGAGAAGGAGCACAGGTTTCCTTGGCAGGAAAGGAGGGTGCAAAGGCTTCAGCAGGTCAAGGTATAACCAGTTCACAATGGACTTCAATAACCAGCACTTCAGGGGAAAAAACGTCAACTTTGGTAAGTAGATCACATTTAAGGTTCTGACATACCACAGCACACCTATAATAATAAGCATAAATTAATCTAGCACTTCTAGGGCTTTGGGTAGAGAGAGTCATGTCACTTTACGATGGGGATACAGCCTGAGAAATGTCATTAGACGATTTTGTCTATGTGCAGACATAGAGTGTACCTACACAAACTTACATGGTAGAGCCTACTCCTAGACTGCAGACCTGTACATGTGACTGTACTGAGTACTTGTAGGCAGATTTAATTCAATGGTGGTATTTGTGTGTCTAAACACAAAAACGGTTCAATAAATTACAGTGTTATAATTTTATGGGACCCCCATTGTATATGTGGTCTGTCATTGACTGAAACATCATTTTGTGGTACATGACTGTACTCACTGCTCTTGGCACTGCAGTGTGCTCTTCAAATTATACCACTCTGGCATTATGTAACAGGCATGATGTATTATTGAGAACTCATCAGAAAACTCTTCATATCCTTTGACCTTTTGTGGAATTTACCCAAAATTCTTATTGCAAAATCAACCTCAGTTCCATCTCTAGGAGGGAGATATGCAGACTACAATTAAATATTTTAAACTTTATACAAAATATTGCCCACCCAAAACTTACACAATAGAAGTAAAAAGTTTCTATTCATAGAAAGAAAGATGGCATAAAAGTTGGTGTCATATAACTATGTTCAGTATGATGTCATAAAAAATGTATACAGGAGAAAGTGAAAGGAAATTGGTTCATGATGTTAAGAGTGATTATCACTCGGGTTATGGGAATGGGTGTGATTTGGGTTTTCTCCAACAAGCGAGAGAACGTAAGTGATGAGACTAGAGAGATGGAGTCAAAAGCAGAGACAGAGATGTTAAAAATTTAAACATGCTGAATTAACACATTTTCCTAGTAGTGACAGAATTTTCAGGGAGGCAAGAAACCAAGAAAATTCTGGCTGCTACCTAATTTTAATGAAGTTGGTGATTAACCCGCAAGGTATGAGAAGCATACATGTGCATTGCTCTACAAATATACAATGCAATAAGGCCCACTCGAAATTCATGAAAGGCTTGCCAAGCCACATGGCTTGATTGGTCATAGAATGAGGCCTATGTTTAAAATCCACATTTACAAAAGGAGTAGGTACAGTTGTATGTTTTGAGGCAACCAAAGTGTGTCATGAAAAAGAACATCAAGAAAGGCAGAGGATCTCATAAGTTTGAATGGTTAAACTGAAGGCAAGAAAAAGTCCTAAGAATAAAACTGAAAATGAATATTTTAATATGCCTATGTATCTTTCAGAGTCGATTCAACTGCACATAAAAAGAACATAATGTTGAAGTCATTTCAGAGTGCAAATATCATTGAATTGCTTCATTATCACCAGTGTGACTCTCGATCATCAACAAAAGCAGAAATTTTGAAATGTTTGCTAAACCTGCAAATTCAGCATATTGAAGCCAGGTTTGCTGTCTTCCTAACAGGTAATTCACAGGCCCATTTTACTCAGTTAATGCCAAAATTGGTCAGCTCTAGGAATGTCCAAGTTGAGCCATTTAGATACCTGACCATTTAGATACCTGACGAATAGTATCAGGTATTTAAATGGCTTGGCATCCCATGGATACCAGAATCACCCAAATCTGCTGATGCTGAAGCCCTTATATAAAATGTAGTATTTACAGGTTAACTCCACAATCCTCCTATATATGTAAATCAGCTCTAGATTACTTACAATACTCAATACAGTGTAAATAGTTATACCTGTATTATTTTTTAAATAAATACTGGGGCTGGGCGCAGTGGCTCACACCTGTAATCCCAGCACTTTGGGAGGCAGGTGGATCACTTGAGGTCAGGAGTAAGAGACCAGCCTAGCCAACATGGTGAAACCCCATCTCTACTAAAAATATAAAAATTAGCCGGGTGTGGTGGTTCATGCCAGTAGTCCCAGGTGCTTGGGAGGCTGAGGCAGGAGAATGGCTTGAACCCCAGAGGTGGAGGTTGCTCTTAAAAAATTTGTGGGGCAGCCAGGCACAATGGCTCACACCTGTAATGCCAGCACTTTGGGAGGCCCAGGCAGGTGGATCACTGAGCCCAGGAATTTGAGGCCAGCTTGGGCAACTTAGTGAGACCTCATCTCTACAAAAATTGGGAGGTGTGGTGATGTGTGCCTATAGCCCCAGCTACTCAGGGGGTTAAGGCAGAAGGATTGCTCGAGCCTGGGAGCTCAAGGCTACAGTGAGCCATCATCACACCACTGCACTCTAGCCTGGGCGGCAGAACAAGACCCTATCTTAAAAAAAATAAATAAATAAAAGTGTTCAGAAAAATTTACGTAAAGAACCATAGTTATCATTTTTCAGAGATTTTCTTCAGTATTTTCCCCACCACCCCTGATGGAGGCATCTATTCCCAAAGCTTCAAATCTTTTCTTAGCTTGGAACCCAACACCTTTTCTCTCCCTACCTGCCACACGAGGAAGTTCCACAGATTTTTTTAAATAAAAAAACCAGGTCCTGCTATGTAAAAGTACATTAATTAACTGAAAGTTTTGTTTTGTTTTGTTGTTGTTGTTTTTACAGACAAGCCTACTATCCCCAGAGAAATCTTTGAAAATAGTGGAATCCTTGTTACAGATGTAAATAACTTTATAGAAAACATAGAAAAAGTAGCAGCTCCATTTAGGACTAGCTATTGGTAAGAACACTTTTTAATGTAACTTTCCCATGTGAGTTGGAGCTGTTGATGGTAAATACTGACATTTGTGTCTAAGGGAAACTTGTTTACATATTTCATGCTATAAATTTAAAGTGTTTAGGGATGGAATTGCTATTTGGCATAAATAGGAATTCCTAAATGAAGAAACCATATACTAAAATTACCCATTTTATCTGATGTGCATTTTCACTTGCTGTTAACTTGGATTGCCAGTACGGAACATAATGTAACCTTAGAGTGCATAGGAGTTTTCCCCGTTAGAGCATCTCACTTTTGAAATATACTTGTTCATATTATTTTAAGAAGTTCTTATCAATTTTGTGTTTCTTCAGGTGACTCAACTACAGCCTGCCTGGATATGGATGATGCCAATAGAAAATTAGTATTTTCCCTTTGGAAAACTTGTGAACATGTGAATACACATGTGAACAGTCTTATATTTGAAAAAATCAATGTTCTACAACCTGGAAAGTTTTCATTTTCTGTATTTTGCTGAAATATGTCACAGTGGCATTGTAGTTGTCTGTTATCTTTGGGTTGCAGTGCTAGATACTGTTTTAAATTATTTTCATTTTAAACAAGATGCCTTCTAAGCTATTGAGCTTAATATTAAAAATAAGAATTCTACAACATGTTTACTTAGTTGGAGCAAAAATAAGTCTATTTTAACAAATAGCTTTGTTTTTGCATGCCTAATGTCAGAAAGGCCCATGATGCACATTATGCTCTGTTTTAAAGGTTTTACCATCCTTGTAAAAACTATAATCTTAAATGGTTTTATTTGCTGTTATACAAACAACACTACATAAACTTAAAACATTTTTTCCTAAATGGTACAAATTTATAAACTATCATTTTTCACTTACGGTATCTGTAAATACTACACTACAAAAATCAGCTTTCTGAGAAAGAAATAATCATTTATTTATGATATTGAAAATTTCTACAGTAAAAACTCAAAACCACGCAAAAAACATTTGTAAGATACATGGTATCTATTTGGAGCAAAGGCTTTTTTGTAACTAATTTGTTTCCTTTTTTAAATAAAGAGAACTAAAAATCATCTCTTTCTGCAATGATTTTTATAGCAGAAATTGACTCATCTGGAGTGCTCTAGCAATTTTTAGGCCACTTAGCAGAACAGTAAGCTTCCACAGGAAACCTACACTTCTGTCCTTTGGGCCTGGCCTGTTCTGTTCTGTTTCTGGGTTCTTTCCCTCCCAAAGTCAAGTACACTGAGTAACAGGTTAAAGAATGGCAATTTCACCTGGCCTTTACAGGGAAGCTTCTTTCAGAAGTCATTAAGTCGGTTTTTATTATTCCTAAACAAAAGAGCTTTATTTTCTCCTGAGTAGGTTTTAGAGTTTTAATTGTTGACAGTTTTTCAGTTACTAATAGAACCGCAATCATTTCATTTCATTTTTCCAAGGACAGGAATCTATTAAGGGAACCATTAACTATTCAGTACAGTGAATTACTGCCAAATTACTAAGGAAAAGGAAAGTGAGCAGTTATAAGCTGCCAAACACCTATCTGCCTGAAATACGCACCTTTCAGGTTGGACCTAGTAACACTCACCTCCCCTTGCTGAAAAGCTTTCCAACACCCACGAGGCCATCTTTCTCAGTTTCCATGCTACGTTTTCTGCAACTCTACTAATAACCAAACCATATCATGTGTTAGCCAAACTGAGTCATCCCAGTAACTACTATTATCATCTTTGTCTCCACTGGCCTGGCACACAAGGTATTCAGTAAATATGCTGAATGAAGAATATGAAGATGTGTTTTTTCCTTTTCACTTATTACTAACCCAACTTGGGCCTTTGCCTGCATGGGAAGAGAAAAAGTCTTGCTGGAACTAGATAATTTTATCATACATGTAAAGCAGTGGTTTTCAACAACATCTGGAGACATTTTCGGTTTTCATTCCAGGATGGTGCTATTGGCATCTAGTGTGTGGAGGCCAGGGATGCTGCTACAATCAATTCTACAATGCTAAGGCTGGTCCCTTCAGCAGAGAATGATCCAGCGCAAAACATCAGCTGTGGGAAGTCAAGAAGCTCTACCATTTTGGCAATCTAAACAATCTACATCACCACCCTAGTTCCTTTAACACATCATCTACCTTAGTCTGTGTCCTTCATACTCTGAACAGTCTTTATCTGTGGTAAACAACAGCATCTGCAGTGAGGCTCATCACTGTCAGGGGAAAAGGCCTTATGTGTAAACACTTCATCATTTCAATTACACGAAAACTATTAGAGCACCTATTCTACCTGACAATTCACTTACTCCCTTACAATTGCTGCTATAAGCAAAATGATTGAACACTGTATTTTTTCTGCATAAAGATTATCAGTCTAGTAATTGTGTTGAGTCAAGAATAAAATGAGGTCTACTCACAGGGAAGCCAGATGACAGGAGCTGCTGTGATCCATCCAGATCAGAAGACACCCACGCTTTCCACTGCTGAGCACCTTCTGACTGGCATTGACTCCAGTGCTACTAAAGGAAGCACAGCAGCTGTGACCCTTGCAATCAGGACACACAGACCAACACTGGGCAGTAGTTTCCACAATTTGGTTTTATTTTGCAGTACAGAAATCATTTGGAGCCATTTTGAGACAGAAGTAGAGGCTCTGTCAAGTCAATACTGCATTGCAGCTTGGTCCACTGAAGAAGCCACGCCTGAGATATAAAAGATGCTCTACACTTTACCCGCTTTATGTTTGCTTCCTCTCCCCTTTTCCCTCATCAACTTTATTAGGTTAAAACACCACATACAGGCTTTCTCCAAATGACTCCCTATGTCTGGGGTTTGGTTAGAATTTTATGCCCACATAAACCAAACTTGTGGCTATGCTATTTGGGCCCTGCCATAACATTTGACATAATACAAAATATAAAGTCATAGGGAAAACTTCTGGATGCCGTCCCAAACCGTGGATTATTCAATTTAGAATCTCCTGAACCTCAAGAGGGTAGATAGCACACAACCTGTATGGATCCAGCTCTTGAGAAGCAGAAGCACACAGCTACACTGATTAAAAGATACAAATACTGTCTCAAGTTTTCTGTATTGGTATCCCAACGTTTGTTTAAAACTGATCCTTCACTAGGGGGAAAAAAAAAAAGCCAGTTTGGTTAAATTGAACAGAATGTAACTGCCAATTCTGAATAGCCACTCCATGAAAACAAGTTAATACATAATATTAGAAAGATGAAGGGGAGTATTTACTGGCACACAGCGCTCTTCACTCTCTCCATTTTGATTACAAAAGCAGGCCTTACAATATTGATTTCATATGCATTATTTGCCAAATTTTAAATGTGTCCTAATTAGATAATAACATGTACTGCTGTTAGTCTTCGCCATAGATGTCATTTTTCTTGCGCTTCATTTCCTCAAAGTCAAATTCTGATCCTGTCATCCTCTTGTAGATGTTTTTAATGTCATCACATGTTGTCTCAAAATGAGTGGTGGCATCGTATGTGCGGGAAATAAAGATCTGAAAACAAAAATTACAAAGACTTCAGATATGGAGGGATGTCTTCCAGTGAAACCTGCCCATATCCTTTTACACCTCCATACTCACCTGGCTTTCCATTCCCAAGTCTTTCGGTACCAGGAGGTCACTGATGCTAACAAATCTGGAGGGAGAGAGAATTCAGTCAGGTGAGCTGGTCCTACACCTGACCGCAGCTCTGCCTGAGATCAACTGAGAGGTACAGATGACTCCCACAGAGCAGCCAGCGGCTACCTGCCTTGCCCTCACATTCGTCCCACCATGGTGGAGCCACAATCAAAAGGCCTCAGTTTGCATCTTGGCAGATATAAAAAAACACAACTCACTTCTGTTCAATTGGTTCCAAGAGCTCCAAAGCTGGTCTGATTTCCTTCTCGGGCTCCTTGGTTTCCACGGTTGTACTAACTATGGCAATGTACTTCCCTTGTGCTGCTACATTGTGCGCAAAGGAGATCATGCAGACATAGATATCTAGAAACAAATAATAACAGCTCACTGCCTCAACTGTGTCCATGTCATGAGGTGTAAGTTAAAATTACTCTCAACAGGCAAGATCTTCTACACTTAAGTGCTAAACTGTGACAGAGCTGGATGTAAAGTACACAAATATTTGACAAGAATTTCTTTTAACCTACTAGAGAATAAGAATTTAAGTGGTAGCAAACTGCTGAACTTTGGAATGAGATCTCTTAACAGCTCTGTCATACCTAACTAAAAAAGCTACCAAACCATATTAACTGTTCTAGGAGATTCTTCCATTCTGGACCTTGCATTTGGAAAGGTTCTGAATGGCTAAGAAAGGATATACTTAGTACTGATGGCCTCATTTACTTATTAAAGTAATGTAAAATTGCAGGATCCACATAAACCACTTCTGAGTTGGCATAACTTGATAGAATTCTCGATTAGACTTGGTCTGTATACCACTCATCCAATTAATTGTGTAATTTCCAGAATAGAAAAGCATTTGGATAGGAGAGCATTTAAAGGCAAAAAAAAACACAAACAAACAAAAAAACTATGGGACCTCCTTTATTCTTTCTATACTCACAAGGCCCCAGGACCGGCTTGGGAACCTTTCGGAAGATTTAAGTCCAGTCCCTTTGTTCTACAGATCATCTTTTGTGATTGGTTTGTATGTTTAAACAGTCTGGCTCTATCACCCAGGTTGGAGGCAGGGATGCAATGACAGCTTACAATAACCTGAAACTCCTGAGCTCAAGTGATCCTTTCCCACCGCACTCTCCCACGTAGCTAGGACTACAGGTGTGTGCACCATGCACGCCTAGCTTTTTTTTTTTTTTTTTTTTGTAGAGATGAGATCTCACTATGTTACCCAGGCTGGTCTTGAACCCCTGGCCTCAAGCAAGCCTTCTGCCTTGGCCTCCCATGATTTCATTTCTTATATGGGGGGGAAAAATCATAATACAGATAGCTCTTACCTGTCCCATAAAGCCTGATTACCCTTTTTAAGCTGCATTTTAGATAAAAATATTTGGGGCTTCTAGTTGAAAGGAAAATGGGAACATCGAAGGGTTACAAACAACTGGCTAAGACAAATAAATTAGGACTTGCAATTTTAGAGCCATGTCCTGATCACAGAAATGAAAGGTAGACACTACTAGAATCAAATGTAAGTACTAAGATTACAAATAAGGACACAGAAGCAGCTATATCATTAGCTCAAGAATATACTCGGGTCAGTTAACTATTAAGCATAAACCTCCACAGGCACCTACTGTTAGAGCTGGGAGACCCAGGGTTCACTAAGCCCAGTCTGTTCATTCTGCAGATGGACACAAGTCCAAGGCTGGCTCCGAGTCGAATCTGTCCACAACACAATGCTGCCAGACCAGGAGGAGGTACAATGACGACATTTTTTCCCCATATGTAAACCAATCTCTGTTCACTAATACAGCATACAAAATTAGGAATCTAGGATACAACACAAAGCAAAGTATATCTTACAAAATTCTACCGACATCTGCTGGTCTTCAAACCTCACCTGACTTTCGATTGACTTGGTTCTGTGGAATAATGATCTGGCAGGAGTTGGCATCATTGGTGTTCTTGATGGGGTGGCTGAGGATGCAAATAACTCTGATCACCTGGCCCACTTTTTCTACCCGATCTTTTACATAGCTGGGGTCACAGATGAGCTGCTTACAACGAGCAATCTATAATAAAGCATTTAAGAAGACACTGAAGCTGACAAAGATATATGGAAACACATCCCATGTTCATAGTTTGGAAGACTTAGTATTGTTGAGATATCAAAAACCATCCTAAAGTTCATACTGGTTCCCAAGGGATTGAATTCTGGAACAACCAAAACAATCTTAAGAACAGCAAAGCTGGAGGACTCACTCACTAAAAAGCTACAGTGACCAATTCAGTGTGGTACTGGCATAGTGACAAACGTATGTACCAATGAAACAGAAAAGACAGCCAGAAATAAACCCTCGCATCCACAGTACAGTGATTTCTGACAAAGTTGCAAAGACCATTCAATGAGGGAAAAGCAGTCATTTCAACAAACCGTCCTGGGAAAACTATCCACATGCAAAAGAATGAAGTTGGACCCTACCTGACACCACAAAAACTAACTCAAAATGGAATAAAGACCTAAATGTAGTATCTAAAACTATAAAACTCTTAGAAGAAAACAGTGGAAAAGCTTCCTGACGTTGGAGTTGGCAGTAATTCCTTAGATCTAAAACCAAAGACATAGGCAACAAAAAGACTTCATGAAAATAGGATTTCATGAAAATTTTTAAAATTTTGTGCACAGCCAGGCATGGTGGCATGTGCCTGTAACCCCAGCTACTTGGGAGGCTGACAGGAGAATTGCTTGAGCCCAAGACTTTGAGTCCAGCTTGGGTAACACAGAGCAAGACACTGTCTCTCTTAAAAAAACAACAAAAAAATTTTTTGCATCAGAAGACACTAATCAAGAGTTTAGGCAACTCACAGAATGAGAGAAAATATCTGCAAATTATATAGCTCATAAGGGATTAATATCCACAATATATCAAGAACCCCTAAAAACAACAACAACAAACCCTGATCCAAAAATGATCAAAGGGCTGGGCGCAGTGGCTCACACCTGTAATCCCAGCACTTTGGGAGGTCAAGATGGGCGGATCACCCGAGGTCAGGAGTTGGAAACCAGCCTGAACAACATGGAGAAACCCCATCTCTACTAAAAATACAAAACTAGCTGGGCATGGTAGCGCACGCCTGTAATCCCAGCTAATCAGGAGGCTGAGGCAGGAGAATTGCTTGAATCTGGGAGATGAAGGTTGTGGTAGCCAAGATCACGCCATTGCACTCCAACCTGGGCAATGAGCAAAACTCCTCTCAAAAGAAAAAAAAAAAAATCGAAGGACTTGAATAACATTTTTCCAAAGAAGATATATAGGTGGCCAATAAGCACATGCAAAGATGTTCAACATCACTAATCATAATTTCAGTGAGATACTACCTCACAGCCATTAAGACTGCTACTGTCAAAACAGAAAATAAGCGTCAAGGATATGGAGAAACTGGAACTTCTTGTGCACTACTGATGGGAATGTAAAATGGTCCAGCCACTATGAAAAATGGTATGGCAGTTTCTCAAACATTAAAAACAGAATTACCATAAATCATCCAGCAATTCCACTTCTGGGTACACACCCAAAAGAACTAAATGCATGGTCTTGATGAGGTATTTGTACATCCATTTTCATGGTAGCATTATTCACAGTAAGTAAAACATGGAAGCAATCCAGGTCTCCATTGAAGGATGAAAGGATAAGCCAACTATGGTCTATCCATACACTGGAGTATCCTTCAGCCTTAAAAAGGAAATCCTGACACATGCGGCAACACAGATGAGCCACGGAGGCATCACGCTAAGCGAAATAAGTCGCGAAAAATACTACGTTATTCCATTTATATAAAATATAGTAGCTAAAATCATAGAGAAGGAAAGTAGAATGGTGCTTGCCAGTGGCTAAAAGCAGGGAATGAGGAGTTATTACTCAATTGGTAGTTTCCTTTAGAAGAGGAAAAGTGACGGCGGGCATAGTGGCTCACACCTGTAAAATCTCAGCACTTTGGGAGGCCAAGGTGGGTGGATCATCTGAGGTTAGGACCAGACTGGCCAACATGGGGAAACCCCGTCTCTACTAAAAATACAAAAACTAGCCGGGCGTGGTGGTGCGCATCTATAATCCCAGCTACTTGGGAGCTGAGGCAGGAGAATTCGCTTGAATACGGGAGGCAGAGATTGCAGTGAGCCAAGATCATGCCGCTGCACTCCAGCTTGGGTGACAGAGTGAGACTCCATCTCAAAAAAAAAAAAAAAAGAGGAAGTGTTATGGAGATGAATGGTGGTTGTACAATGAAGTGAATACATTTAATACCACTGAACTGTACACTTAACAATGGTTAAGATGGTAAATTCTGGCCGGGCGCAGTAGCTGACGCCTGTAATCCCAACATTTTGGAAGGTTGAGGCAGGTGGATCTCCTGAGGTCAGGAGTTCGAGACCAGCCTGGCCAACATGGTAAAACCCCGTCTCTACCAAAAATACAAAAATTAGCCAGGCATGGTGGCAGGCGCCTGTAATCCCAGCTACTCAGGAGGCTGAAGCAGGAGAATCGCTTGAACCTGGGAGGCGAAAGTTGCAGTGAGCCAAGATCGTGCCACTGCACTCCAGTCTGGGCAACTAAGTGAGAAGAAAAAAAAAAGAAAAAGAAAAAAAAAAAAAAAAAAACCGTTTATCTCTATCTCCTAAACAGCTATTATGCTGAAAATACAAGCAGTGTTACTGTCCCTGATGAAGATCTTCCGGTGGAACATGATGTGGAGATGGAAGATAGCGATACTGATGATCCCAACCCCACAAAGGTGGGTGAAGTCTGTTGGACCCATGTGGTAAACAGTGCTATTTGCACTGATATGCCTGAGAATTAAGTTAGCATTAACAAAACCTAGTAATGAACATGTCAAACAAAATATGACTTCTTTTGTGCTTTGTAACTTCATTTAAAGTAGATAAGCCAATCACACTATGAGAGTCAAGATGAAATGGGGTTATAAAGAAGTTGCCTAAAATATATGTTCAAAAGACCCAATTAAGTAACAGTTTAGAAGGCCAGGCACAGTGGCTCATGCCTGTAATTCCAACACTTTGGGAGGCTGAGGTGGGTGGATCACTTGAGGCTGGGAGTTCAAGACCAGCCTAGCCAAAATGGTGAAACCCCTTCTCTACTAAAAAATACAAAATTAGCTACGTGTAGTAGCGTGCACCTGTAATTCCCACTGCTCAGGAAGCTGAGGTAGGAGAATCACTTGAACATGGGAGGTGGAGGTTGAAGTGAGCTGAGATCACGCTACTATACTCCAGCCTGAGCGGCAGAGCAAAACGATTTGATGTCTCAAATAAATAAATAAATAACATTTTAGTAGATAAAACACACAAACCTAACATCACCCAGCACAGGAATTTACATCCTCAGGTGTATCACGACTGAGGGCTGTGGGTGCGGAACACCTTGATTCCAATTCTACCTCAGCCATTCATTGAATTGTGTGCACTTGTAGATGTTTCTTAATTTAAGCCTCCAGGTATAACCTGGACATAATACCTGCCTCTTAGGATTCTTGTAAGGAATAAATGAGGTTGAAAATGTGCTTCACAAATTATTATCAGGCTTTTTTGCCCTAAGTCAGTCCTGTATTTTCTCTCCCTTACTCATTGTCCCCTTACACTAGCTACCAAACTCTGATCTCAAACTTTCATTTCCAGTGAGACCTAAACAATTGAAAATGCCCCCCACCCCACCACCCAGGAGGTTTCTACATTCCCACACAGCTTAATATTAAAAAGATAAAGCTTAGATTTTTAGAATTCCAGTGAGACAGTAAAATAGTGCACTTTGGCCGGGCGCGGTGGCTCAAGCCTGTAATCCCAGCACTTTGGGAGGCCGAGACGGGTGGATGACGAGGTCAGGAGATCGAGACCATCCTGGCTAATATGGTGAAACCCCATCTCTACTAAAAAATACAAAAAACTAGCCGGGCGAGGTGGCGGGCGCCTGTAGTCCCAGCTACTCCGGAGGCTGAGGCAGGAGAATGGCGTAAACCCGGGAGTCAGAGCTTGCAGTGAGCTGAGATCCGGCCACTGCACTCCAGCCTGGGCAACAGAGCGAGACTCCGTCTCAAAAAAAAAAAAAAAAAAAAAATAGTGCACTTTGAAGTGCCGTCCTCTACTGCAAGAACTGTTGCAGATATTAAGTGTCAAATGGCAGAAGAATTAATTCATATGGTGATAAAGGGAAACAGATCTTTTTTTTCCTTGTAATTTTTTTTTCAGTGGCATCCACATCACCCAAGAGGTTTCAAGAAAATCCAGAGCCTTCTCAGACCTACTGATTAGAACATGCAATAGAACCAGATTAATGACACTTTCTATATAATTCAAATTTGAGAAACACTGCTCAAAACCCCACCCATGTAGGTGGCAAGTATAGTTCAATTTAAATGAAAATTTAGGAGACAGGCACAACCCAAACTCTACAAATACAGAATACTTACTATTTAGAGCTTCCCTATAATGCATATCTTATTATTAAAATAACAATTGACAACAAAAAAAGATGTGTTTTTTAAAACAAAGCACAGCAACTGTAATTAGTCCTTAGTCACGATAAATACTAACTTTCCATACAGAAATCATATGCATCAGTGTCCACACCAAAATAAATATTTACAATACACAATTTTCTTCACAAGAACACAGTATTGTTTTCATTTTAAAAGCTACTTACTTCTCCTTCAGATTTTACACCAATTACTTTTCCATTCTGCACAATGATTTCTTCAATGGGTTTATTCAGCATGTAGGTACCTCCATAAATAGCACTTAGCCTGGAAAATTTTAAAAATCCCAATTAATATATAATTGTTTCAACTCCTAAAGTCCCCTTCCTTAGATCTTAATGAGTTATAGGTAATATACATTTGTTCAATTTCCTTCTAGAAAGATGTCAGCTTTAAAGTGATTAAAGCATGAAAACAGTCAAAAACACAAACTGATAATCACAGTTGTAAATACCAAGTCAAAAAAAATCACTAACCAGGCACTTGTCTTTCAAGCTGCCCACTTGGCCCTCCTCCAACTGCACTTTCTTCCCTTCCTTTCATTCCTGCTCTAAAGCTTCTTCATAAACGTTCACTCCTGCTCTAAAACTTGCTTCAGTCTCTCCTTCTGCCTTATGCCCCTAGGTCATTCTTTCTTCTGAGGAGAAAAGAATTGAGGTTGCTGCAGACCCGTACAGATTCATCTCAGCGCGATAACATATTTTGGTGCCTATGACTGGGATACCTTCCACCAGTAACACACTTTGGTGCTGTGTGACTCAGATACACTCCCTAGTAGTAAGAGACCTGTACACCTCATCTTCTTTGGCTGGAGGCGTTCAACCCCCATACACGGTTTTCTTCTCCCCTTTCCACTCTCCTGCTTGCTAACCAACCACCAGAACAGTTCCTCTCGGCTGCAGCAGCTCTGCTTCCACAGCTTATCCCTCAGCTCACTCTGACGGATGGCTCTTCCGGGTGGGAAGGACGTTGGGGTTCACACTGAGTAGACCTGAGACACTAATGGCCCTCCTGGACAGGAGGTTCGCAAGAGTGGTGAGGCTAAAGCCTAAAGCCATGCCATGTCTGGGTTTTACTCTGCTTCTTCAACTAAAATCGGCTCTTTCCCAAAAACCCACACTGTCTAATTCTCCTGTTTTTCCGTGTGTGTGTGTGTGTTCTAAAATGGCCTTGTGCAGTTGTGGGACTATCCACATGAGAGGCAAATCTGCCATTTCTCTGGATTCACGTTCAGGGGAAGGGCAAGGGCAAGGTCAAGGGAACGGCTGACCAGTAATAGCTATATTCGTCTAATCCTCTGGCATATAAATAAAACTATGGACTTAAAACACTGTCAGAAGGAACTGGAGGCAGTGGTTCATGCCTAATGCCACCACTTTGGGAGGCCGAGGTCAGCAGATGGCTTCAGCGCAGGAGTTTTGAGACCAGCCTGGGCAACATGGTGAAACCCTGTTTCTACAAAAAATACAAAAATTAACCAGGCACGGTGGCACTCATCTGTAGTCCCAGCTACCTGGAATGCTGAAGTGGCAGTATCACTTGAGCCTGAGAGGTCCAGGCTGCAGTAAGCTGTGATCACACCACTGCACTCTAGCCCGGGGAACAAAGCAAAATGCTGTCTCAAAAAAGGATAGTCATAAAGGGGGGAAAAAAGGCAGCACTGGAGGACGACTTAAAGCAGCAAAAACTGGAGACTGAAAAGACTCTTGAAAGGAACGAACTGGGTGAGATCTTTATGTGGTTTATATGGTTTTCCTCTCAGGCAGCAACTCCCCTAGTCATTGCAACATGGCACAGCTAGAACAGAAGCACAGCGCCTGCAGTCTTATTGATTTGAGATGTGACAGAATTTGGGGTGGCCAAAGGAGATGAAAATTGTAGGGAAAAATTTCACAAAAGAGGGAGCCTCAAAAGAAGGAGCCAACAAATCTATGATAAAATCTCTTCAAATCCTTAACTACCTCCAAAAGTGCTCCTACAGGAGGGAGAAGCCACGGAATCCACCAGAAAGAAACAGCTGAAAGGCTCAAAGAGGTTAGGAGAGATTATAGAGGATGGGCAGAAGAAAAAATGTGAAGTTTGAAGTTTAAAATTGCCATGTTCAAAGGAGCTTGCTTACTCCAGAGGAGTAACGTTTAAGAATCAGCAAAAGGCCACTTGCACGTGTGACGTCGTGGCGCCGTGCGTGGCAGCGGCAGCGGCAGCGGCAGCAGCGCAGATGGCAGGCCCGTGGAGCAGTGCTGGAGGAGGGAGTGGCGAGGCTGTTGCTCCCTCTGCGCCCACTGCTGGCTCTTGGGGTGCAGAGAGGGGCTGCAGTCTCTGCGGCTGCATCTCCCTTCCCTGCAGTCCCCTCCGTGTTCCCCTGCGCCACCACTCCCCTTCCTAAGGCTGCCGCTTACCCCGGGGTCTATGGAAATAATGGATCCCTCAACCTGGCTCATCAACAGAGCTGATGAGCAGACCATTTATTAGCAACTACAAAGAAGCTATTTCATTTCTTGTCACAAAAAGGCTGCAGCAAATCCTTCGGAAGCCTTGTGAAGCTGACAGTCTGAGCAGGCTCATCTTTGGCTGGAATTGCAAAGGGATAGGAAACAGCGCTTCCTCATTCAAAAGAGGTGGAAAAGGGCCCAGCGTAAAGAAAGATTGAAAGCCCAGGCTGGGCGCGGTGGCTCACACCTGTAATCCCAGCACTTTGGGAGGCTGAGGCAGGCGGATCACGAGGTCAGGAAATCGCGACCATCCTGGCTAACACGGTGAAACCCCATCTCTACTAAAAATACAAAAAACTAGCCGGGCGAGGTGGCGGCGCCTGTAGTCCCAGCTGCCCGGGAGGCTGAGGCAGGAGAATGGCGGGAACCCGGGGGGCGGAGCTTGCAGCGAGCGGAGATCGCGCCACCGCACTCAAGCCTGGGCGAAAGAACAAGACTCCGTCTCAAAAAATAAATTTTTTAATGTGTTAAAAAAAAAAAAAAAAAAAAAAAAAAGAAAGCCCAGCAGAACACAGGATGTAGCTAGCCATCTCACAAACCCTCTGCTGAGGACTGCAGAGGGCCAGAGCCCCCTTTCTCAGAAGTACAGCCCTTTCACAGAGAAATGCCTGCCTGAGATTCAAGGGATCTTTGACAGGGATCCAGACAGGCTACTACTTTTACTTCAGCAAAAGAGTGAGCCAGCAGAGTCATGTATTGGAAGCAAAGGCCCAAAAGATAAAACAATATAGAGAAGCAGATTTGAAGAGGCATGTAGAATTCCTTGTGGCTGAGAATGAAAGATTAAGAAAGTAAACAACTAAAGGCTGAAAAGGCCAGACTTCTAAAAAGTCCAATAGAAAAGGAGCTGGATGTAGATGCTGATTTTGTAGAAAAGTCAGTTATGGAGCTTGCCACCACATTCAGAAACTGCTACAGCCTCTTCATCCTGACAGAAGTTTGCAGCAAATACCAGGAAAGTCAAGGACATTCCAATCCCCAATCTTCCTCCCTTGGATTTTCCATCTCCAAAACTTCCCCCTATGGAGCTCTCTGAGGGTATTCTGAAAGGATTTATGAATAATTAAAATGGAAGGCCACAGAAGAGGAGAGAAGAGGAAATAATGTGATAACAGTTAATCCAGCAAAAAAAAATTAAAAAGGAAAACCACACAGAAGGGTAATCCCGGAAATGCTTCATCTGGCAGACTGTGGAAGAGGCATTGCCAGGACTTGGCAAACAGTCACTGTGAAATGTGTCACATATCTGATTCACCGACTCAAGCTAATGATTCCAACTTGGTAGACACTAAATTCATGGAAGTTCAGTTTCTCCAGATACAAACCAAATGGCTACATAGAATAATTTTTTCAAGCAACAATTACTTTCCTTGCCTTCAGGGTTAAAATGCATGAAAGTTGTGCCAGGCACGGTAGTTCATCATGCCTGCAATCCCAGCACTTTGAAAGGCTGAGGCAGGTGGATCACCTGAGGTCAGGAGTTCAAGACCAGTGTGGCCAATATGGTGAAACCCTATCTCTACAAAAAAATACAAAAATCAGCTGGGCATGATGGCAGGTGCCTGTAATCCCAGCTACTTGGGAGGCTGAAGTGAGAGAATGGCTTGAACCCAGGAGGAGGAAGTTGCAGTGAGCCAAGATCATGCCATTGCACTCCAGCCTGGGTGACAGAACGAGACTCCATCTCAAAACAGTCACTTCACAAAAGAAGACATTTATGCAGCCAACAAACGTATGAAAAAAAGCTCATCATCACTGGTCATTAGAGAAATACAAATCAAACCCACAAAACCACGAGAAACCATCTCACGCCAGTTGGAATGGCGATCGTTAAAAAGTCAGGAAACAGCAGATGCTGGAGAGGATGTGGAGAAAGAGGAATACTTTTACACTGTTAGTGGGAGTGTAAATTAGTTCAACCACTATGGAAGACAGTGTGGCGATTCCTCAAGGATCTAGAACCAGAAATACCATTTGACCCAGCAATCCCATTACTGGGTATATACCCAAAGGATTATAAATCATTCTACTATAAAGACACATGCACATGTACGTTTATTGAAGCACTGTTCACAATAGCAAAGACTTGGAACCAACCCAAACGCCCATCAATGATAGACTGGAGAAAGAAAATGTGGCACATATATACCATGGAATACTATGCAGCCATAAAAAAGGATGAGTTCATGTTCATTGCAGGGGCATGGATGAAGCTGGAAACCATCATTCTCAGTTAACTAACACAGGAATAGAAAACCAAACACATGTTCTCATTCATAAGTCAGAGTTGAACAATGAGAACACATGGACACAGGGAGGGGGACATCACACACCAGGGCCTGTCAGGGGATAGGGGGATAGGAAGGGACAGCATTAGAAGTACCTAATGTAGATGATGAGTTGATGAGCACAACAAACTACCATGGCACATGTATACCATGTAACAAACCTGCACATTCTGCACATGTATCCCAGAAAAAGTATAATAAAAGTATAAAAGTATGTTATGTATAATTAATCTATAATGCCATAAATGATCATGCAAAACCTAAATAATATGGTGGCCCGAAGGGCTGCCTTGTAATTGAAACATGCTTTCTTTCATGTATTGACTGTATGCACTTTGTTAATGTGCATTTTGTTTAATTAAGTTGTGTAAGAGACACGCCTTTCTAGATGAAACTATGTGTGTGCTACACTTTGCACTACTCTTAATGATAACCTCAAGACTATCAGGAGAAATTTCCATTTTATGAAGAAAGGAACCAAATTATTAGTTATGCTTTTTTAAACAAATTACCAGTTTACTTACTTAATAAGCGTGCATTTTAAGTTCTAACTTTATTGTATAATGTATTATTTAAAAATACCAAGGAGGAAATATCGTTTGCTTTTAATGATGCATGAGTAGAAGTAATGCTAGTTGGCAGTATCTGATTGTAAGAAATCAATAAAGTAATTGTGTTTAAAAAGAAAATCAGCAAACAACAAAAGGAAAAACTAAAAAAGACCCACTTTAACAAGGTGTAAAATCCAGTCTCCACCAATGCAAGATGAACAGTCAATAATTCAACTGCCTACTCAAACCAAAACCAACTTTTCAGAGAAGAATCCAGCATCTCAACAAACCATCGATTCATGTGTCCAGTGTACAATCCAAAATTACTAGACATGGGAAGAAACAGAAAACTGTGATCCAAAGAAAACAGAAAGACAAATAATAAAAATAGATGCCCAATGTTAAAACATGCAGGAGTTTAAAAGCAGCTATTATAAATATGTTCAAGGATATTATTGTGTTCAAGAATATGTTCAAGAACAAATATCCTTGTTCAAAGATACATATTCAAGGATAAATATGTTATAAATGTACTCAAAGAGTCGAGTAAATAGAGAATATCACAAAAATGAAAACTATAGGCCGAGCACGGTGATTCATGCCTGTAATACCAGCACTTTGGGAGGCTGAGGCAGGCGGATCACAAGGTCAGGAGATGAGACCATCCTGGCCAACATGGAGAAACCCCATCTCTACTAAAAATACAAAAATTAGCCAGGCGTGGTGGCGCATGCCTGTAATCCCAGCTACTCAGGAGGCTGACGCAGCAGAATCGCTTGAACCTGGGAGGCAGAGGTTGTAGTGAGCCGAGATCGCGCCACTGCACTTCAGCCTGGGCGACTCCGTCTCGGAAAAAAAATAAGAAAAAAGAAAAGTATAAAAAATGGAAACTCTAGATCTAGACAGTATAAAAAAATTAAAAATCACTGAATGAGATTAACAGCCTATTGAAAATAGCAGAAAAGGTCAGTGAACTTGAAGCCACATGAAGAGGCATTCTCCAATATGAAGCACAGAAAGGGGAAAAAAAAGTTTGATACTTTTTCTTTTTGTAAGAGACAGGGTCCTGCTCTGTCACAGACTAAAATGCAGTCCTAAGATCACGGCTCACTGCAGCCTCAACCTCCCAGGCTCAAGGGATCCTCCCACCTCAGCCTCCCGAATAGCTGGACTACAGGCATGCATCACCACACCCAGCTAATTTTTTGTGTTTTTCTGGAGACAGGGTTTTGCCAAGTTGCCCAGGCTGGTCTCAAACCCCTGGACTTCAAGCAATCCACCTGCTTCACCCTCCCAAAGTGCTGGAATTGCAGGTATGAGCCACCATGCTCACTTAAGCCCAGAAGTTCGACACCAGCCTGGGCAACATGGTGAGACTCCATCTCTACAAAAATACAAAAGTTAGCCAGGTGTGGTGCATACCTGTAGTCCCTGTTACTCAAGAGGCTGAGATGGGAGGATCCCTTTAGCCCAGGAGGCAGAGGTTGCAATGAGCCAAGATCATGCCACTGCACTCCAGCCTGGGTGACAGGGTGAGACCATGTCTCAAAGAAAAAAAAAAAAAGACCAAACTATAAATATAAGGGAACTTAATGTGACAAAACCATCTACCAAAAAAAAAAAAAAAAAACTATAGAAAACATATTTAATAGTAAAACATTTACTAGATTCCCCATAAGACTGGTAACAAAGCAAGGACGTCCATTCTCATCACTGCAACATTATCAGGAAGTCCTAACAAGTGCAATAAAGGTAAGTGGGGGAAAAAACACATAAAAGTGGTAAGAGAAGAATCTCTTCACAGATGACATGACCGTGTAGAAGGAAGATTCTAAGAAATATACAAAACTAGAAAAACTAATAAGCAAACTAGTAAAACTTAAGTATAAGATCATAGCATACAACGTCAACATACAAATATTTCTGTATACTAGCAGCCAACAATTTCAACACAAAAGTAAGACAATTTCATTAACAGCAGCATCAGTACAAAGAGATCTGAACAAAAATGTGATAGATCTCTACAATGAAAGCTATAAAACACTGCTGAGAAGAAAACCTAAATACATGGAGAACAATCATATTTATGAACTGGCAGACTCAGCATAATTAAGATGATCATTTTCTCCAAACTGATCTACAGATTTAACTCAATACCAAAATCCCAGCAAGCATTTTTCCTAGAAATTGACAACCTGATTTTAAAAACGCATATGGAAATGCGAAGGACCTAGAACAGCCAAAACAAATTCTGAAGAAAAAGTTGAAGAAAGTGTATCACCTACTTCAAGACTTAATATAAAACTATAATTATCCAGACAGTGTAGTACTGGCATAGGAAATACAAATCACTGAAATAAAACTGAGTCCCAAAACGAACTCATACATAGCCAACTGATCTCCCACAAAGCACCAAGACCACCTAGAAAAAAGGAAGTCCTTCCAACAGATGCAGCTAAAACAACTAAATATTGGTATATAAATAAAAAAGAATAAACTTCAAGTGAACCTCAAGTTTTACCTCATCCCACACACCAACACTGTTTCAAGATGAATCAGATTTAAATGCACAAGTAAAACTATACAACTTCTTAAAAAAAAAAAAAAAAAAAGACAATAGGAGAGTATTTCTGTGCCCTTGGGGGCAAGTAAAAGACTTCTAAAATAGGACTCAAAAGACTATAAACATTTAAAAAAAAATTTTTTTTTTTAAATATACTGGACTTCATCAAAATCCAACACTTCTAGGCCAGGCGCTGTGGCTCACGCCTGTAATCCCAGCACTTTGGGAAGCCAAGGCAGGAGGATCACTTGAGGTCAGGAGTTAGAGACCAGCCCGGTCAATATGGCAAAACTCCATCTGTACTCAAAATACAAAAATTAGCCAGGCGTGGTGGCACACACATGTAGTCTCAGCTACTCACGAGGCTGAGACACGAGAATTGCTTGAACCTGGGAGGCAGAGGTTGTAGTGAGCCAAGATTGTACCAATGCACTCTAGACTGGGTGACAGAGCAAGACTCTGTCTCAAAAACACAGTTAACACTTATGCTTATCAAAAGACCAGCCATAAACTGGGAGAAAATATTCTTAATACATATATGACGAAAGACTTGCCACCAGAATACACCAAGATCTCCTACAAGTCAGAAATAGACAATCCAATCTTTAGAAATGTGCAAAAGACTTGAATAATCACAGCAAAAAATTATACAAATGGTCAATAAGCTCATGAAAAGGTGAGCAACATGAGTCAAGAAATGCAAATTAAAACCATAATGAGATAGCATTTCACACCCACTTGGGCAATTAAAATTAAAAAGACAATACTAAATGTTGACAAGGATGTGGAGCAACTAGAACTCTCACACACTGCTGAGTGTATACATGACACAACCACTCCAGAACACTGTTTTACAGTTTCTTATGAAGTCAGACTTCTATCTGCCACATCAGTCAGCAATTTCACTCCCGGTATTTACCCAAAAGAAATGAAAACCTATATCCCCACAGAAAGACTTTTACATGAAAATTTCACAGTGCCTTCATTCATAATAGCCAAAAACTAAAAATGAACTAGATGTCCACCAAAAGCAGAATTGTATGTTCATATAATTTATATAATGGAATTCTACTCAACAATTAAAAAAAAAGAATTGGCCAGATGCAATGGCTCACACCTGTAATCCCAGCACATTGGGAGGCCAAGGCAGGTGGATCACCTGAGATCAGGAGTTCAAGACCTGACCAACATAGTGAAACCCCGCTACTACTACATACAAAAAATTAGCCGGGTGTGGTGGTGCATGCCTGTAATCCCAGCTCCTTGGGAGGCTGAGGCAGGAGAATCACTTGAACCCAGGGGGTGGAGGTTGCAGTGAGCTGAGATTTCACCACTGCACTCCAGCCTGGGCAACAAGAGCAAAACTCCATCTCAAAAAACAAAAGAATTAATGGCACATGCACCAATATGGATGAATCTCAAAAATATGAAAAAGACACAAATGGGAACATAGTGTATTATTCCTTTCACCTGAACTTTGAAAACAAGCAAAAGTAATGTATAGTGACAGAAATCACAGATTTAGTTGCTGGGGGTGGGGAACAGTATTCATTATGAGGTGACACAAGGGAACTTTATGGGGTGAGGAAAATGTTCTATACCTTCACTCAGGTTTTAGTTAAACCCAGGACAGGGATAGGTCTATACATTTATCAAACTGATTTTTAAAAATATATATATATTTATAAAATGAAAAAATACAAGAATAGCTACTCCTGCTCGCTTCTGGTGTCCATTTACATGAAATATATTTTTCCACCCCTTTACCTTAAGTTTATGAGTCCATGTGTGTCTGGTGAATCTCTTGAAGACAGCAGATACTTGGTTGGTGAGTTCTTAATCCATTCTGCTATTCTGTATCTTTAAAGCGGAGCATGTAGGCCATTTATATTCAACATTAGTATTGGGATCTGAGGTACTATTCTATTCATCGTGCTATTTGTTTGCCTGAACACCTTGTTTTTTTTTTCTTCACTGTGTTACTGTTTTATAGGTCCTATGTGATTTATGCTTTAAGCAGATTCAATTTTGGTATTCTGATAATTTGTTTCAAGATTTGGAGCTCCTTTTAGTAGTTCTTGTAGTGCTGGCTTGGTAGTGGCGAATTCTCTCAGCACTTGTTGGTGTGAAAAAGACTACTTCCCTTCATTTATGCAGCTTTGTTTCACTGGATACAAAATTCTTGGCTGATAACTGTTTTAAGGAGGCTAAAGATAGGACCCCAATCCCTTCTAGCTTTTAGGGTTTCTGCTGAGAAATCTGTTAATCTGATAGGTTTTCCTTTATAGGTTACCTGAGGCTCTGAAGATTTCACACCTCTCTTTCCTTCATCTTGACTTTAGATAACCTGATGACTATGTGCCTAGGCGATGATCTTTTTGCGATGAATTTCCCAGGTGTTCTTTAAGCTTCTTGTATTTGGATGTCTAGATCTCTAGCAAGGCCGGGGATGTTTTCGATTATTCCCTCAAATTTGTTTTTCAAACTTTTAGATTCCTCTTCTTCCTTGGGAACACCGATTATTCTTAGGCTTGGTCGTTTAACAAATTTATTGAAGGCTGTGTTTCGTTTTTTTTTTTTTTGTCTTTGTCAGATTGGGCTAATTCAAAAGCCTTGCCTTTGAACTCTGAAATTCTTTCTTCTACTTATTCAATTCTATTGCTGAGACTTTCCATTTCATTTTGTATTTCTCTAAATGTGTCCTTGATTGTCAGAAGTTGTGATTATTTATTTATGCTATTTCACTGGAAATTTTTCCATTTATATCCTGTATCATTTTTTTTATTTTGCTAAGTTGAACTTCACCTTTCTTTGGTGCCTCCTTGATTGGCTTCATAATGACCCTGTGAATTCTTTTTCTGGCAATTCAGAGATTTTTGTCTTGGTTTAGATCCATTGCTGGTGAGCTAGTTGACCTTTTCAGGGTGTCAAAGAACCCTGTTTTGTCATATAACCCCAGTTGTTCTTCCAGTTCCTTCTCATTTGGGTAAACTATGTCAGAGGGAAGATCTGGAACTCAAGGGCTGCTGTTTAGATTCTTTTGTCCCCCGGGGGTGCTCCCTTGATGTGGTGCTCTCCCCTTTCCCTTAGGGATGGGGATTCCTGAGAGCCAAACTGCAGTGATTGTTATTTCTCTTCTGGATCTAGCCGCCCAGTGGAGATAACAGGCTCCAAGCTGATACTGGGGAGTGTCTGCAAAGAGTCCTGTTATGTGATCTGTCTCCAGGTCTCTCAGCCATGGATACCAGCATTTACTCCAGTGGAGGTAGTAGGAGTGTGAAGTAGATTCTGTGAAGGTCCTTGGTTGTATTTTTGTTAAGTGCGCTGGTTTTGTGTTGGCTGGCCTCCAGCCAGGAGTTGGCGCTTACAAGAGCACATCAGCTACAGTTGTATAAAACTGGATTTTTTTTTTAACTGAAGATCCGTGCATATTGTTATATGTTAATTTTATTTCAATAAAAACAAAAAGCATCGTATTACTCATAGACTGATCTCATCTCATTATTTAAACTATATCTCATATACACATTATGTTGAAGACGAGGTTTTGGATTAGTGAGGTTTTAGCTAATAGGTTAAACATAGGCTCTTACCTTGCAAATCCTTGGGGCAGTTCTCCAAGGCCATAGAGTGGATAAAGGTATGGGCTTTTGCCATATCTTGCCAAAGACTCACTGTAAAGTTTAATTCTATTAATGGTTTCATAACATGGTTGATCTAAGTAGCTGGAGAAAAGGAAATGAGTATTAGGAAAGGGCTTTAGTCTTCATTCATGATGTTCAATTTATAATTTTTTCTGAAGAGATTTCAATCCACTATCTTCATTTTGTTTTTTCTTTTTTGTTTTTTGAGACAGGGTCTCACTCTGTCACCCAGACTGGAGTGCAGTAGTGCAATCTCGGCTTACCACAACTTACACCTCCCAGGCTCAAGTGATTCTTCTGCCTCAGCCTCCCAAGTAGCTGGAATTACAGATGCACACCACTACCTCCCAGCTAATTTTTGTATTTTTATTAGAGAGGGGGTTTCACCATGTTGGCCAGGCTGGTCTTGAACTCCTAACCTCAAATGATCCAGCCAATTTGGCCTCCTAAAGTGCTGGGATGACAGGCGTGAGCCACGGCACCCGGCCTCTGCCTTTATATGTCACTTAAGAGGTCCAAACAACTAATTCCAACTAGAACCTCTGCTTTCATAGTGTAATATGGCTGTTTGTTTTGTTAGAATTTCCACTTGGAAGAACTGGGAAATTTAGTGAAAATTTCAAGAAAAATACAAATCTAAAAACCAAAATACTTACTCATCAGTTCTATAAAGTGCAAGAGCATGCCCAGTAAAATCTATAACATCTTGACCCAAATCAAATTTCTTATACACCTCTCGCATTGTGGTCTTCTTAGGATCAATGCCTTCAAAAGTTCTTGCATCTTTTTCATCGAAGTTGGCGACATACACTAGGAATTTCCTGAAGCGACGTTTTTCAAACAGTCCCATTAGGCCTAAATAAGAAAGTATTTTTCACAAAGCACACTCACAATCAGACATTGAGGAGAACAAAGTATGAGAGCAAAGTTTAAACATGCCATGTTATCAACTGCAGATGCAGGATGCAATTTTTTTTTTTTTTTTGGATGGAGTCTTGCTCTGTCTCCTAGGCTAGAGTGCAATGGCGCGATCTCAGCTCACTGCAACCTCTGCCTCACGGGTTCAAGTGATTCTCCTGTCTCAGCCTCCCGAGTAGCTGGGATTATACGCGACCACCATTATGACCAGCTAATTTTTGTGCTTTTAGTAGAGACAAGGTTTACACCATGTTAAGCTGGTCTCAAACTCCTGACCTCAGGTGATCCGCTCACCGCAGCCTCCCAAAGTGCTGGGATTACAGGCATGAGCCTCCGCGCCTGACCAAATGCAGGATGCAATTTAAGATATGGGAGTTTACACAGCATGGCTTCCAGTTTCACAACACTTTAAGATAAACTGACTCCATTATAACAGGTCACTTATAAAGTTTTCAATTTTACTATACAATTACAAGTAATTAAAACCAGAACCTAAGTGAATGAAAAATGTCAAATTTGTTTCTTACTAGGTACAAGGTAAATGTGACTCTGAACAAGTATCCATGAAGCCATCCATCTGAAGAGTCTTCCTTTGACAACTGTGATCTACACTCAGGCAATTGCCTAAATTCTGAATGCTCTTCCTTTTCTGCCTCTGTATGCTAAGATACAACTGGGCATTTAATGATAACAGTTTAAGATACCAAGAACAAATTGACCTCAGTAAAATTTACATGATGCTGCTGCTACTAGTCACTTACTTTACTGAAGTCCTACATAAGCAACCAATTCACTGCATTTTACACTAAAAAACAGAAGAAGCCACAAATTACCACTTTATAAATCCTCAGCTTTTACTACTAGGCTGTATTTCAACTAATCATAGATGATAGACAAATAGCCAATAAAAAAGAAATTTTCTGGTTTTATCTCCCTTCTCCCCCCTTTCCTAAGCTGTATAGCTATTTTTAAAATACAACTACAGTTTTAAAAACAAACTCTCAAACGTTTCTATTGACAGCTTAATGTTTTGATAGATTAATATTACAGCCAAGATCATTTTCCACCCAACAAAACTGAAAATTAAAACCATGAGGCTGGTCAGGTCGTGGTGGCTCATGCCTATAATCCCAACACTTTGGGAGGCTAAGGCGGGTGGATCACTTGAGGTCAGGAGTTCAAGACCAGCCTGACTAACATGGTGAAACCCCATCTCTACTAAAAATACAAAATTAGCTGGGTGTGGTGGAGCACGCCTGTAATCCCAGCTACTTGGAAGGCTGGAGCAGGGGAATCACTTTAACCCAGGAGTCAGAGATTGCACTGAGCCGAGATTGCGCCATTGCACTCCAGCCTGGGCAACAAAAGTGAGACTCCATCTCAAAAAAAAAAAAAAAAAAAAAAAAAAGATACATGAGGCTATTAATGACGACTACGTTTAATTTTTTTAAAATTAAGATTTACAACTCAGCCTTTTAAATGGACGGAATGTACACATAGTAAAGGCATAAGGCTGAATAGAAATATCCTATTACCACATCAGCACCATCCTTAAGACACAAGTGTAGTTATCAGAGCTGGGTGTAAGACGGGCAAAAGGAAACATGAATCACTATTTCAATGCAATTAAAACTTAGGTATCATATTCCGGTTGGCACAGCCTGTCAGAACCTAAAACTATTACTAACAGTTATTTTGGAGTATCTCCCAACTTTTGTTTATTTAATAGAAACTTGAGTTGCTGTTACCAACTTCTGTTTTAATCAAAATCAAAATCTATCATGTTCCCTTCTCTTTCCTCTCCTTTATTTTCCTCCATTACCTGATCCTTACCCAGAGAGGGACAAAAATCAGTGCCGCTCCTGTTTTACACAGCACAGTAGAGACGTCCTGGCTGTTTTTCCATCCCTTAATTCCATGTTGCTATGCATGGCGCCAAATAGTGGTCTCAATGACTAGCTGTTATGGCACCAGAACCAGATATAATTGTATTACAAACACTCCAGACACCCAGTGCTCATTCTGAAAAACTCCTAATTGAAAAAGTTCAAATCAATGTGTTTCCTACTGTGTTTAATTTTTTTTCCCATAGAAACAAGGTCTCGTCATGTTGCCCAGGCTCCTAAAGTGTTGGAACCACAGGTGTGAGCCACTGCACCTAGTCCTACTGTGTAATTTCTTACAACTACTATTTATCTATGCTGATGCCATCCCAGATCACCTTATTTAAAGCATCCTTCTCACACTCCCTCCTTCCTCTTTCCCTACAGCAATGTATCACCATCGGATATGCCTTTCTGTATTTACAGTTGTTCCTTGAGTAACACGTCTGAACTGCCACTTTGTAGATCAGAGGTGTCCAACTTTTTGGCTTCCCTGGGCCACAATGGAAGAAAAAAATTGCCCTGGGCCGCACAAAAAATACACTAACACTAACGATAGCTATAAGCTTAAAAGAAATTGTGAAAAAGAACTCATAATGTTTTAAGAAACTTAACAAATTTCTGCTGGGCTGCATTCAAAGCTACCCTGGGCCACATACTAGACAAGCTTGATGTAGATTTTTTTCTTGTCAATAAATATACTGATTTTTTTTTTTTTTTAGACGGAGTCTCACTCTATCACCCAGGCTGGAGTGTGCAGTGGCGCGATTTCAGCTCACTGCAACCTCTGCCTCCCCGGTTCAAGCAATACTCCCACGTAAGTGTCCCAAGTAGCTAGGATTACAGGCATGCACCACCAGACCTGGCTAATTTCTTTTGTATTTTTAGTAGAGATGGAGTTTCACCATGTTGGACAGGCTGGTCTCAAACTCCCGAACTCAAGTGATCCACCTGCCTCAGCCTCCCAAAGTGCTGGGATTACAGGCATGAGCCACTGTGCCCAGTCAAGTTTGTTTTTTAAGTTCTACATTTTATTTTGATTTTTTTTTTTCCTTTTTGAGATGAGATCTCTGTCACCCAGACTAGAGTGCAGTGGTGCAACCACGGCTCACTGTAGCCACCAACTTCCTGGGCTCAAGCAATCCACCTGCATGAGCCTCCTGAGTAGCTGGGACTACAGGCTATTCAGCTAATTTTTCTTCTATTTCCTATAGATACAGGGGTCTTACTAGGTTGCCCAGGGTGGTCTCAAACTCCCGGGCTCAAGTGATCCACCCACCTCGACCTCCCAAAGTGCTAGGATTACAGGCATGAGCCACTGTACCCGGCCAAATGATTTTTTTTTTGAAGAGATAGGGTCTTGCTATATTTGTATATATCGCCCAGGCTAGAGGTGCAGTGACTATTCACAGGTATGATCATAGCACACTATAGCCTCAAATGCCTGGGTTCAAGCAATCCTCCTGCCTTAGACTACCAAGTAGCTAGGATTACAGATGCGCAGCAACAAGCCCAGCAGATCTGTGACAATTTGAAAAAACTTGCATATGAACTGCATAGCCTAGAAATACCAAAAAAATAGAAATATCAAAAAAAATTAGAAAAAAGTATGTCATGAATGCATAAAATATATGTAGATATTATTTACTATCATAAATATACACAATTCTATTTCAAAGTTAAAATTTAATCACAAAACTTACGCACACAAACACAGACCAAACATGGTGCCACTGTAAACAAAGAAAGATGTAGTATTAAGTCTTAACTGCATAAGATTAACTGCAGTACATGCTGTACTACTTTAATAATTCTGTAGCCACCTCTTGTCGCTAATGTGGTGAGCTCAAGTGTTTGAGTCTCTTAAAACTATGTGACAATAATCATCTCTGCATGAGCAGTTCACCTCTCCAGTACACTGTCACAGTAAAAAGTGATCTGTCCTTGTTCTCGCATATTTTTCATCGTGTTTAGTGCAACACCATAAACACTGAGTAAAATGTAGGACCCATAGGGAATGCCACTGATGCTGAAGCGCTCCCAAGAAGTAAAGTCATGACATTACAAGAAAAAGTTGAATCCCTTGAAACGTACCAGCTGACTTCAGGTCTGCAGCTGCAGTTGCCCGCCATTTCAGACAGACAATTCATCTCATACACACACACACTAAACTTTTGGTATCAATAAATCCAGTATGGTACTGTAAATGTATTTTCTCTTCCTTACCATTTTCTTAGGGGCACTGTCTTTTTCTATAGCTTACTTGATTGTAAGAACACATTATATAATACATTCTCACAAGGCCAGGTGTGGTGGTTCACACCTGTAATCCCAGCACTTTGGGAGGCTGAGGCATGTGGATCACCTGAGATCAGAAGTTCAAGACCAGCCTGACCAACATGGTAAAACCCATCTCTATTAAAAATACAAAAAATTAGACGAGTGTGGTGGTGCATGCCTGTAATCCCAGACACTTGGGGAGGCTGAGGCAGGAGAATCTCTTGAACCCAGGAGGCGGAGGTTGCGGCGAGCACACCAATGCACTCCAGCCTGGGCAAGAAGAGCAAAATTCCGTCTCAAGGAGAAAAAAAAAAATTAGCTGGGTGTTGGTGGCATGCGCCTGTAATCCCAGCTTGTAATCCCAGCTACTCAGGAGGTTGAGACAGGAGAATTGCTTGAATCCAGGAGGCAGAGGTTGCAGTGAGCCAAAATTGTGTCACTGCGCTCTAGCCTGGGTGACAAAGGAGAAAAAGTAACTGTCCTGTTTATACTGAATGAGCAGAAAACATTTGGGATACTGTCTCTGGTCTGGCTGCCATATTATATATAGGATCTTGACTAATTAGAGAATTTCCAAAAAGTGGCCAAGAGATCTAGATAGCACATTATATGAGAAAAAACTAAGGAGACTCAAGTATTTAGTATGGAAAAAAAAGAATTAGAAGGTATGTAATGATTTTTAAAATATCTAAAAAGCAATATATTAATAGCTTTATATACTGTAAGAATATACTATTTCTTGTGGTTAAGAGTGTGGGATTCTAAAGTCAAACAGACCTGGCTCCACACCAGATACTAGCTATACTACTTTGTGCTTTCCTTTTATACCTCAGCTTTCCCATCTGTAAAATAAAATACAATAATTGTACCTGCATCTCACAGGGTTGCAGTGAAGAACTATATAAAGTCAGATAATACACATAAAGTACTTCATACATATATGCCTAGCACATAAGTGCTCAAAAAACTGAGTTCTTGTTAAAATTATAAAACAACTTGTTCTTATCCACCCATCTCTTGAACTTTGCCACCTCTCCACCTTTCCTTACCCCATTCCTTCATTCTGCCTAGAATTTTCTTGCCTGCAACTCAAGATTTCAAAATCCTTTCCATCGATATAGAGATGCTGATAAGGTGTAGTGATTTGGTCAAAATGCATAAAAGTGTTTACTAAAATAAGTGAATTCTACTGTATATAAATTATACCTCAATAAGCCTAACCTTAAAAATATATACATAAGCATATGCACTTATTTAAAAAAAAAAAAAAACAGAAGAAGGAGAAACCAGAAAATGATTACCTAACAGGTCAGAAAGAATGGAAGTAGAAAAGTAAGAATGCAACCAAGACTCTAAATATACCTTTTAACTTTCAAGCTGTGTGTTTTATATATCTGAAAAAATTAGAGAATACTGCCAAAAGATAATTTCTATTAGATGAAGGAGGTAACTGAAGCTTTAATATAAATAAGAGCTCCAAGAAAGAAAATGTAAAAGAAAGAACCTACGACCTTTGTCCCAAAAAAAAAAAAAAAAAAATTATATTTTTTATTTTTATCTAAAAAAAATTTTGAGACAGGGCCTCCCTGTCACCCAGGCTGGAGCGCAGTGACGCGATCACAGCTCACTGCTGCTTTGATTTCCTGGACTCAAGCGACCCTCCTGCCTCAGCCTCCACAATACCTGGGACTACAGGCACGTATCACCACATCTGGCTAATTTTCTTATTTTTTGAAGAAACAAGGTCTTGCTACGTTGCCCGGCCTGGTCTTCAACTCCTGGCCTAAATTAAACCTCCTACCATGGCCTCCCAAAGCAATGGGATTACAAGTGTGAGCCACCACACCACGCCACTGTTAAAAAGGATTCTATTCAAACTCAAACTCCTACTGCTATGAAGATACTTTATTTGGATTAAACTTTCATAGTCATTTAAAAGATTTAAAATAATTTTGAACCCATGATTACACTACTAACTACCCCCAACTGAATGAGAAATTGTTCCTTCCCTTCCCCAATTGTCAATCCTAACCTAGCCCTGATTTTTGCGGTATTTTTTACTTTCTGGCTATGTCTTTAATATTTTATACCGAATATTTTCTCCCCTAATCAAAAGTAAATAGAGATAGAGGAAACTGCCATAATAATTCAAATTAGGTTTACAGATGAGAAAACCTTTCAGCACTGATGTCAAAATAATTATGACAGAACTTATGAGCACTTTTCCTATTCTCCCAGTCTATATCTTTCCCTCTTCTAAGTTCCCTGGAGCCCTCACCTACCCTTAGTTATACAAATTTATCCTTCCCCAAACTGCTCCATACAAGGACTAAAACGTCTTGAAGAACAAAAGGTATTTTCTAGAGTGTTTGCTATTTAAGAGAGACACTGAAATAGGAAATGTTAACCAGAACTCTTTGGTGAGGCAACAGAGGAAATAATGTTGGGCAGAGAATAAATATCACTCCAAGACTGGGTGCAGTGGCTCATGCCTGTAATCCCAGCACTTTGAGAGGCCAAAGCAAATAAAACACCTAAGGTCAGGAGTTCAAGACCAGCCTGGCCAACATGGTGAAAGCCCGTCTCTACTAAAAACACAAAAATTAGCTGGGCGTGTTGGTACATGCCTACAGTCCCAGCTACTCAGGAGGCTGAGGCAGGAGAATCCCTTGAACCTGGGAGGTAGAGGTTGCAGTGAGCCGAGCTCACGCCATCGCACTCCAGCCTGGGTGACAGAGCGAGATTCCATCTTAAAAAAAAAATAAAAAATAAAAAATAACATATATATCTCATTCCAAACTCACCAGGAGTTCCTAAAATCAAAGATATTGGGGATTAGTAACAAGACCAACTAGAAGATGAGCATCATCAGAACAAGTACTTCTCCTGTTGGCACATTGGGTAATATAGTGTAGGGTAAGCTTAGTAACATGATTAAGCACTGGGGCTCTGGAGCCACACTACCAGTATTTCAATTCCAACCCAGCTACTTACCCCAGCTACTTACTACCTATGCAATTTTAGGCCTGAGTTTCATCACCTATAAAATGGAGACCCTATGTCATAGAGACGTTTCAGAAGTCAAATAAGAAAATGATATTGAGTGTTCAATACAAAGCCTTTAGACACAGCAAATACTCAACAGAAAGCATAGCCATTATGAATTACTATGAAAAGAACACTATTAACCCTAGATAAGCTCAGATCCGCCAGCCACAAGGTAGATGGTCTATAGATGATCATTTAAACTCTAAGCTCCAAATGGGTAGGAATTTTTGAACATTTTGTTCACTGATGTGTTCCCAACTGCCTAGAACAGTGTCTGGCACATGATAGACATTCAATAAATATTTGTTGACTGGGTCCTCTCTAAGACTCTTTTCCAGTATAAAATCTCATTATTCTGAGAAAAATAAAACTAATTACTAGAGAAAATAGAACTACTTACTAGATGCCAGGGCTTCTGCTTCAGTGGAAGGAACCTTGTAGATTTTCCCACCCTTATAAACGAAGCTGCCTTCAGTCACTTTAAAATCCAGATAGCGAGTTACCTCTGTATAAAGCAGCATCTTAACCAGCTGACCTAGAAAAGTCACATAATTCAAAGTATAACTTAAGACTATAAATTATAAAGAACATTTACTAATACTAGCAGCTTCTCAAATTTTTCCTAACAGTGTTCAATAACTCCAACAAAATAATTTTTTTTTGAGACACGGTCTCCCTGTTGCCCAGGCTACAGTGCAACGGCACAATCACGAGCTCACTGCAACCTCACCTCAGCTCCTGGGCTCATGCAAGCTTCCAGCCTGACACTCGCGAGTACCTGGCACCACCATGTCTGGCTAATTTTTTTTTTTTATTGTTTTGTAGAGATGGGGTTTTGCCATGTTGCCCAGGCTGGTCTCAAACTCCTAAGCTCAAACAATCCACCCACCACAGTGCTGGGATTACAGGCACGAGCCTCCCAAAGTGCTGGGATTACAGGCACGAGCCACCGTGCCTGGCCCAAAATAATCTCCAAAGTCATATTTTAAATAAGACAACCAGAATGCATACTTACTGCACTGCGTATTACAAGTTTTTATTATTATTTTTTTTTCTACTCAAGGTTGAATACATAGGTTTTTTTAATATTACAACTTAAAGGTTAATAATTTTATCAACTTGCTTTTGCAAAAGCAATGAAAAATTTATTAGAGATATGAGGTATGGAATTATAGCATTATTGGCCAGGCACAGGTGGCTCACACCTGTAATCCCAGCACTTTGGGAGGCCAAGGAGGGACTGTTTGAGCCCAAGTGTCCGAGACCAACCCACACAACACAGTGAGACCTCATCTCTACCATAACACAAAAAAATTAGCCCAGTGTGGTGAGACACCCAGCAAATCAGGACACTGAAGTGAGAAGATCACTTGAGCCTAGGAAGTCAAGGCTGCAGTGAGCTATGATTGCATCACGACACTCCAGCCTGGGTGACAGAGTCCCTGTCTCCAAAAAAAATTAATAAAAACAAACAATAGAATATAAACTCAAACAAGGAAAAAGGATAGCAGATGCTTTGCTTCATATGCACAAACAGACCTATAACCAAAAATTTAGTTCTTCAATGTCATCTCAGAAAACAGTACTAATATTACAGCAATTTAAAAAAATACTAAGCCTGTAATCACAGCACTTGGGAGGCTGAGGCAGGCAGATCACTTGATGTCAGTGACCAGCCTGGCCCACATGGTAAAACCCCGTCTCTACTAAAACTACAAAAATTAGCTGGGCATGGTGGCACACACCTGTAATCCCAGCTACTCGGGAGGCTGAGGCAGGAGAATCGCTTGAATCAGACGGTGCAGGTTGTAGTGAGCCAAAATCATGCCACTGCACTCCAGACTGGGTAACAGAGCGAGACTCCGTTTCAAAAAAAAAAAAAAAAAGGAAAAAGAAAAATAAACTTAGATCCTCTAAAATAAAAAAAAGATGAAAATACAATTTAAAAACCCTACAAACTAGAAAAACATTAAAATAATGCTGTTTCAAAAGGCCCAGTTATTTAAGACTGTCATAACCATCAACAGGTAAGTCTATGCCAAAGGCTTACAATCTTGGTATGTATTATGCCACGGCAGCATCTGTTTCTACAGAACCGATTACTAATAAGTCATAACCCCTTCCTTCCTTTTCTAACTTATTGACTCCAGACATCTAATGGACCATGTTACTCACCATGCTGTTCCATTCAACAAAATCCAGTTCCTCATACCCAGAATAGTACTCTCTGTCAAAAGTTAGTTTTGACAGTAAAATTGCAATCAAAGTACTGTCATAGATTTAAGTTAGAATTCTTTACCATTAGCCATAAGGAACTTGGGAATCAAGTCAACATTCCAGTCTCTTCCTCTCCCCATTGACTCAGGTGGTGATCCTGGTATTTTAAATCTTTTGTATAACTAAAAGCAAAAGAAAAAATAGCCATAACGTTAACAAAATTTAACTTTTTATTACAATATGTACATATTTTTTATTAAGTGCTTTTAGTATAACTAAACACCACTACACTAGTAAAGTATAAGGGCATTTCATCTTTTATCAGATAAAATTTTTAGCAAGGTCCAATATATATATAAGTTAATTACTAAACTCATAAATGTTAAAATTAACAAATATGGCAGAAGTAAGGTTTTTCACTAGCAGAAAAGAAAGAATATAAACAAGGCCAGACGCAGTGGTTCATGCCTGTAATCCCAGCACTTTCTAATCCACAAGGTGGGTGGATCCCTTGAGGTCAGGAGTTTGAGACCAGCCTGACCAACATAGTGAAACCCCGTTTCTACTAAAAATATAAAAATTGGCAAAGCATGGTGGCTCACGCCTGTAACACCAAGCACTTTGGGAGGCTGAGGCGGGTGAATCAGGAGGTCGGGAGTACAAGACCAGCCAGGCCAAGATGGTGAAACTCCATCTCTACTGAAAATACAAAAATTAGCAGGGTGCAGTGGCAGACACCTGTAATCCTGGCTACTCAGGAGGCTGAGGCAGGAGAATCATTTCAACGCGAGAGGCAGAGGTTGCAGTGAGCCAAGATAGCGCCACCACACTGCAGCCTGGCAACAGAGTGAGACTCCGTCCCAAAAACAAAAATTAAGTGGGTGTGGTGTGTGCCTGTAATCCCACCTACTCAAGAGGCCGAGGCAGGAGAATCACATGAACCTGGGAGGTCGAAGCTGCAGTGAGCTGGGATGGCACCACTGTACTCCAGTCTGAGTAACAAAGCGAGACTCCATCTCAATAAATAAATAAATAAAACAAGATTATTTGTCAGTGACACTGTATAGTTCTCTATACAGACTGTATATGCAGAACTAGGGTGTCTCTGACAAATAGCAAGCATTTAAATTCATTCTCTCCCAAATAAAAAGCTATCAAAGGCTTAATTTTGCTTTCATATTATGTAAGGAATTCAAAATAAACCTTAGATTCTTCCTAATCAGAAAAGACAATTAAAATTAGTTCCAGTTCATTTATAATTTTTGAGCTTTACTTAGGTATAACTGATACATAAATAACTGCCTACTTTCTGCATACATTTTGGTGACTCTAGACACAGGGTACACCTGTAACATCACCACAAGGTACCAATCATATCCATCACCTCCAAAAATGTCCTTTTGTTCTTTTATGATGCGGTAAGAATACTCAATTAATTTATAATTCACATGAAATGAAATGAAGCTCAGATTTCAAAAAGCTTGTAAAGTTAGAGAACAGTAACTTGAGCTCATGAATCCTACTGCTAAGGTAGAACAGAATAAGCAAAATTAGTAGATATTTATTCAATAAAAATTCTAGCTGGGCGTGGTGGCTCATGCCTGTAATCCCAGCACTGTGGGAGACCAAGGCAGGCAGATCACCTGAGACCAGGAGTTCGAGACCAGCCTGATCAACATGGTGAAACCCCACCTCTACTGAAAATACAAAAAAATTAGCTGGACATGATAGTGTACTCCTGTAGTCCCAGCTACTTGGGAGGCTGAGGCACGAGAATCATTTGAGCCCAGGAGGTGGAGGTTGCAGTGAGCTGTGATAGTGCCACTGCACTGCAGCCTAGGTGACAGAGAAAGACTCCATCTTAAAAAAAAAAAAAAAAAAATTCATGCCTCTCTGAATACATCTGGGGAGAAAAAAAGGAAAAGAAATCTTACTCATTGTATTGAAGATCAGCTAAGAAATATACTAGGCCAGGCGCAGAGGCTCACACCTGTAATCTCAGCACTTTGGAAGGCCAAGGCAGGCAGATCACTTGAGGAGTTCGAGACCAGCATGGCCAACAAGGAGAAACCCCCATGTCTACTAAAAATACAAAAAATTAGCCAGGCGTGGTTGTCCACGCCTGTAATCCCAGCTACTCAGAAGGCTGAGGCACGAAAATCACTTGAACCCAAGAGATGGAGGTTGCAGTGAGCTGAGACTGCACCACTACACTCCAGCTTGGACAACAGAGCAAGACTCTGTCTCAAAAAACAAAATAAAAATAAAACAAAATTAAGAAAAGAAAAAAATTATGAGGAGATTTGTAGATTAAGAAAATAAAGAGGTGCCCAGGCATGGTGGCTCTCACCTATAATCCCAACACTTTGGGAAGCCAAGGTGGGAGGATCACTTGAGGCCAGGAGTTTGAGACGAGCCTGGGCAACACCTACAGAGAGACCCCATCTCTACAAAAAACAAAATAAGCCAGGCAGGTGGTATGCATCTTTAACCCCACTACTTGGGAGGCTGATGCAGGAGGATCACTTGAGCCCAGGAGTTCAAGGCTACAGCAAGCTACAATACACTGCTGCAGTTCAGCCTGGGCAACAGAGCAAGACTCTGCCTCTTAAAAACAAACAACAACAACAAAGAATAAAGCACTCAGGCGTGGTGGCACATGCCTGTAATCCCAGCAGTTTGGGAGGCCAAGGCAGATCACATGAGGTCAAGGGTTTGAGACCAGCCTGGCCATGATGGTGGAACCCTGTCTCTACTAAAAATACAAAAATTAGCCAGGCATGGTGGTGCACGCCTGTAATCTCAGCTACTTGGGAGGCTGAGGCAGGAGAATCACCTGAACCCAGAAGGTGGAAGCTGTAGGGAGCTGAGACCGTGCCACTGCACTCCAGCCTAGGCGGCACAGCGAGATTCTGTCTCCAAAATAAATAAATAAATAAGAGAATAAAGAGAAAATTATACCAAATACAAAAGACTAAATACTAAAATACTAAACAGCTACATTAAGAGATTACTGGGATCACTGGGAAATTTAAATATGGTTCTGGATATGATATAATGGTATTATGCTTATGTAGGAGACTTTTATTCTTAGCAGATGAATGCTGAAGTATTTTGCTCAAGCCTCATTATGTCTTATTACTTTCAACGGATCAAAATCAGTAAACAAAACAAGAGACATGAAAAAAATACAGCAAATGTTAACTGCTGAACTCCAATGGAAGATTTTTTTTATACATCGTATTATTCTTTAAGTGTTTCTGTATTACTGAATATAGAAAAACATCCTTTTTGATAAGTATCGTCTAATAAGTCACTGATTAAATAAAAGTCATTGATGATAACTATCTCCCATAAAACACAGTACAGGTCATATCCATACATGCAGGTGTTCAACAAACCTCACACAGAAAAATAAATCAATATGTTAAAACGCACTGTGGAAAGGCTATGTGTCCATGTTCAAAAAAAGTAGGAAACAGGGCAGTATAGCAAAAGGAACTAAGTTTTGTAGTCACGTAACAGGTTTACAACCCATCTCAGATTTTAACCCCCCAGAGACTATGTTAAATGGAGATTAAAAAAACATCTTTGAGGGACTGAGAGAATAAATAAAACCATGAGGAAAGCACTGGACTTGCGCTGGCACATCAGGTGATCCTCTACCCTCCCCTTCCTAGACTGTACTCTATTAACACTGAGATAACTGCTCCACATAGCAACAGAAGTGAAAATGTAAATTCTATGAGCTTCAAACTAGAAGCTCCTGAAAAACAGTGCTCCAGATATTCTATTTAATAAAACAAAATAAGACCATCTCTAAGGAATAAGGTAGCAATTCACAAGTGAAATACAAAGTGTGAAAGGCATATAAAATTTGACTAACACTTGGCAGGGTGCGGTGGCTCACGCCTGTAATCCCAGCACGTTGGGAGGCCAAGGCAGGCAGATCACGAGGTCAGAGAGAGACCATCCTGGCTAACACGGTGAAACTCCGTCTCTACTACAAATACAAAAAATTAGCTGGGCGTGGTGGCGGGTGCCTGGAGTCCCAGCTGCTTGGGAGGCTGAGGCAGGAGAACGGCGTGAACTCAGGATGTGGAGCTTGCAGTGAGCTGAGATAGTAACTGCACTCCAGCCTGGGTGACAGAGCGAGACTCTGTCTCAAAAAAAAAAAAAAGAAATTTGACGGACACTTACATCTTCCAGTGGTGTTATAGATGCACTCTCTCCTCCATAGTAAGGGTTTCGATCCATATGAAGAACTTTCTTGCCATTCACTGACATTATACCTGACAGGATACATTCCTATAGAAAAAGCATAGTATCTTGAAAAGAACGTTCTACAGCATGTTTAAAACAGATCATTTTTGTTTAAGCCCGCCATTACACATTCTCTTAGTAATTACACTTATATTCATGCAACATAACATAATTTATGAAGAAAGCCCTTAAGAAACCAGGTGTGGTATGCGGGCCCCTGTGCATCCCAAGATTAAAACTGTTTCATAATACCACTAATTTAGTCTCCTATATAGTAACCATAATACCACAATTTAGTAACCATAATACCACTACATTAGTCACCTTTTTATTTTTTTATTTTTATTTTTTGAGATAGAGTTTCACTCTTGTTGCCCAGGCTGGAGTGCAATGGTGCAATCTCAGCTCACTGCAACCTCCACCTCCCAGGTTCAAGCAGTTCTCCTGCCTCAGCCTCTTGAGTAGGTGGGATTACAGGTGCCCACCACTCCGGCTAATTTTTTGTATTTTTAGCAGAGACATGGTTTCACCATGTTGGCCAGGCTAGTCTTGAACTCCTGATCTCAGGTGATTCTCCTGCCTCAGCCTCCCAAAGCGCTGGGATTACAGACGTAAGCCACCGCACCCGGCCTAGTCACCTTTTTAAACAGTGTTGACATTTCCACTGATGATATCAAATCAATGGTGGATAAAACTAAGACAGGGCTCTAAACTATACTAGTGGTCATTATATTCTTCATCGCCAGGCATTCACTTAAGGATGTCTTTGATAGGGTGGGTACAGTGGCCCACACCTGTAATCCCAGCACTTTGGGAGGCCAGGGCAGGTGGATCAACTGAGGTCGGGAGAGCAAGACCAGCCTGACCAACATGGAGAAATCCCCTCTCTACTAAAAATACAAAATTAGCCGGGCATGGTGGCACATGCCTGTAATCCTAGCTATTCAGGAGGCTGAGGCAGGTTAATCACTTGAACCTGGGAGGCAGAGGTTGTGGTGAGCCATGATCGTGCCATTGCACTCCAGCCTGGGCAACAAAAGCTAAACTCCATCTGAAGAAAAAAAAAAGCCCTTGATAAAAGCATTAAAAAGTAACTTTATTAGCCAGGCGTGGTGGCTCACACCTGCGATCCCAGCACTTTGGGAGGCCGAGGCGGGTGGATCACTTGAGCCCAGGAGTTTCAGACCAGCCTGAGCAACATGGTGAAACCCTGTCTCTACAAAATACACAAAAATTAGCAGGGCAGGAGGCTGAGGCAGAATTGCTTGAACCCAGGAGGTGGAGGCTGTGAGCTGAGACCACGCCACTGCACTCCAGCCTGGGCGACAGAGCAAGACTGAGTTGCAAAAAAATTAACTTTATTAAACACACACCCTTCAATAGTCATCTTTTAAACACTGTGTGTGACAAAATGGGAAGAAAACAGATAGCACTTCGGCTCAGGGAAAACCTTCTGTGCCATGGATCTGTAAGCTGAACTAGCTACTTTTTTAATGAATAATCATTTTTATTTGAAAGAACTGACCAACAAACTGTGGTTATTCAGATTTAGGTATTTGACATTTTCTCAAAGAACATAAAGGAAAATAACTGACACGTGTTGCCAATAACAAAAAGTCAAATTTTAAATGAAAATTAGAATTATAGAAAACTTGGCCGGGCATGGCTGGTCACGCCTGTAATCCCAGCATTTTGGGAGGCCGAGGCGCGTGGATCACAAGGTTAGGAGATTGAGACCATCCTGGCCAACATGGTGAAATCTCATCTCCACTAAAAATACAAAACTTAGCTGGGTGTGGTGGCGCATGTCTGTAATCCCAGCTACTCGGGAGGCTGAGGCAGAAGAATCTCTTGAACCAGGAGTTGGAGGCTGCAGTGAGCCGAGATCGCTCCACTGCACTCCAGCCTGGTGACAGAGCAAGACTCTATCTCAAAAAAAAAAAAAAAAAAAAAAAAAAAAAAAAAAAAAAAAGAATTATGGAAAGCTTACAACTACCACCATGGGCACGTCAGGTTCCCCAATACATGAAGAACTTTTCTGACATTATCAGTGACAATACTAACAAACATGATTTTTGATATTGTAAAATGAAATGTGTCAACATTGAGAAGACCCACTTTACTCAGAGTAAACCTTATTTTTCAAATAACAGATGAATGAAATTACAAAATCACACAGGAGGAAAAAAGAGGAATTTAAAGTGCAAGCTAGATCAATGGATTTTAATATATCAGAATATAAAACATTCATTAATGTGGCTTCAGATTTCATAATGGAATCAATCTTTTAAAAGCTACCACTTGTGCTTTTGTGTAAACCAAAGAATATCTACAAAAACCTGAAAAGCTATTTAATTACTCCTCCCTTTTCCAACTACGTGTCTGTGTGAGACCTGTTTTCATATACTTCAGCCGAGACAATATATCACAACAGAACTGAACACAGAAGCATGTATGTGAATTCAGTTTTATTAAGCCAGAATTAAAGGATTTGCATACACTGTAAAATATTGATAGTCTTCTCACAATTTTTAGAAAATATACTCAGGCAGATGACTTCAGCCCAGGAGTTGGAGACCAGTCTGGGCAACAGGGCAAAACCCTATCTCTGCAAAAAATACAAAAATGAGCTGGGTGTGGTGGTGAGCACCTGTAGTCCCTGCTACTCAAGAGGCTGAGAGGTGGGAGGATTACTTGAACCCCCAAGGGTGAGGGTGCAGTGAGCCGTGATAAGGCTACTGCACTTCAGCCTGGGTGACAAAGTGGGATCCTATCTCAATAACGAAAAAAAAGTACATATACAGTTAAAATTTTTATACATGTTAACATGTAATTAGTTTATTTGTCAGTAAATTATTTATTCCTCCATTTCTAATATGATAAATATCAATAGCTACAACCTTTATAAACAAAAGCTCTTCAAGATCCTTAAATTTTTAGAATGTAAACAGATCCTGAGACTAAAAAGTTTGAATATTAGAGCCCTAAGCAAAGCATATAGGACAACCACCAATACATTGACAATCAACTAAAAAGTATAAATGACCACTCTCAGGAAAAAGACAAAGCAAGCACGAATACACTAAGACAAACCAAATTAAGAAGAGGGAAAAAATACAATTAATGTGAAGAAACACAGGGATGGGGCATATAATCACTCAAAAAGGGTTTTGGTGATCAGTGTTTTATTTCTTAAAGAGACAATGGAAATTCCATGTATCTTTATAAATCTTTAATATTTCTCAAATTTATCCAAAGGACCCTAGAGGTCAAAGAACAATCTTACTCTCTACAAGTCTATTTGACTTTGAAACCCGTATTTTTAAAATTCACACATTTCAAGTTTTCTTCCATAACGTATCTATTCATTTAGTACTTTTTAAATGTTTTAAATTACTTACCATGAGGTTCAATTTTACTACAGGAATGTGAATCATTTTTTCTTTTTTTTTTTTTTAATTGAGATAGAAGTCTCACCCTGTTGCCCAGACTCGAATGCAGTGGCGCGATCTTGGCTCTCTGCAACCTTAACCTCCCAGGTTCAAGCAATTCTCCTGCCTCAGCCTCCTGAGTAGCTGGGATTATAAACATGCACCATCACGCCTGGTTAATTTTTGTATTTTTAGTAGAGATGGGGTTTCACCATGTTGGCCAGGTTGGTCTTGAACTCCCGGTCTCAAGTGATCTGCCTACCTTGGCCTCCCAAAGTGCTGGGATTACAGACGTGAGCCATTACACCCAGCCTGAATCATTCTTTCCTTGGCTCAAGAAACAAAACATTCTGAGCACTCCAGAAGGCCCTCATGCCGTATTCCAATCATAACCACCACCATCCCCCAGCACTCTCATAATTTCTAATAGCAAAGATTTGTTCTGCCTGCTTCTGAACTCTATAAAAATGTAATCATGTGTATTAACTTTCTGCATCTGACATTATGCAACATGTTTCAAGATTCTTTAATGTTTTCTGCATGGTCTATTTATTCTCATTGCTATAGAGCAAAGGTCCCCAGAAATGAGACAAATCCAGCCTGGAGGCTATTTCTGTGAAGTTTTATTGTAAATACCCATATCTGTTCATGTACATACTGTTCATGGCTGTTTTTCTAGTACCACAGCAGAGTTGGGCAGCTGTGAGAGAGACCAGAAAGTCTACATAACCTAAAATATTTACTATCTGGAGCTTCCCCGCCTGCCCCCCCCCCCCCCCCCCCAAAGACAGAGTTTCACTCTTGTCGCCCAGGCTGGAGTGCAATGGCAGGATCTCAGCTCACCGCAACCTCCCCCTCCCGGGTTCAAGCGATTCTCCTGCCTCAGGCTCCCAAGTAGCTGGGACTACAGGCATGCGCCACCACACCCGGCTAATTATTGTATTTTTAGTACAGACGGGGTTTCAATATCTTGGCCACGCTGGTCTCGAACTCCTGACCTGATGATCCACCCGCCTCAGCCTCCCAAAGAGCTGGGATTACCGGTGTCAGCCATGGCACCCGGCTACTATCTGGAGCTTTACAGAGTATATGGCTAACCCTGCAAGCAGGGCATCTCAGTGTGGTTCCTGACTTGGCATCACCTGCCAACTTGTTAGAAATGTAAATTCTATGCAGATTTCCAAACTTCAGGTTGTATCCACATCACCTGGAGGGCTTGAAGACACAGACTGCTAGGCCCCATTTCCAGAGCTTCTGAGTTAGTACATCTGAGGCTGGATCTGAGAATTTGTTCTTTTAAAAAAAAAAAAAAAAAGTGGCAGGGGCAGACAGGGTCTCACTTTGTTGCCCAGCCTGGAGTGCAGTGGTGTGATCATGGCTCACTGCAGCCTCAACCTCCAGGCTCAAGAGATCCTCTCACCTCAGCCTCCAGAGTAGCTGAGACTATAGACATGTGCCACCACGCCTAATTTTTTAATTTTTTGTAGTGACAGGGATCTCACTATGTTGCCCAGCCTTGGCCTTGCAAAGCAAGGTTTGCTGAAGCAATCCTCCTGCGTTGTCCTCCCAAAGTGCTGGGACTACAGGTGTCACCACCACTGATGCTGATGAGGTGATACTGATGATGCTGGTCCAGGACCAATTTCGAGAATTACTAAAGCTGTGTTTGCAAATTTTATTATACATAAGAATAACCTGGAGATCCTGTTAAACTGTAGATTCTGACTCTGTGTAATATCTGGGTTGGGGCCTACACTTCTGCATTTCTGGTAAATTCTCAGGTATTGCAGATGCAGCTGATCTATGCATCGCACTTTGGGTAACACAGCTGTAGATGATTCCATTGAATGAATATACCACAATTTACTTCTCCATTCTACTCTTGGTGGATATTTGGATAGTTTCCAGTTTTTTTACTATTACAAATAATGCTCTATGAACATTCTCACATGTGTCTTTTAAGTGTGCATTTTTGTTATATATCAAGAAGAGTATAAATACATTCAACTTCTACAGATATTACCAAACAGCTTTCTAAAACGGTTGTACCAATTTACACTTTTGTCAGCAGTGAAAGTCCCCATTGTTTCAAATTCTTGACCACTTATACTGTTACCTTTTTAATTGTAGCCATTCTAGTTAAGAAGTGATTTAATTTGCATTTCCCGAGGACAAATAAGGTTGAATACTTTTTAAATAGTTGATTAATTATTAGGGACCCGCGGTGGCCCATGCCTATAATCCCAGCACTTTGGGAGGCCAAGGTGGGAGAATCGCTCGAGCACAGAAGTTCAACACCAACCTATGTAACTTAGTGAGACCTCATCTCTACAAAAGAAAATAAAACTTTAAAAAAAAAAAAAAAAACTGTTCACTGATGATAAAACAAAAACTGTTCACTGATGATCAAGCTAAGTGATAAGGCACTTTTGATAAGTGCCTTTCCCCATTTTTTAAATGGGCTGTCTTTTTCTCACTGCTTTATAAAAGTACTTTATATACTATATATAAATCCTTTCTTAGTTACATGTACTGCAATTATCTTCTTCCATTCTGTGTCCTGCCTTTTCACTTTCTTCATTAAGTCTTCATAAAAGGAAATGAAGATATTTTACAACTACAAAAATCAAGCCTAATACTGACTAAAACAATTCACTTTTTTTGGGGAGGGGCGGGGGGAAAGAAAACAACCTAAAGCAGCACCAACATATAGTTCTACATACGAAAATAAAATATTTACTATCTTAAAAATAAGTTATGACACAACAGAGGAAGAACAGTTACATTCCCAGCTGTCAAAAGTAGACTGCAGGGTTCAACTTTTGAAAGCAAAATCTCCGCAAGCAAATTAGAGTGTTGCACAGCTTCTATACATAACCTTTCACACTAAGCATGATCCACTGGACTATGGCTATAAAGCAAGTACTGAAGCCTAAAATAAAGAGCCCAGTAATTTAAAGATGTGGCCGAGTCCAAAGAGCTAACAGCAACTACCTTCAAAGGCACCACTTGGAGCAAATATGACAAGAGCTAACTAAAGCTAATAAAAAATCTGCAGGCCCAGTGGTTCCTCTATACCCAACTATTATAAAAGACTGCTTCCACACTGCTAAAAGAATATATAATAGCACAAACATAATACTTTAAACTTTGGGACACGTTTAAAACTTTAAACATGTTTTAACACATGGGGTGAAGTCATTAATTCATTGATACAATTTATCAGTCATATCTGGGCACAGCGTATATATTAATGATCCTAAAATTTTAGTACTTTCCAAAATTACCAGCTCAAAATTAAATTCTACTACAACCTATCTGGTGAATACACAATATTCACAAGCAAAGCATATTAAAGCCATAGAAACTAAGCTTCTCCTTTTCACACTAGAAAAGCTGGTCCATCATGTACGTCAAGTGTACTGCTAACTTTAACCAGGAAACTTGTATGTGAATGAATATTCACCAACATATAAGTTTTAAATGTAACAGGTAAGAATACCCACTCTAACTTCAAACTCACCTACAAATGACCTAAGCAGGATAAGAATACATATTCACATCCAAAATCACTAAGACTATAAAATCATCTTCAGAATCCAAGTTCTATATGACACTAGCATCTGTCACCCACCTGGCACTTGATAGTTCTCCTACATAAAAAGAGGTAACCAGCCAAAATGGTTTTCAATGTTTAATGGCACCAAAGTGCTAGTATGTGTAGATATGTGGATGTGGGGCTGGGGAACAGAACCATCAGCGATACTGATGCTCCCTTCCTTCAGCACCCTACACATAACACCAGAGTTGCAATAATCAAAAACAGAATAACTCATTTGGACAACATCCAAACATATTAGACAAAGCACCTGAAGAGGCTGAATGGAATTTCTATATATGAATTGTTACACCTAAATGGTGTTTCCATGGCCAGTAACACTAAATAGTATGCTGAAAAATTAATGCCCACTCCCCATCCCCAATTACAGAGCAATTTAGACTTGGAAGGGAACAGAGCCAAAATTTATTAGTATTTTGATATACCTTCCTAGGGACAAACTAAACACCTAGTGACAAACTAAACTCTATACCCCATCTGGGCAAGGTGGCTCACACCTGAAATCCTAACACTTTGGAAGGACAAGGCAGGAGGACTGCTTGTGCCCAGGAGTTCGAGACCAGCCTGGGCAATATGGCAAAATCCCATTTCCACAAAAAATACCCAAATCACATGCCTCCTGTAGTTCCAGCTAACTTGGGAAGCTGAAGCGGCAGGATCGCATCAGCCTGGAAGGTTGAGGCTACAGTGAGCTGTGATCATATAACTGCACTCCAGCCTAGGTGAGAGACTGAGACCCTGTCTCAAAAACAAACAAAAAAATCCTCTACGCCCTATCAAATCCTACTGCATTTTAAAGTTCTGTTATGGGCCAGGTACGGTGGCTCTCGCCTATAATCCCAGCACTTTGGGAAGCTGAGGCAGGCAGATCACCTGAGGTCAAGAGTTCGAAACCAGCCTGGCCAACAGGGTAAAACTCCATCTCTACTAAAAATACAAAAAAATTAACCAGGCATGGTGGTGGGCGCCTGTAATCCCAACCATTTGGGAGGCTGAGGCAGGAGAATTACTTTAACAAGGGAGGCAGAGGTTGCAGTGAGCCAAGATTGAACCACCGCACTCCAGCCTGGGTAACAAAGAGCTCTGCCTAGAAATAAAAAGTATTGTTGTTACGGGAAAAAAAAAAAAAAAACCCAAAGCAAAACTACAGATATAAACACATACACACAAATGTGACCAGGAGTACAAAGTATCTAATAATTAATATTAAGGTGCCTTTTCAAAACTACTTACCTAGACATATGTGAAAATATATTAACCACAAAAATTTTAAATCAGTTCATTTCAATGGCATATATCTTACAGCAACAACATAATAAAAATGGCTGTTTTATGAAGAATGTTTCTTTACATGACTCTGCCCCTCCAATACATCGCATTAAAAACTGTCAGCCAGGCATGGCTCACGCCTGTAATCCCAGCAATTTGGGAGGCCTAGACGAGTGGATCACCTGAGGTCAGGAGTTCGAGACCAGCCTGACCAATATGGTGAAACCGCATCTCTATTAAAAATACAAATATTAGCGGGGCATGGAGACGGGCACCTGTAATTCCCAGCTACTCAGAAGGCTGAGGCAGCAGAACTACTTGAACCTGGGAGGCAGATGTTGCAGTGAGCCGAGATTGCATCACTGCACTCCAGCCTGGGCAACAGAGCGAGACTCCATCTCAAAAAAAAAAAAAAAAAAAAAAAAAAAAAAAAAACTGTCAAAAGATACCTTCTCTTGAAATGTGGCTAATTATATCACTCTCCTGCTCAAAGTCCTCTCTCACTGCCTTGAAGATAATTTCCACATTTCTTAGCCTAGAATCTCTCTCCAAACCTGTTTCAAGAAAAATAAACCACTCCCCATTCCCTACATACATCTTTGACTTAACATTGACTTACACAGGTCTCTGCCTAAAAAATCATTCCTCCATTCAAAGCTTGCCAATATTTTTTAAAGCCAGCTAAATATCTCCTTCTTCATGAAGGTTTCCCCGACTCCCTGTCTGAACTCCTATAAGTGCACCTCTTAGGGGACTTACTGCTTTCTCATACGAATTATTATTAGTTACTCCCCAACACGAGAACAAGCTACTTATAGACAGGTTCTGTGTTTACCTTTTTACTGCCCATAACTGATCACAATAGTCACTGGAAGTTTAAATAACTGAAACTGAAACTATTACTCCAGTAAGAGTCTCCAATCAGGTACCATGGGAAGGAAGACAGAGGTAACTGCAGTGTATCACGCATGTGAACATCTACCAGTGGTCTTTAAAACCCAATGTCACACTATTGTCATCTCTACATGCTAAAATATGTCTAATTTCACTTGTATTTTCTTTTGGCCAGGATGCTTAACGCTGGTTTAAACTGCCTACAACACAGCTCCCAAGTGTAATAGCATTTGCAAATATTGATCCTATGCTCACTACTGTAGTGAATAGAAAGTCCTTTGTCTACAGAACTCTAACACAGCTATAAGCAAGAACTCTCAAAGAGCAAATCTAAGATTAAGCAAATCCAAGAGGCAATCTGAATTATAGTTCATAATTTTAAAATCAAGTATAAAACCTTCTCTGAATCTGAAATCACAAAATTTTGATAAAGAGAAATGGGGAAAAGTATCAGGGATGTAAAGCAAGTTTTTAGACATATGATGCTGAGAATCATCTGGCTAAATATCACTAAAGTATATATTTCTACTCATAAATCCTTACTGTGTAGAACAAAAAAAAAACGGGAAGAGAAAAACCTCTGGGAAGCAAAAATAGCCGTGGAACTATTCTTATTTTTTTAATCTACTATGTCTAACAAGACTCGTGAACTTATTCCAAGTCCATAGTGAACTATGTGCAAAATATGTGGTGAGAGGCTGCCCACACATGCTGAAAGCAGAGAAAAGTAAAAGTTGCCAGCCTAATGGTAAAATAAGACAGAGGGAAAAAATTTGAAGAGTAAACTCAAGAGCTCAAAAAGCAGAGCAGCCTGAGAGTAAAGGGGGCAAAAGTTCCTACAAAGCTGGCGGGGTCTTCATGGCTTCACTATGTTACAGCACAACACAATAATTAATCTTCACTATGTGAAATCTTAGTTATCGAGTAAATTATGTTTCTTAGTTTGTTAGAGAAGTTGAGACAGCATTTAGAAAGGCATTATCCAAAAGCTGTGCTCTTTAGAGATAACCCTTAATTCCTTAGAAAATTCAATTGTGTGGAATATTCCATTTCTTTTACACACAGAAAGAAGATTTTACTCCTTTATGCCAAATCATTTTGTATCTTCTTGATTAAAATGATTATCAATATTTGTGATTACGAGCTTGGACTTAACAACTCATACAAACAAGGGCAGCACTAGGCAACACAGCAACTCCAGCACTTCCTTACACTTCTTTAAAAGTAACAAGTTCCTAGCACTGAAAGCACTTGCCTTTTTTTAGGTTCTTAAATCTCAGGCACTAAATATAAAGTAAATTTCAAGAAAATTAATTTAACTCCCGACACTCAAAAGTTAATTCTGAGTGCTAACTTTGGTTTTCTCTTCTTCTAATTTTTAGTCATCTAATTCCTGGTAACACTAAAAATAAGGATATAAGATTTCTCATTATCCAAATCATCCTGTCATCACTACTCCTATCAAGGACGGTAATAATGTGATTCTCCTGAATTGATATAATTATCAAAGAACATCTCAGAAAACTTAGGCAGGCTCACAGAGATTAAAGTTATCACAGCTACAAAATGACAGCAGAAATTGGTCTGATTTCTAGTTAAGTATGCATCTACCATTTATCAAAAAGTTCACAATCCAAATGAAAATTTAAACGAAGTGCATTATCTTAACTTGTTATATAAAAAGACTGTTTCACCATCTTTGATACAAAGTGATGTGAATTGGGGCTTGTGGAAGCCTGCATGATGGTGGATTTGCACTCACTCGTCCATGCTCAACTGACCTCGATTGTGAGCAAATCTGAAAGACCAGCAACAACCATAGAAAAACGGTGGAACTAACCGGCTCTAACAACACGCTGGCAGCAGCACTACCCATTCCAACGGGCAAAATCCACCACAAACTACTAAGCGCAGTTTGGAATCCCAATTAGGCACTTAAAAAAAAAAGCACAAAACCTGCAGTGGGTAGGGCCTATTCATTTAGGCATCCAACAGTATTCCGGCTTTTCAAAGACATTGGCAGGATTATTCCTGAATTTGTCAAACATAACAAAGTATTCTGAATGAATATTCTCTAATAATTGCATATAACTATAAACAGAAAAATGACAGGCCAGAAAAACACCATTCTAAGTCTTAACAAACCTTTCCTAAAAAATTAGCCAAATAAAAGTTCAAAGGTTTTATCTTGCCTAGAGACATTTAAAAGTGTTATTTTGGGATGTTACCTGTAAAAAAAAAAAAAAAAAATTAGTTTGAACCTGACAGATTATAATAAATTTCAAAAAATTTGAAGTGGAAGTCTACATTAAATGACGCAGGAATTTAAAGTCAGAGTACGTAGGATACACAAGATTTACATCAGTATTCATCTTAATTATGATCAAGCAGCCCAAAGTTAGAATTTCAAAGTTCCCAAAAATCGATAGTTAAAATGGTTTTCTCCAAATTCTTTTGCAAGATGAAGTCTTTATAAAAAAAAAAAAAAAAAAAAAAACCACAAAAACAGAAAAAGTACAAACTACAGAACCTGCCTGCATTATCTACAGTTAACCTAAAGCTCCCTAAGCAGACACATAACCGGGAAAATCAATATACCATGGTATTAGGTACACCTTGCATTCAGATATATTACAATGCATTCTTCATGTTGTTATTGATTTATCTTCCAACTCCCTGAAGCAAGCTTCGGAGCACAGAGAACTTGGCCTTTAGCAATCCATCACCAATCCAATTCTTAGGGGAAAAGAGTCCAGAAGAGACAAAGGAGGCAGGGAACCCACCAAACAAAAGGAAAAGGCGGCGAAGGTCAGGTGCGAAAGCATTCGATAGACAAGTTTTGAAAAAACTCAATTCCAATTCTACAGATGCTCGGTAAGTGGGAAGGGAGGGTGGCTAAAAAGATTCAATAATACTTCTTATTAGCAGGGGGCAGAAAGGATTAAAAGCCTAATTTCTGCCTTTTCTCCAAAAATATAAGTTAATCAAGCCCTAGCAGTTCCGAAGCAGTGATTATCCAAGACTTGTCAGGAAACCCCGTGCTCGGCTTTGGCAGCCAGACAGACCCGGGGAAGCGGCCGAGGCAGAATAGGAAATGCAACCGCGAGGCCTGCACCGTCCCCTCCGCCTCGGGTGCTAGTTTCCAACCGGGAGAGGTCACCGGCCCAAAGCGGGGAGCGGGAGCCTCGGCCCAGATCGCCTTCTCCCTCCACTCCGCTTCCGCAGGGGGGAAGCGCAGCGGCCGGGCTCCGCCGTTACCCCACCCGGAGCCTCGCCGCCCGCATCTCCATTTCCCCGCCTGCCCCTCACACTGGGAGTCGCCCGATCGCCCCGGGACGCGGGGCGCCCCCGAACCCGCCCGTGCCCCCAGCCACGACTCCCGTCCCGAAAACTACGGCTGACGGCAGAACGAGACCCCCCAGGAGCTGCGACTCGCGGGCCGTGCAGGAGCCGGGGATGCGCCCGCCCCGGCTGCTCAACCCCGGCCCCTCAGCCCCGGCGCCCACCGTCAGGCCAGTGCCCAGCACGATCACGTCGTACTCCTCATTCATGGCGGGGCAGGCGCGGACGCAGGACCAGAGAAAGGAAAAGGCGCAGGGGCTCCGTGACCACCCTACGAGGCTGGGAGGCGCTCTCGGGCGCGAAGGAAACGGGAAGAGAGGAGAGGAAAATGGAGCTGGCGACAAGGCGAGACCTGCCGCCACCTCAGACGGGAAGAGAAGAAGCGGGCGGGGAGAAAAGGGGAGGGGGCGGGGAGGGGAGGGCGGTGACTGAGTCTCCGCAGCCGGGGCGGGGCCTGTAGGCGCCGGGAGGGCCGCCAATCAGGCGCTTCCGGCACTCTAATTGGTTTTGTCCCCGTCACTCGCCCAACTTTTTTTCTTCCCCGCCTCTCGCGAGAGGAAAAGGGCGGGGCGTCGCCATTTTGGCTTCCGGTTCCCGTTGTGGTCTCTGCCACCGGGGTCTGGGAGGCGGCGGGTGGACCGGGGTGGAGGTGCACGGGACCGCGGGAGGGGAGTACTGCCGGCCACCACGGTTCTGACTCCCGCCGTCGGGGCGGGAGCTCGCTCGGTCCAAGGTCCCAGAGCCGGACCGCCGTCCTTGGACTTTGAGCGGGTGCGTGCGGCGGCCACGTGGGCGTGGAACGTGGGTCCGGCCGCCTCTCGGGGGTGGCGGCCTTGGTTCCTCCCGCGGGGCTGGGCTCGCCTGGGCCCGGAGCCCGCCGGGAAGAGTTCGGAAATCACACGTGTCCTGTTTCCCGCTCTGTGCCTTCCCTGTTTGGTGCGTTGCCGGTGGGCGCTTTAGGAAAGTGGTAGGAGGAAAAGCGGCTTCTTTTGCTAAAAGTAACCCTTAACGGAGATGAAAGTGAAGGCCAGGTTTCATTGGGAAGCCGATCCGCACTTACCCAGGGCTATAACTTAAAGCCACTGTAAACGTGGTAGCTGATCCTTGGATGCAAAGGTTTAGGCCCTAAGCTTAGAAGCTGTTCCTTGCTTGCCTTCTAACCCCCTCCTCTTTTTCTAGAATTCTCTTAGGAATCTCTAACTTCATTGAGGACACGGGTGTAAGCAGAAGCTGTGTTCTCAGCTCCAAGAGGCAAATCCCACGAAAGCCTAGGCAGGTGAATTTCCTAAAGGCGATGACAGTTGGAAAACCTGTGTTTTCAGTACGTGATAAATCTGCATGGTCAGCAGACAATGAAGATTTGGCATTCAAGAACTACTCAAGTACTTCTCGATAATAGCTATCATGAGCCTGCCTTGATAGACTGAACTTGTTCATATTTAAATCATCAAGATTGAGGAGAGAATGTAACAACTTTTTTAAATGTTTCTTAGCCTGTAAATACTTGGAGAAGATGTGTTATATTGGACCATGGACCTTTTTCAAGGGGAGGGGAGAAGAAAGCAAAAGTAAAGTTTAAATTTATATTCAACCTTAATTTGATTGTGTATATTTGTCACCAAATAAATTAGTGCAAAGTTGACCATACAACTGATTATGCAGCAGTGAGTGTAACTGACTTTTCTTTTGGCTAAGCTAATGATGACTAAAGAAAGTCCTTCTGTTGCTCTGTCTTCAAGTCATCAGGGGGTCATACTACCTATATTTTTGGACCAATATGAAATACCCTTTTTTTTTTTTTTTTTTTCCCTGAGACGATCTCGCCCTGTCGTCCAGGCTGGAGTGCAGCAGTGCAATCATGCCTCACTGCAGCCTTGATCTCCTGGGCTGAAGCCATCCTCCCACCTCAGTCTCCCGAGTAGCAGGGACAAGTGGTACAGGCCACCACACCTGACTACTGACGCTTTCTTTTTTTAATTAGCAATAACAATAAAGAGCTTTTATCACAATTGCCATCAGCCTCTGACTGTTGAAGAGAAATTTAAGGATGTCAACTGAATTATGTTAACCATGTTTCAGGTGAAGACTGTTTCATCAATACTCAGAGTTCTGAGAAACTTAAAGACACTGAGATAAGGGAAGTCAATTTAAGGCTAATAAGGTCCTTACTTAACACTGAAGTTCATTTTAGTTCGCAGTATAGAACCTATGGCCCAACAGAAGGACAACAATCAAACCGGGACTGAGCCTTAACGGACTGAGTGTATCTAAAATGCTGTACTTGGGCCACGCACAGTGGTTCACGCCTGTAATCCCAACACTTCGGGAGGCTGAGATGGGAGGATCACTTGGGGCCAGGAGTTCGAAACCAACCTGTGGTGTACAGCCTAGGTAACAAACTGAGACACCGTCCCTATAAATTAGCTGGAGGTTGGGCACGATGGCTCACGCCTGTAATCCCAGCACTTTGGGAGGCTGAGGCAGGCGGATCACAAGGTCAGGAGTTTGGAGTTTGAGACCAGCTTGGCCAATATGGTGAAACCCCATCTCTACTGAAAATACAAAAATTAGCCAGGCGTGGTGGCACGTGCCGGTAGTCCCAGCTACTTGGGAAGCTGAGGCAGAAGAATCGCTTGAACCAGGGAAACAGAGGCTGCAGTGAGCCAAGATCCTGCCACACCACTCATGCCTGGGCAACAGAGTGAGACTCCGTCTCAAAAAAAAAAAAAAAAAAAAAGGGCAGTCTGGGCGCGGTGGCTCACACTTGTAATCCCAGCACTTTGGGAGGCTGAGGCAGGTGAATCACAAGGTCAGGAGTTCAAGACCAACCTGTCGAAGATGAAACCCTGTCTCTACTAAAACTACAAAAATTAGTCGGGAGTGGTGTCAGGCGTCTGTAATCCCAGCTACTCGGGAGGCTGAGGCAGAGAATTGCTTGAACCCAGGAGGCAGAGGTTGCAGTGAGCCAAGATGGTGCCACTGCACTCCAACTTGGGCGACAAAGCGAGACTCTGTCTCAAAAAAAAAAAAATGCTGGGCATGGTGGCACGAGCCTGCAGTCCTAGCTACTCAGGAGGCTGACCCGGGAGGATCCCTTGAGCCTAGGAAGGTCAAGGCAACAGTCAACCATGATGATGCCACTGCCCTCCAGCCTGGGCAACAGAGCAAAACCCTGTCTCAGAAAAAGAAAATTCTGTGCTTTTTATTGGATCTTCCACTCCACCCATTCCAGTTGCAAGGGGACTTCTAGACGACAAATACTGCTTAAGGTGAAGAGACTTGAAAGCCACTAATTGGTTGAGTGGATCTCATGCCACAGAAGGTAGTTCCTGCTAGAGTGAAACCTTAGGTTTAGCGGAAGTAGGTTGGTTGGTGAAGATGAGTGGAAAACATCAATATTTTTAATTTTATTTTTTGGTGCCAAAACCCAAGATCAAACCAGGACACCATCAATCTTCAAAATATTTCAAATCTTAAAATTAGCCAGGTGTGGCGGCACATTCCTGTAGTCCCAGCTACTCGGGAGACTGAGGCGGGAGAATCACTGGAACCCGGGAGACTGAGGTTGCAGTGAGCCAAGACCGCACCACTGCCCTCCAGACTGGGTGACAGAGCCAGACTCTGTCTCAAAAAAATAGAATATTTCAAATCTTTATGCAAAGCAGGAATCCATGGAGTCTTATTTATATTTGGGTACATGGGAATAATTGTTTGCTGATCTGTTTTTACTAATCATCCATCTGCACTTTGAAAAGGAGAGATTTAATCTAAGGAAAGAAAAAGAGCAAACTTCAGCCCAGACCATCTTTCTGTCTCCTGGATCACCGTGGCAGTTTCTCAACAGGTTTTTTCCCTCTCTTTTTCCTCTTCTATCTGTTCTGTCCATTTTCTTCTCAAAACATTCATCAGATCACGTTCAGACTTCTGTATATCTTTTATACTTAGAATATATTGTAGATCATAGCCGGGCATGATGGCTCACGCCTGTAATCCCAGCACTTTAGGAGGCTGAGGCAGATCACCTGAGGTCAGGAGTTTGAGACCAGCCTGACCAATATGGTGAAACCCCGTCTCTACTAAAAATACAAAAATTAGCCTGGTATGGTGGTGCACATCTGTAATTCTAGCTACTCAGGAGGCTGAAGCAGGAGAATTGCTGGAACCTGGGAGGCGGAGGTTGCGGTGAGCCAAGATGGCGCCACTGCACTCCAGCCTGGGGGACAGAGTAAGACTCCATCTCAAAAAAAAAAAAAAAAGGGATACATTGCAAATCCTTAAATACGACCTAATACCTTAATCTAGCCTCTGTATGTCTCTCCAACTCTATTTTGTAGTGCTCCTTGGCTCCTTGATCATTAAACCCCAAACATGCTTGTGTTTTGGGTTTCGGTTCCTAGAATCTAGTCAAGCCTTTAACCACCCGAGGGCCTTTGTACTCTTGTTTCCATGGCTACCACTCCTCACTTCCCCCTGCACCTCTTCATACAGCTAACTTTTCCCACTTCCTTAGGTTTCAGCTTTCCCCTCAACCATCATTCTCTGTCAGTACCCTGCTTGTTTCTCACTGCTTTTATTAGAGGGGTAATTATTTTCTTCACTTGTTCTTTGCTTGCCAAATTGGATGTAAACTCCATAGCGGCAGGGATATTAAGCCTGGACACCCAGTAAAGGGCTGAGCAACTAGTGGAGGATGAGTAAATATTTGACAAATGAATAGGGGACTTAGAAGTTGAGCCCTAGATCAACAAGGACTGAATGTGATGATATTGGTACTAGTGCCCTTTTTTTTTTTTTTTTTTTTAAGACAGGGTCTCACTGCGTTGCCCAGGCCAGAGTACAGTGGTACAGCCATAGCTCTGTGCAGCCTCAGCCTCCCAGGCTGAAGTGATCCTCCCTCAGCCTCCTGAGTAACTAGGAGTACAGGCATGTGCCCACCATGCTCAGCTAATTTGTGTATTTTTGGTAGAGATGGAGTGTCACCTTGTTGGCCAGACTAGTCTCGAACTCCTGGGCTCAAGCAGTCTGCCCACCACAACCTCCATAAGTGCTGTGGTTGCTAGTGTCAGCCACCATGCCAGGCCCCAGTTCCTCCTGATACTTTGGAGAAATACAACTTTTCTTCTAGGAAGAGATATTAAAACTAATATTTTAAAGAGTCTTAGAGATAGGTATCTATAAAACATAAACCTGTGTAAAACCTGGATAGCTAATGCTGTAGAGGGAACATAATGGGCTCTCTAGAAAGGAATTTTAATTAAGTTCCAAAATTATATATTTCCCAGCTTATGATCATTCACCCAGAACCATCCCCTACAAACTGTTTGTCTGCTCCCAGTCTTTATTTTATTTATTTATTTATTTATTTATTTATTTATTTATTTATTTTTGAGACAGAATTTTGCTCTCATCGCCCAGGCTGGAGTACAATGGCAGGATCATGGCTCACTGCAACCCCTGCCTGCCGGCTTCAAGTGATTCTCCTGCCTCAGCCTCCCGAGTAGCTGAGATTACAGGTGCCAACTACCACAGCCAGCTAATTTTTATATTTTTAGTAGAGACTGGGTTTCACCATGTTGGCCAGGCTGGTCTTGAACTCATGGCCTCAAGTGATCCACCCACCTCAGCCTCCCAAATTGCTGGGATTACAAGCATGAGCACAGCGCCCAGCCCTACTCCCAGTCTTGTCTTATGCTCAAACCAGAATTCTAGATGCCATCCGTGGTTCTGCCATCTTTATCTCCTTCCACATCTATTCTGGTTTTCTATTACGGTGTACAAACCACCCCAAAATTTAGTGGCTTAAGTGAAAAAAAAAAAAAAAAAAAACTAGCAACTTAAAAAAAACAACATATTATTATCTCTTATGAATCGGATGGGTTACCCAGGTGATAATTGCCTGGGCTTTCAGACAGCTTCAGTTAGTGGCTGGGCTGCAGTCATCTGAAGGTTTTACTGTACTGGACATCCAAGATGGCACAACCACGTGGCCAACAACTGAGGCTGGCCATCGGTGGGAGCTCAGAGGGCTGTCTACCAGAGCAGCTATGCGTGGCCTCTGTTTGGCTTGTACTTCTCAGAGTGGTGGTGCTGAAAGAAACAAGAAGTGGAAGTAACTGTCTCTTAAGGCCTGGACCAAGAAACTGGCCCAGAGTCACTTCTGTCTTGTTCTGTTTGTCAGTGCAATCACAAAGCACACCGAAATTCAGATGGAAGAACTGTGGAGCCTGTCTCTATTGGAAGAGTATTAATAAATTGGTAGCCATCTTTATTATTATTACTATTATTATTATTATTTGAGATGGAATCTTGCCCTGTTGCCCAGGCTGGAGTGCAGTGGCACAATCTCGGCTCACTGCAACCTCCTTCTCCCAAGTTCAGGCAATTCTCGTGCCTCAGCCTCCGGAGTAGCTGGGATTACAGGCACCCGCCACCACACCCAGCTAATGTTTGTATTTTTAGTAGATATGCGGTTTCACCGTGTTAACCAGGCTGGTCTCAAACTCCTAACCTCAAGTGATCCACCAGCCGCAGCCTCCCAAAGTGGTGAGATTCCAGGCGTGAGCCACTGCACAAAGTAGTAGCCATATTTAATCTGCCACAGTAGCCCATTAAGTTTTGGCCATTCCACCTCATAAAAATCCTTCCAGTCCCTTCTCTTCAACCTCACTGCCACAACCTGAGTGCACACCACCAAGTTTCCTCCTAGATCCTGGCCCCAGCTTCCTATTTGGACATTTGGTGTTCAGTTTAGGTGGTTCAAACCTGCTCTCTGTATTGTAGCCCAAGTGATCTTTATAAAAATCAGAAGTGACCAAGTTGACCGTGTCTTTAGGATCGTTCGTGGGTGCTGTTAGGATAAAGTCCATACACCTGGTCATTTCCTAATATGAACTTGAGTGATCTGGGTTTGAATGACCTGTTCCACCAAATCTCTCACCGCAACCCTCTTCCACCCCTCATCATGTTCATTTTTTTTCTTTTTCTTTTTTTGGAGATGGGGTTTCACTATGTTTTCCAGGCTGGCCTTGAACTCCTGAGCTCAAGCAATCCTCCTGCCTCTGTCTCACGAGTAACTGGAACTACTCATCATAGTTTCGGACTCAGTCGCTGCGTCAGTCAGCATCCAGTCAGAAAGACAGGAACTACTCTAAGTATTTTAAACAGAGATGATGTAGGGAATTGATTTCAAAACTGTTCAAAGAGCTGGAGGGTCAAAAAATAAGATTGCCCACAGATGTAGGACTGCCTGAAACTCGAGGCTGGAGCAAGAGGGAAGCTGCTGTTGCCCTGTGCTTGGCAATGGTTTTTCCCAATGATTGTGCTGCTGAGGCCAGTGGGACTTGAAGTCATCCACCACCATTACTGCCACTGCCAGAATCCTTCTGTCTCTGAAGCTACTGAAGTGACTCTTGCCACAACTATTGCTGGGCCCCGGGGTCCCCACTCATTGGGGTGGCTGCTACCACTAGTGGCAGTGCCACCAAAGCAGGGGACATGGTGTCTCTCTTCCTCCTGGCTCCAGTCTTCCCCCAGTGCCTTCCATTGGCAGCACCTGGCCAGAAGCCAGTTAGCAAAGGGATCTGGGAAATGTGTTTTGCAGGCTGTCAGTCCCAGATATACAGAGGAGGTCAAGAATGGAGCTGGGAACTAACAGACCAATGACTGGCTTGGCTACACCAAACATTTCAGTGTTCCATGCACCTGCCATGCTCTTTTCCTTCTGCATGTTTTTTCTCTCTGTCTGGAATGTCCCCTCCCCTCATCCTCCAGGTGGGCCTTGCTTTCTCCTACTTGCTTGAAGTCTCAGTATACATGTCACAGCCCCCAGGGATCTTTCCTGGATTCCCTAATCTGGATGAAATTCCTCTATGCTGGGTTCCCATAGTATTCTCTTACCACATATCACCCTGGGTTGTAACTGGGTGTTTGCTGCTCTGTACTCTAAGTTGTGTTCCTCTCAGGGGTAGAACTCTACAGTATTAATCTTTTTTTTTTTTTTTTCTATCACCATCTAGTTCAAAGTAGGCAGTTAATAAGTATTTAGTGGGCCAGAAACAGTGGCTCACAGCTGCAATCCCAGCACTTTGAGAAGCCAAGGCAGGCAGATCACCTGAGGTCGGGAATTTGAGACCAGCCTGGCCAATAGGGTGAAACCCCGTCTCTACTAAAAATATGAAAAATTACCCAGATGCAGTGGTGCACACCTGTAGTGTCAGCTACTTGGGAGGCTGAGGCACGAGAATTGCTTGAACCCAGGAGGCAGAGGTTGCAGTGAACCACCAAGATCGTGCCACTGCACTCCAGCCTGGATGACAGAGCAAGACTCTGTCTCAAAAAAAAAAGAAAGAAAGAAAAGAAAAAGTAGTTAATGCAGGGGTTCCTAACTTGATTATAATTGTAATGGATGGGCATTTTTTTCAGAGAGAAGCTCCATTATCCCAAAAGGGTCAATGACACCAAAATGATTACGAAACCATACATGTAGACAAATGAATTCATTCACCATATTTCTGCAACTTAGATAAAGGAAAAAATAACTTCTGAGAAAAAACTGAATATCAAAGTCCATTTCCAGGAGTTGCTCTGAACCTATTCTGGTTCAGGAGGCTGCCTAATAAATTTTTTTACGTTTGATTTTTTTTTTTTTTCTTAAGACAATTTCCAGTGGCTTGCAGTTCTAGTCCATTTATGTTGTTATAAAGGAACATCTGAAGCTGGGTAATTTATAAGGAGGTTTATTTGGCTCGTGGTTCTGCAGGCTGTACAAGAACCATGGCACCAGCATTTGCTTCTGGTGAAGCCTCAGGAAGCTTCCACTCATGGGAGAAGGCAAAGGGGTGCCATGTGCAGAGATCACAAAGTGAGAGAGGAAGGAAGGGAAAAATAAAGGTGCCAGTCTCTTTTCAACAACCAGTTCTTGCAGGAACTTAAAGCGAGAACTCATTCATGATGATGAGGATGGCCCTGAGACATGCATGATGGATCTGTTCCTAAACAATCCAAAAACACCTCCCACCAGGCCCCACTTCCAACACTGGGGACCAAATTTCCACATGAGATTAGGAGGGGACAAATATCCAAACTATATTATTTGCCATAGAACACAATGTTTATTGAATTTCTGTACGTAGGGGAATGAAATCAGCACCTAAACTGATATACACATGGAAACAGAAAATATGATTCCAACAGAAATCACTTGGAAGTGTGTCATTAGTAGCAGCTCTGTGGGGCGCTTTGTATAGAAGGACTAGGAGTTGGTGGCATTGAGTGGGGCTTGTGCATAGTGGCAGAGCGAGTCAGCCAGGTGTCCTGATTCCCAAAAGACTGGTAAGCATGGTGCAGGCATGTCGTACATGCATTTGCTCTTCAAAAAGCTTCAACTCATTCTAGCACGACTATCATGGATAAGCAATGACCACTGACTATTTCATTTAATCTCTTTATATCATCCTAAAGACTAGAAAGATCTCTAACCTGCCCAGGCCTTAATGTTTCTTAGGACACTTTAATCATTCACTTGAATACTTCTTGTGTTAATTAAAGTGATTTTGGACCGGGTGCGGTGGTTCACGCCTGTAATTCCCGGCACTTTGGGAGGCCGAGCTGGGTGGATCACCTGAGGTCAGGAGTTCAAGACCAGCCTGGCCAACATGGTGAAACCCCGTGTCTACTAAAAATACAAAAATTAGCCGAGCATGGTGGCGGGCACCTGTAGGCCTAGCTACTCAGAAGGCTGAGGCAGGAGAATCACTTGAACCCAGGAGGTGGAGGTTGCAGTGAGCTGAGAGCATTCTACTGCACCCCAGCCTGGGTGACAGAACGTGACTCCATCTCAAAATAGAAAAAGAGAGAGAGAGAGAGAGGAAAGAAGAAGGAAGGAAGGAAGGAAAGAAGGAAGGAAGGAAGGAAGGAAGGAAGGAAGGAAGGAAGGAAGGAAGGAAGGAAGGAAGGAAGGAAGGAAGGAGAAAAGAAACAGATTTTGATTACAAGTTAACTAAAACCACATCCAGCTATCTTAGGTACAAAGGAGAATTTATTAGAAGAATAAAGGGGCAAAAATGTAATCCGGTCTCTGGAAGGAACTGGAATCAGGCACTAGAAAACTCACTGTGTCTAAGCTCAGCTCCTCTCTGTGCAACTTCTTGTTTTTTTCTCTCTCTGTGATTGACTTTGTCGGCTTCCCTTGCTCAAACCTAGAGCTCAAACCTAGAGCCAAGTCTCTCAGCCTGACACAATTGACATTTTAGGCCAGGTCATTCTTTGTCAAGAGGCTGTCCTGTGCATTGTAGGATGTTTAGCAGTATCCCTGGCCTCTACCCACTGGATGCCAGTAGCACCCACTCTACTCCACCTCCAAGCTATGAAAATCATCACGTCTCCAGATATTGCCAGTGTCCCCAGTGGGCAAAAATTGCCTTTGGTGGAGAACCACTGAGCTAGACTAGCTTGGTTTTCATCATTCAGTATCAAATTTCCAGAGGAGATAATCTGATTGGCCCAACTTGGGGCCTGCATCCAACTTGATTCAATTAATCATAGCCAGGTATTAATAGTATTACGTGACAGAAATATGGCTGCCAGAAATCCATGCCTGTGGAAAGGATGGCCACTTCCCAGAAAAGAGGAATGGACAGATATCCTAGTGCAGGTGTCAGTTCCATGTCCTTAATCCTAGACATGAAGCTTTCTATCCTGACTCTATGTACCCTGACTCTTGGGTGATTTAGGGGACATTTTCCCAGAGATATATTTAGGATATCTACATACCTTTTAAAAAATTTAATCCAGGCCAGATGTGGTGGCTCACGCCTGTAATCCCAGCACTTTAGAAGGCCAAGGTGGGTGGGTCATTTGAGGTCAGGAGTTCGAAACCAGCCTGGCCAACATGGTGAAACCCCGTCTCTACTAAAAATACAAACATTAGCCGGGCTTGGTGGTGGGTGCCTGTAATCCCAGTTACTCGGGAGGCTGAGGCAGGAGAATTGCCTGAGTCCAGGAGGTGGAGTTTGCAATGAGTACAGATCTTGCCACTGCACTCCAGCCTGGGCAGCAGAACGAGACTCCGTTTAAAAAAAAAAAAAAAAATTTAATCCGGCTGGGCGTGTTGGCTCATGCCTGTAATCCCAGCACTTTGGGAGGCCGAGGCGGGCGGATCATGAGGTCAGGAGTTCAATACCAGCCAGGCCAACATGGTGAAACCCCGTCTCTACTAAAAATACCAAAAAAATTAGCTGGGCGTGATGGCAGGCACCTCTAATCCCAGCTACTCAGGACGCTAAGGCAGGAGAATCGCTTGAAACCAGAAGGCGGAGGTTGCAGTGAGCTGAGATAGCGCCCCTGCACTCCAGCCTGGGTGAAAGTGCGAAACTCTATCTCAAAAAAAAAAAAAAAATTTAATCTTACATAAGCAGAATATGAGAAAACAATCTTTAATCGAAAATCTTCCACCATAAGGGCTTTAAACTGAAAATATCCCGTTCTTAAATGTATTTCTTCGACACTTTGTGATTGTGTCTCCTCCTGTGCCAGGTGCTGGGCTAGGCCTTTCTGAACTAGGAGAACTGGGCCCTGTCTTCACAGAGGTTCTGTTTCAGTTCCGGATTGATTTAATGGTTAGGACAGGTTATCTTCCAAATACCCTACTTTGGATTGTCACTTGATAAATTTTCAAAGCCATTTTACCTTCAATAGCTAATCACTATTTTTTATGTAAAAATATTAAAATCAGGCCGGGTGCGGTGGCACACGCCTGTAATCCCAGCACTTTGGGAGGCTGAGGTGGATGGATCACCTGAGCTCAGGAGTTCCAGATCAGCCTGGCCAGCACTGCAAAACCCTGTCTCTACTAAAAATACAAAAATCAGCTGTGTGTGGTGGCACACACCTGTAGTCCCAGCTACTCGGGAGGCTGAGGCAGGAGAATCACTTGAATCCAGGAGGCAGAGGTTGCAGTAAGCCAAGATTGCACCACTGCACTCCAGCCTGGGCAACAGAGCGAGACTCGGTCTCAAAGAAAAAAAAAAAATTCTTAAAATCAGGCCGAGTGCAGTAGTGCAGGCCTATAATCCCAGCACTTTGGGAGGCCAGGATGGGTGGACCACCCGAGCCCAGGAATTGAAGACCAGCCTGGGCAACATGATGAAACCTCATCTCTACAAAAAATACAGAAATTAGCCGGGTGTGGTGGCTGAGTTGGGAAGATCACTTGAGGATGGCACGAGCCTTGGAGGTGGAGATTGCAGTGAGCCAAGATCACTGCACCCCAGCCTGGGTGACAGTAAGGCCCTGGCTTTTAAAAAAAGTTAAAATCAGTCCTGTTCTTTGTAACAATATGTTGTTATCTGCTTGTCTGAACTGAATGCTAGTCTTGGTATTCTTATCAGTAGTTGGTGAACAAAGGCCCCTGTTTTACTGGAATAGTCACAGTTTTGATCACTGAATCTCATTTGCTTACAGCTGTGGAAAAAAATCCCAGGGTGAGTCTTGACTCCTGTTAGAAATTAACAACAAAGTATTAAGAAGGTCATTTTGTCTTTTCCCAGATAACAGAAAAGCAAGTTTTTGCATTAGCCAGGAAATAAGGACTCACTCTGCAGTGAGGGTTATACACCACGACCCTGTTAGGTTAAAAACAAGATGGCTCCAACCAGGCAAAGTGGCTCACGCCTATAACCCCAGCACTTTGGGAGGCTGAGTTGGGTGGATCACAAGGTCATGAGATCGAGACCATGCTGGCCAACATGGTGAAACCCCATCTCTACTAAAAATATAGCAATTACTTGGGCGTGGTGGCATGTGCCTGCAGTCCTAGCTACTCAGGAGGCTGAGGCAGGAGAATCACTTGAACCCAGGAGGAGGAGGTTGCAGTGAGCCAAGATTGTGCCACTGCACCCCAGCATTGGTGACAGAGCGAGACACCGTCTCAAAAAAAAAAAAAAAAAGAAAGAAAAAAGAAGAAAAGATGACTCAATAGAAACTAATCTTTCCAGGCCGGGTGCAGTGGCTCACGCCTGTAATCCCAGCACTTTGGGACACCGAGGCAGGTGGATCACGAGGTCAGGAGTTTGAGACCTGCCTGGCCAGCATGGTGAAACCCTGTCTCTACGAAAAATACAAAAATTAGCCGGGCGTTTAAAAAAAAAAAAAAATGATGGTGCCACTGCACTCCAGCCAGCGAGACACTGTCTCAAAAAAAAAATGGCTCAATAGACTAATCTTTCCCCATCTCCCAAACAGTGCTCCATTCCTGTTTAATCAACAGCAGTATCTCCCAGCATTCTGTGAGGAAACAGAGCTTCGGGATGCTTTTCAAGAAAAGAGTTCCATGGTCATATAAATTTGCATATTCCGTTCTCCTCTGGGAGAGTCCCAGCGCCAACTGACATGTTACGGTTTCAGAAATTTTCACTGTCACCGCCGTTTTGGAAATAAATCTGGTAGTTAAATTTAATATGTGTAAACCCTATGTCCCCAAAACCTATTCTTAGGTATATATCTAATATAAATTTTCTAGCTGGGTGTGGTGGCTCATGCCTGTAATCCCAGCACTTTGGGCGGCTGAGGTGGGTAAATGGTTTGAGCCCAGAAGTTCAAGACCAGCCTGAGCAACATGGCAAAACCCCATCTCTACAAAAAATACAAAAATTAGCCAGGCGTGGTGGCACATGCCTACAGTCCCAGCTATTCAAGAGGCTGAAGTAGGAAGATCACTGGAGCCCCGGAGGCCAAAGCTTCAGTGAGCTGTGATCGTACCACTGCACTCCAACCTGAGTGACACAGCAAGAACTTGTCTCAAAAATAAGAAGAAATAGGCTGGGTGGGGTGGCTTACGCCTGTAATCCTAGCACTTTGGGAGCCAAGGCTTGCGAATCACCTGAGGTCAGGAGTTTGAGACCAGCCTGGCCAACACGTCAAAACCCTGTCTCCACCAAAAATACAAAAATTAGCTGGGCATTGTGGTGAGTGCCTCTAATCCCAGCTACTTGGGAGGCAGAGGTTGCAGTGAGCCCAGATTGTGCCACCGTACTCCAGCCTGAGCGACAGAGCCAGCCTCCATCTCAAAAAAATAAAATAAAATAAATTTTCTGACACATAAGAAGACATGCTAAAATGTTTACTCTATTGTAATATATGGTGGCAGAGTTAAAGGTGAGCTACTTGCCCCTCCTAAATGTTTGGATAAGTGAAATACGATATACAATCCTGTAGCAATTGGGACTAAAGTACAACGTAGCAGCAGTGTAGGAGAAAGCTGGAAAATAGTTACTGAATGAGACAAGTAAGAAGCTGAATGAGATGTATTCACAATAATGTTACTGTAAAATTTTAAGATGTGTACACGTTATATGTTTTTGTTTTTGTTTTGTTTTTGGTTTTGGTTTTGGTTTTTTTTTGAGACAGAGTTTTGATCTTGTCATCCAGGCTGGAGTACAATGGTGCAATCTTGGCTCACAGCAACCTCCACCTCCTGGGTTCAAGCGATTCTCCTGCCTCAGCCTCCTGAGTAGCTGGGATTACAGGCACCCGCAACCACACCCGGCTAATTTTGAATTTTTAGTAGAGACGGGGTTTCTCCATGTTGGTCAGGCTGGTCTCGAACTCCTAACCTCAGGTGGTATGCCCACCTCGGCCTCACAAAGTGCTGGGATGACAGGCATGAGCCACCGTGCCCGGCAGTTACATACATTTTCAAAATGCACTTATATTTAAGTGCATGAGTCAAGTTTAACTGTGAAGACATTGAATGTGTAGCGGGGGTGAGGAAGCAGTAAGAAAACAGTAACAACATACAAAAGTGATCTTGAGATGACATTTTGCAGATTGAACACGTGCCTTTATCTTGATTCTCTCCCAAAAGTCTGCTAAAATGGCATTAAAAGAATTTTTTTTTAAATTAACGAATGAATTCAAAGAGACAAGGAGATCTGCAGTTGAAAGAAGCTGATAGAATCCTGAAAGAAGGTAGATGGTCAACTATGACAGACCAGAGAACATTAATATCTGAAGGCCGGCATAGAGGAGAGACGTAAGAAGCAAACTCGTTGGAGCTGCAGGACCCCAGGAAAAACAGGGGCCCTGAGGGAGCGGCTGTCTCTGCTGGACAGGCTTGAGTGAGGGTAGATATGGGGCGCTAGCTGAAAGTGTGTACAAAGAGCAGCCGGGGTCCAGGAGCCCTCCTGCAACCCTCCCAGTCCCCACCCCCAATGGCAGGCATTGCCGGTGGGGATGTAGAGTTAGAAAGTCCCTGGATCCTTCAATAGCGGACAGGAAGATTAAAAAAAAAAAAAAATTAAGTGAGAAAGTCCCTGGATCCTTTGATAGCAGACAGGAAGATTAAATAATAATAATAATAATTTTTTAGAAGACTGGGCATGGTGGCTCATGCCTATAATCCCAGCACTTTGGGAGGCTGAGGCGGGTGGACCACCTGAGGTCAGGAGTTCAAGACCAGCCTGACAAATGTGGTGAAACCCCATCTCTACTAAAAATACAAACATTAGCCAGGCGTGGTGGTGCATGCCTGCAGTCCCAGCTACTTGGGAGGCTGAAACAGGAGAATTGCTTGAACCCAGGAGGCAGAAGTTGCAGTGAGCCGAGATCGCGCCACTACACTCTAGCCTGGGCAACAAGAGTGGAACTTCATCTCAAAAAAAAAAAAAAAAAAGTTAAAAAAAAAAAATTTAAATCAGAAAGTCCCTGGATCCAAGGACTCCAGCACAGAGAACAAACCTGGCCCATGGAAACTGAGATGGAGGATGGTGAAAGGCACTGCGCTGACCTCCCTGGCTGCAGGAGCCCTGAGCACATCTGTGATCCTGGAAGTGGCCTCACTGGCTGCTCTGGCTTGCCATGGCCAGAGGGGCACACCTGGCTTCTCAAGCAAGCATCTAAAAGCAAGAGACCGCCTCTCTTCCATGAAAATGAAAGCACCTTCCAGACAGGGACTGACCCAGGCCTGTGTTAGTTTCAAAGACGTGCTTCAAAGCCTGTTGCATTAACCTGTGGACCTGCACTGTGACCCTTCTCCTCTGGCCATTCTTCCTACGCAGATGAGCCCACCCTCGTGTTTCTGTGCTGTCATGAACCGGACAGTCTTCCCGTCACAGTTGCAGCGCTGGCTTGTCGAGTTGCTGTTCCTAGTTCACCTCTCCAACCCCAAATCGTCAAACAATTTAGAACCACTAGACTCTAGAATGAGAACAGAAAGCACTTTTGAGATCCCATTTAATCTCTCCACTAGGAAACCTATAGCTAAAAATGTTTACATAACTTGTCTCCTAAACTGTCATCTCTGGGTTAATTAAATTAAATTTCTCTTCCAGTGGGATCCTATCAACATTGTGTTTTTGTGAAGCCTTGCTTTATGTTTTGAAGGTTGAAAGTTAGACCCAGAGAATTTCTTCAACATTCAGTCCTATGACTTCCGTGCCATTATTCACACAGAAAAGCTGTCAATGGGCTTTATCTTTGTTTTGCAGGAGACCAATCTGATAGGTTGACCCGACTAACTTGTGTGCTTTACTTATTATCTTATTTGTTGGCACAGTTAGAAAACAGCTAATGGCTAGGCACGTTGGCTCATGCCTATAATCCCAGCACTTTGGGAGACTGAGGCAGGCACATCACCTGAAGTCAGGAGGTCAAGACCAGCCTGTGCAACATGGTGAAACCCTGTCTCTACTAAAAGTACAAAAATCAGCAGGGCTTAGTGGTGCGCGCCTGTTGTCCCAGCCACTCAGGAGACTGAGGCAGGAGAATCACTTGGATGCAGGAGGTAGAAGTTGCAGTGAGACGAGATCATGCCACGGCACTCTAGCCTGGGTGACAAAAAAACAAACAAAAAAAGACAAGTTAAATATATGCACTGACTGTACGCTTGATGCCTAAAGCTTTTCTGGATAGCATTATTTTATTATTTTAAGCAAAACTTTATTTTTCACATAAGCATTTAGGCAGCAGTAACTGGTAGGAGCAGATGGCTGGGAGATTAAAAGATAGGTCAGTGGGCCACTCAGTTTGTCCTGGAATTATCAAGACAAATCCTGTTTTCTCTCCTCATCTCTTTCCCACACTTTCTCTCGTTCTCCCCTTTTCCTATTTTATTTTTTATTTATTTATTTTTTAAGACAAAGTCTTGCTCTGTTGCCCAGGCTGGAGTGCAATGGCACAATCTTGGCTCACTGCAGTCTCTGCCTCCCAGGTTCAAGCGATTCTCCTGCCTCAGTCTCCCAAGTAGCTGGGACTACAGGTGCGTGCCACCACACACAGCTAATTTTTGTACTTTTAGTAGAGACAGGGTTTTGCAGTGTTGGCCAGGCTGATCTGGAACTCCTGACCTCAGGTGATCCACCCGCCTTGTCCTCCCAAAGTGCTGGGATTACAGGCGTGAGCCACCGCGCCCATCTCCCTTCCCTACTTTACTTGCCTTCTTTCTGTCCCTTTCTTTGGGGCATTTACCCCCACGGCCCCATCATCCCTACCACCTTTGACAGTTTCCAGACTGCTGGCATGAGAAGGCATGTTGTTTGGAAATGTGGCATTATTAAGAATTTCCAGGCCAGGCGTGGTAATCTTAGCACTTTGGGAGGCAAAGGCATGTGGATCATTCAAGCTCAAGAGTTCAAGTCCAGCCTGGGAAACATGGTGAAACCCCGCCCCTACAAAAAAATACAAAAATTAGCTGGGTATGGTGGCCCGAGCCTGTAGTCTCAGCTACTTGGGAGGCCGAGGCTGGAGGATCGCTTGAGCACGGAAGGGACAGGTTACAGTGAGCCAAGATCACACCACTACACTCCAGCCCCTGTCTAAGAAAAAAAAAAAACAACAACAACGAAATTCCAGCTGGGCATGGTGGCTCATGGCTGTACTCCCAGCACTTTGGGAGGTCAAGGCGGGCAGATCACTTGAGGCCAAGAATTCAAGACCAGGCTGTGGAACATAACGAGACCCCATTTCTACCAAAAAAAAATTTTTTTAAGTAGCTGGGCATGGTGGTATGCGCCTCTAGTCTGAGCTACTAAGGAGACTGAGATAGGAGGATTGCTTGAGCCTGGGAATTTGAGGTTGCAGTGAGCCATTGATCATACCACTGCACTCCAGTCTGGGCTGTCTCGGAAAAAAAAAAAAGAAGAAGAAGAAGAATTTCCACCCATCTGGGATGTGCCATGAGGTTTCATACCTTCCACATAGTACGGCTCTATCCTCCTACTTCTGTCACATGGTAGGCTTCTTGGGGCTCTTTTTTTCAGGGGTTTTCCTCATGCCAGTACCAAAAAATCCTCAGAGTGCAGGATAAAAAGTGTCCTGGGGTGTAGCTTTGAGAGGCTTGCCTCAGGCCTTCATCCAACTCAACGTCCAAGTGCTCCCTAGGAGAACTGCCTGAAGAGGGGCATTAGCTGCTTGCTCTGCACATTGAGGTCACCTGGCATTTGTTCTTCTTGGGAAGCACCTGGGCATCCTATGTCGCACAAAATCTTTCCCCTCCCTTCACGGGGTGCATGAAAGCAGCTAATTAACTCTGCCACTCAGCATGGGTGGCAGGAGAGAACTGTTCTGATTGCGATTCCAACATTTCTAAAATGGCGGAAAACTTACATTGCAGAGTTCTGCCTTAACATGCCAATATTACATATTTTGTTACTTAATTTTTGATTTAAAAATAACACACGTATTTTTAAAGTCAAATAATCCTTAAGACTATACAGTGAGAAGTAGGATGTGTTCCTTCTACCCAGACCTTCCCAGTGTTAATAGTTTCTTGTGTCTTTCCAGAAATATTCTACATAGCCTCCCTCGGCCAGCACAGTGACCAGGACTCCAAAATGATGTCAGTCACACCAGTGAGGAGAAGAAACTCACGGATGTCAAACTAGGGAAGCTGCCAAACTGGATCTTTTCTTTTCTTCTCCTCCTCCTTCTCCTTCTGCTTCCTCTTCTTCCTATTCCTCTTCCTCTCTTCTTTCTCCTCCTCCTCCTTCTTCCTCTTCTTTTTCTTCCTCCTCTTCCTCTTCCTCTCTTCTTTCTCCTCTTCCTCCTCTGCCTCCTCCTCTTCCTCCTCCTCCTTCTTCTTCCTCTTCCTGTCTCCTTTCTTCTTCTTTTTCTTCTTCTTCTTCCTCTTCCTCCTCTTCCTCTTTCTCTTCCTCCTCCTCCTCCTCCTCTTCTTCTCCTCCTCCTTCTTCTTCTTCTTCTTCTTCTTCTTCCTCCTCCTCCTCCTCCTCCTCTTCTTTTTTTTTGAGACAGGGTGTCACCCTGTTGCCCAGGCTGGAGTGTAGTGGTACAATCATGACTCACTACAGCCTCTACCTCCTAGGCTCAAGTGATCCTCCTGCCTCAGCCTCCTGAGTAGCTGGGACTATAGGTGCTCACCATCATGCTTGGCTGTTTTATTTTATTTTATTTTATTTTATTAGAGGTGGGATCTCACCATGTTGTCCAGGCTAGTCTTGAACTCCTGGCCCAAAGTGCTGGAATTATAGGCAGGAGCCACCACGCCTGGCCTCTAACTCATTTTTTTTTTTTTGCAAGTTTATTTTATTTATTTTATCTTTTGAGACAGGGTCTCACTCTGCTACCTAGGCTGGAGTGTGCAGTGACACAATCTTGGCTCACTTCTACCTCCGCCTCCTAGTCTCATGTGATCCTCCCACTTCAGCTTCCCAAGTAGCTGGGACTACAGGCATGTGCCACCATACTCCGATAATGTTATTTTGTTTGTTTGTTTGTTTGTTTTTTGTAGAGATGGGGTTTCACCATGTTGCCCAGGCTGGTCTTTAACTCCTGGACTCACACAATCCACCTGCCTTGGCCTCTCAAAGTGCTGGGATTATAGTTGTGAGCCACTGCACCCAGCAGAACTCATTCTTTTTAACAGTTGCATAGCATTCTATAGTTCAACGTACTCTTTTTTGTTGTTATAGTATATATTCACAAATGTTATTAAGCTATAATGTGGAAAACAGGCCAGGCGTGGTGGCTCACGCCTGTAATCCCAACACTTTTGGAGGCCAAGGCGGATGGATCAACTGAAGTGAGGGGTTCGAGACCAGCCTCGCCAACATGGTGAAACCCTGTCTCTACTAAAAATACAAAAATCAGCCAGGCATGGTGACAGGCGCCTGTAATCCCAGCTACTTGGGAGGCTGAGACAGGATAATCGCTTGAATCTGTGAGATGGTGGTTGCAGTGAGCCAAGATCCCACCACTGCACTCTAGCCTGGGCAACAGAGACACTCAGTGTAACATCCAAGTAAAATAGCAAACCTGCGTCTTTTTGTCAAAGCATTGCATTTACAGCAAGAGTCAGCTTTTCCCCCAAGCTGCATGTATTGGATTGAGTAGTGGCCCCCAAAGCCTTATTCCTAACCCAGAGAACCTTGAATGTGATTTTATTTGCAAAAGAGTCTTTGCAAGTGTAATTAAGTTACGGATCTGAAGATGAAATCATGCTACATGTAGGGTGGGTCCTAAATGCAATGACAGGTGTCCTTTCAAGAGAAAAGCAGAGAGATTTGACACAGACAGGGACATGAAGCAGGAACAGCTGTAGCCACACACCTACCAGGGAGAGCACACCACTGAATGAGGCTGCAGGAAGAACTTGCAGGGATGGGCAGTGCCAGGGGAAGGCATTTTCCAGCTATGCCTCCTGAATTCCTGGAAAAGACAAACATGCTCCAAATCATATGAAGGGAAAGACATTAAGGAACGAAATTCCTTTTTCCAGTCTTCTGGACCCTTAGGTAAAATGATTAACATATTTAATTGAAGGGTGACCTGTGCCACTTACACCCCAGTCCTTTTTAACCTTCCTTCATATCAAAGTCAGAAGTTCTTTGCAGCCAGAGGCCCCTGTATCTCCCTTTCCCCAGAGCGGTCTGGTTTCTCTCCTCCTTTCTGAACACTTCTTTTCTTTTTCTCATAGATAGATAGACAGACAGGCCGACTGTGGTGGATCATCCTGTAATCCCAGCACTTTGGGAGCCTAAGGCAGGCAGGTCAGGAGTTCGATACCAACCTGGCCAACATGGTGAAACCCTGTCTCTACTAAAAATACAAAAATTAGCCAGATGTGGTGGTAGGAACCTGTAATCCCAGCTACTCGGGAGGCTGAGGCAGGAGAATCACTTGAACCCAGAAGGTGGAGGTTGCAGTGAGCTGAGATCGCACCACTGCACTCCAGCCTGGGCAACAGAGCAAGATTGTCTCAAAAAAAAATAATAATAATAAAATAAGGATAGATAGATAGATAGATTCAGACATATTAAATTACTGCTTCTTACAGACAGTGTGCCCAAAGTCAGCTCACTTCTTTTCTTGTGGTCACCTGGTGCTTTTCCGTGACAGCCAGCATGAAGCACTATGACCGCTTTGAACCAGAAAGAGCAATTTTCCCTTCAAAAGGTCAGGACTCTTGGCAATAAAATTCAGTTGAAAAATAGCTTCGGAAAAGGGGAACAGTGCTGGGTGTTAGGATATGCCACTCAGAAGTAACCTCTCACCCCGACGCTGGGAGTGCAGCTGGCAGGCCCTCAGCTGCAGAGAGGTGCCGGTGCAAGGCCGAGCTCTTCCCAGGACACAGCCATCACTGTGGAGTACTAAGTACGTCCCAGGAGTACTAAGCTCCAGGGCTCTCCTGCTACCGTGCCGAAGGACTCCTCTAGCTCTGCAGAGCGTCCTTGGGCTGGCCCTGGCCTCCTTGGCAGCGTGGCTTCTCCCCGACCCTCTCCTGCCCCCTCACCTTCCCTTCCACAGGTGTGGACCCCACAACACTCCTTAATAACCTCCTGCCTGCTAAGCCCACGACCATCCCATCCTGGGGCGGGGAAGCTGCTGGCTTCTGTAGCTAAACCACTGGTGAAGCAGCTCCCAGTGGCCTCAGGGCCCCACCACCAGAGAAACTAGGGTTCACTCCTGCCTCTGCCCCGGGCTGGACGCTGGATTTGGGAAGGCCTTTGATAGGCCCGGCTCTGGCCTACACCATGCCGCCCCTCTCAGCCATTTGTTTGGAAGCAAGAGAGACCATGGCCAGACTGAAGAGCAGGAGAGGATTCCAGAGCAGACAAACCAATGGGCTGCCAGATGCTGTGGGCTGCCAGACAGCAACCCCGCCCATCGCTGCTTCCTGTGTACCTAGGAAGCCCATTTGACCCCAGCCCAGTCCTGCACCCGTCCATGGGGGACGGTGACTTTGGTGATGCTGGTGGTCCACCTGTTGCATGGCAGTGTGGACATTTTATTTCTCCGATGGGTTCAGAGCTCTGTGAAGCCAAGATCTTTTTTGTTTGTTTGTTTTTAAGACAGAGTCTCACTCTGTTTCCCAGGCTGGAGTGCAGTGGTGCAATCTTGGCTCACTGCAGCCTACTCCCAGATTCAAGCAATTCTTGTGCCTCAGCCTCTGGAGTAGCTGGGAATAGCAGGCACATGCCACCATGCCCAGCACACTTTTGTATTTTTTTGTAGTTTTATTTATTTATTTATTTTTTGAGACAGAGTCTCACACTGTCACCTGCACTGGAGTACAGTGGCACGATCTCGGCTCACTGCAACCTCTACCTCCCAATTTCAAGTGATTCTCCTGCCTCAGCCTCCCGAGTAGCTGGGATTACAGGTGCCCACCACCACGCCCGGCTAATTTTTTGTATTTTTAGTAGAGACAGAGTTTCACTGTGTTAGCCAGGATGGTCTCGATCTCCTGACCTCGTGATCCGCCCACCTTGGCCTCCCAGAGTGCTGGGATTACAGGCATGAGCCACCGCACCCGGCCTTGTAATCTTTATATTTCTTAGCAGAGACAGGGTTTCACCATGTTGGCCAGGCTGGTCATGAACTAGACTCAAGTGACGGGCCTGCCTTAGCCTCCCAAAGTGCTGGGATCACAGGTGTGAGCCACCGCCTCTGGTCAGCATCACACTTTCTAAACTGTATTCCTCATGGGCCCAGAGTGGATGTCCTAAGTATTGGTGGATGAGCTGAGCCCATACTAGCTCGTGGCTATGTCAGTTGAAATGAGCAAGAGGGGAACCACTCAGAAAGAGCTTGATTATCCCCCAGATGCATTTTTTGACCCATTTCATCAGTTCAAAATAGTGCTGACCTGCCAGTACAAGCAGGCCTTGAGGTCAGTAAAAGGTAACATGACAGACATAAAAAGCAAATTAAAAACCCACAACCTCAGAGAATAGCTCCCGATGCCCAGCTCCTTCCCATGGCACCCCCTGCCCCATCCCACCAGTGTCAGGTCAGAAAGCCCCATGCTGTGCCGGGTGGGGATTTAAGACTCCCAGCTCCCCAACCCCTGCCGCCCTGTAGAACAAGACGCTGCCACCCAAGCCTGTTTCCTGAGAACCAGTCGGACCAGGACAGGCCCCTGACCACACCCAGCAAACTGGAATCCTGGCCAAAGGTGCTGTGAGTCCATGAGGTGCTGGCAGGGAGGTGCTGGGAGGAGGGTGTGCAGAGGCTGACGGAGCCAGGATGGGGGCTGCAGGGAGCAGGGGCAGGCAGGGAAGGCAGGAACCGTGAGCTCCTGGGTTGCAGACAAGACTTGCAGGGGCGCACAGAGACAGAGCAATTTCCCCGGTGCTTTGTTGCCACGTTTTTGTGCTGATGGTATCAGATGAAAGAGAAAAAAAATCTCAAAAGGAGCCATCCCTAGCCGCTAATCTGTGTGTGTCTGGATCCTCCTTTCACTTTAGAATGTGAGGGACAGGCTAGAGAGTTGAAACTTTTCCTTGGGCATTGACATTTTGACAAGGATCACTTGGTTAAATTAAAGAGATTAAACTCTAAGGAAAGAATTGCAGGCGTCAGCTGGGACTGCATTTTCCATGTAATCTGGAGGGCAGAGGGGACCTGCTTTTTCCCCAGGGCAGCCTCCAAGGAGGCTCTGAGAAATACATTTTGTTATCTGCAGAGGGAGGGGCTCGGGTCCGAGCTCTGAGGTCACTTACATCTGAGGATATTTATAGACCAGCGAGGTCCCAGCACTTAGCAACTTGTGTGGGGAATTAGGCGAGCAAAACTTGAAGGACTCTCATGAAAGCAGGGACCATGTTCAGGTGGCCAGCGAGGGTGACCCCAGGAGATTCCCAGAAAAGGGAAAGAATTTAGGAATCAATGCAAAATTAATAGGAGACTGACCACTTTTTCAGGAGGGATTTGGGAGAAAGATGGATATTCCAGGACAGGTAACTGGTATGTTTTCATGGGACAAAAGGAGAGGAGGAAACAAACCAACTGCATTTCCATTCTCTGGGATTTCACCAGTTGCTCAGTGTGACCTTCGTTATGGGCAGGTGGGGACATCAGAGACTTTGACTTCAGTGGGAGTACGCAATTTGCTACGGTCATTCAGTCAGTGAATGGAAAAGTCATTCAACTAACGTTGTGTGACTGCAACGTGCCAGAGACTGTGCTCAGGGAAGAAGCAGAGTGGTGAACGTGGCGGTTGCAGGCCCTGCCTTCACAGGATCCACAATCTAACATGACAGCCAGACACGGCGTAAGCAACTGGAAATGGCACATGTGTGACAGGAGCCTATGATGGAAGTGCTGAGTGGGTGCACGCTCAGGGTTCCCATACACTCGTGCGCTCTCCACAGTGCTCTGATGGGGGTGGGCTTCACGATCATCCTTGTTCTTTTGATGAACAAATTGGATCCTTGACAGGTGAGGTGCCTTGCCCGAGGTTACACCACCAATAAATGGCAGGGCTGGGATTCAAACAAAGCTCTGTGTGACATCCAAATATGGGCTTTTAAATCTTTTTGTTGAAAATAACGGAAATCTAACTCAAACCTGCCAGACATGGTGGCTCATGCCTGTAATCCCAGCACTTTGGGAGGCCGAGGCTGGAGGATTGCTTAAGCTCAGGAGTTTGAGACCAGCCTGGGCAACATGGTGAAACCTCGTCTCTACAGAAAACACAAAAATTAGCTGGGTGTGGTGGCACGGCCTGTGGTCCCATCTACTCGGGAGGCTGAGGCAGGAGGATTACTTAAGCCCAGGAGGTTGAGGCTGCAGTGAGCCATGATCACGCCACTGCACTCCATTCTGGGCAACAGAGCAAGACCCTGTCTCCAAAAAAAAAAAAAAAAAAAGTAAATCTAACTCAATCAACCAATCAACTCAATGCATCTTAAACAAGGAAGAGAATGTTGGGGATCTCAGAACTGCAAAGTCTACATGTAGGCTTCAAACATGTCTATGTGAATCCAGAGGCTGCGATGATGCCGCTGGGGCTCTGTCCTCTGCAGATGTCCCTCTGCTCTCTCAAGAGGCAGGCTTCATGGTCACCGCAGCTCAGGACCATGCCAGTCACCCCACTAGAAAGAGTTTTGTTTGTTTGTTTGTTTGTTTGCTTGTTTTGAGGAGTCTCACTCTGATTCCCAGGCAGTGACATGATCTCGGCTCACTGCAACCTCTGCCTCCTGAGTCCAAGCGATTCTCCGGCCTCAGACTCCTGTAGCTGGGATTACAGATGGGCGCCACCACACCCAGGTGATTTTTCCATTTTTAGTAGAGATGAGGTTTTGCCATGTTGGCTAGGCTGGTCTCGAACTCCGCCCACCTTGGCCTCCCAAAGTCCTGGGATTACAGGCATTAGCCACCACCTCTGGCCTAGAAAGAGCTTCTGCTGTGTAGCCTGGAGAGGGCTTTGGCTGACCTTGTTTGGGTCACATCATTAAACCCATCAGGGAGCATTTGATGACCCAAGCCTGGCCAATGACGACCCTTGGGCAGCCCCACCTGAACCACACAGAGTCAGCTTAAGCCACCCTGCTCTCCAAGTCATTGCCTGTCCAGTCCACCTATTCCCTGCACCAAGCCCCAGGGCCCACAGTGCTAAGAGTTGGTGCAGATAGGAGAGAATGCAATGAACGCTGTGGGTGAATCCCATTTTGCACCACAAGATCACCTAACAACTAGTATTTATTCATGCCACAAATTGTTTTGCACACATTACTTAAGCTACTCTCTGGGCAAGGCACTATTCTAGGCCCTGAGACTAGCGGTCCTTTTTGCATTTTTTTTTTTTTTTTTTTTTTTCAAGACAGAGTCTCGCTCTGTTGCCCAGGCTGGAGCGCAGTAGCACGAACATGGCTCACTGCAGCCTGCCGGGCTCACTCAACCTCCTGGGCTCAAATGATCCTCCTGCCTCAGTCCCCTGAGTATCTGGCGCCACAGGTGTGCACCACCATGCCCAGCTAATTTTTAAATTTTGTGTGGAAATGAGTCTCACCATGTTGCCCAAGGTGGTCTTGAACTCCTGGGCTTACCCAGTCCTCCCACCTCAGCCTCTGGAGTAGCTGAAATTACAGACACACACCCCTATGCCCAGCTAATTTTTCAAATATTTTGTAAAGACAGGGTTGATCTGGTCCAGTCTGGTCTGGGACTCCTGGGCTCAAGCAATCCTCCTGCCTCAGCCTCTCAAAGTGCTGGGATTACAGGCATGAGCCACTGCACCCAGCCTCTAGAGATTTTTGTTATTGTTGGTTGTTTGTTTGTTTTGAGATGGAGTCTCGCTCTGTCGCCCAGGCTGGAGTGCAGTGGTACAGTCTCGACTCACTACAACCTCCACCTCCTGGGTTTCAGCAGTTGTCTGCCTCAGCCTCCCAAGTAGCCGGGATTACAGGCACCCACCACCACGCCCGGCTAATTATTTTTTTATTTTTATTTTTGTATTTTTAGTAGAGACGGGGTTTCACCATCTTGGCCAGGCCAGTCTTGAACTCCTGACCTTGTGATCCACCCACCTCGGCCTCCCAAAGTTCTGGGATTACAGGTGTGAGCCACTGCACCTGGTCTGTTTTTTTTTTTTTTTTTTAAACAAGCCTTTATTTATTTAGGTATTATTTATATTCAATAAAATGCATAAATCTAGAATATTCATTTTGATGAGTTTTGATAATTTTTTTTTTTTTGAGACAGAGTCTTGCTCTGTCTCCCAGGCTAGAGTGCAGTGGTGTGATCTTGGCTCACTGCAACCTCTGCCTCCCAGATTCAAGCAATTCTCTTGCCTCAGCCTCCCGAGTCGCTGGGACTACAGGCGTGCGCCACCACGTCCAGCTGTTTTTTGTATTTTTAGTAGAGATGGGATTTCACTGTGTTAGCCAGGCTGGTCTCGAACTCCTGTCCTCAGGCAAACTGTCCGCCTCAGCCTCCCAAAGTGCTGGGATTACAGGATTGAGAGTTTTGATCATTGTATACACCCTTGTATCCTGCAGCCTAAACAAGATAAAGAGTATTTCCACCACACCAGAGAATTCCTTATCTTTTTACAACATGTCGCTTTTGGCATCTGGCTTCTTCCACTTAATTTTTTTTGTTTTTTTTTTTTGTTTTTTTTGAGACAGAGTCTCACTCTGTCACCCAGGCTGGAGTGCAGTGGCGCTATCTCGGCCCACTGCAACCTCCGCCTCCCAGGTTCAAGCAATTCTCCTGCCTCAGCCTCCTGAGTAGCTGGGACTACAGGCATGCACCACCATGCCCAGCTAAATTTTTGTGTTTTTAGTAGAGACAGGGTTTCTCCATGTTGGCAAGGCTGGTCTCAAACTCCTGACCTCAGGTGATCCACCTTGGCTTCCCAAAGTGCTGGGATTACAGGCGTAAGCCACTGAGCCTGGCCTGTTTTTGTTTGTTTGTTTGTTTAAAAAAGGCCCAGGCCCTGCTCTTGAGGAACTCCCTGTCTAGTGGAGGAGGGAAGCATTTGAAAAATCAGAATGTGGTAAAAACAGCCAAAGCCTATGAACTCATTCATGTATAAAGAGCTCTTATAGGCCAGGCGCAGTGGCTCACACTGTAATCCCAGCACTTTGGGAGGCCGAGGCGGGCAGATCACTTGAGGTCAGGAATTCAAGACCAACCTGGCGAACATGGCGAAAACAAAAATACAAAAAAATTAGCCAAACGTGGTGGTAGGCACCTGTAGTTCCAGCTACTCGGGAGGCTGAGGCAGGAGAATCACTTGACCCCGGGAGGTGGAGGTTGCAGTGAGCTGAGATCGCACCACTATACTCCAACCTGGGTCACAGAGTGAGACTCCATCTCAAAGGAAAAAAAAAAAAAAAAGCTCTTACAACTCAACAACAAAAAAATGAACAATCCAGCTAAAAACTGTGCAAAGAACTTGAGTGGCCATTTATCAAAGAAGATATACCAATGGCCAACAAGTACGTGAAAAGATGCTCAGGCTGGCTGCAGTGGCTCACACCTGTAATCCCAGCACTTAGGGAGGACGGGGTGGCAGATGGCTAGAGCCTAGGAGTTTGAGACCAGCCTGGGCAACATGATGAAACCCTGTTTCTATACAAAATACAAAAACTTAGCCAGTCCCAACTACTTGTGGGGCTGACGTGAGAGGATCCCTAGAGCTCAGGAGGTCAAGGCTGCAGTGAACCGTGATCACACCGCTGCACTCCAGCTTGGGGGACAGAGCAAGACCCTTTCTCAAACAAACAAACAAACAAACAAAATCACTCTATGATCCAGCATCCCACTCCTAAAGAATTGAAAGCAGGGACTCAAACAGATCCTGTGCACCAATGCTCATAGCAACACTGTCAACAGTGACCAAAAGGAAAACAAGCCAAATGTGCATCCGCGGACGAGCAAAGAGACAAAGTGTGTCCATCCATACAATGAAATAGGATTCAACTATAAAAGGGAGTCGAGCACTGAAGTATGCTACATCATGGATGAACCTTTGCAATATTAAAATAAGTAACAGAAGCCAGACACAAAAGGTCACGTATTGTGTAATTCCATTGATATGATATGTACAGAATAATTAAATCCATAGAGACAGAAAGCAACTTGGTGGATGCCGCAGGGACCTTTGTTTGAATCCCAGCTGCCATTTATTGGTGGTCTGACCTTGCGATTCCAGTTTGTTCATCTGGAGAAGGGGGATGCCTGCGAAGCCCACCTCAGCAGAGCACCGTATGGGAACTCTGAGCTTGGACCCGCTCAGCACTTTTTTTTTCTTTTTCTTTTTTTTCTTTTTTTTTTTGAGACGGAGTCTCGCTTTGTTGCCCAAGCTGGAGTGCAGTGGCACGATCTTGGTTCACTGCAACCTCTGCCTCCTGGGTTCAAGTGATTCTCCTGCCTCAGCCTCCTGAGTAGCTGGGATTAAAGGTGTGGGCCACCACGTATGGCTAATTTTTGTATCTTTAGTACAGACCGAGTTTCACCATGTTGGCCAGGCTGGTCTTGAACCCCTGACCCTTCTCGGCCTCCTAAAGTGTTGGGATTACAGGCGTGAGTCACCGCGCCGGGGCCCTGCTTAGCACTTCTGTCATAGGCTCCTGTAACGTGTGCCATTTCCAGTTGTTTTGTATCTGGATGTCACGTTAGACTGGACCCCACGTTGGCAGGGACTGCAGCCGCTGTGTTGACCACTCTGCTTCTGCCCTGAGCACAGTCCTTGGCACGTTGTCTTCACACAGGCTGGGAGGGGAGAATGGAGAGTGACTGTATTTGGGGTGAGGAGAACACTTTGGAGCTAGATAGCGGTGGTGCCTGCAGAACACTGAATGTTTTAAATGTCACTGAATTCTTCATTATATTTTATTTTATTTTTACTTTTTTTTGAGACAGGGTCTCTTTCTGTTACCCAGGCTGGGAGTGCAGTGGGACAATCATAGCTCATTGCAGCCTCAACCTGCACCCCCAGGTTAAGCCATCCTCCCACCTCAGCCTCTGGAGTAGCTGGGAACACAGGCGCACACTACCATGCCCAGCTAATTTTTTTTTCTTTTTTGCGGGGACAGCATCTCACTATGTTGTCCAGGCTGGTCTCAAACTCCTGGGCTCAAATGATCCTCCCACCTTGGTCTCCCAAAATGCTGGGATTACAGGTGTGAGCCACTGCACCCGGCCTGAATTTTTCACTTTAAATGATTCATTTTACGTTACTTGAATTTCACCTCCATAAAAAACAACAAGGCATCTGAAGTTGTCCAGAGGCTGCACACAGCATGTGGAAAGGCGGGCCGGGGTGACTCACCCCTCTGGGGGTCAGGAACGCTGTTCTGGATAACTCGGATCCCCCTGGGGATGTGAGTCTGAACTGCCCCAGCGAGTGCAGCTGTGTGCAAGGCCCGCAGTTCCTGTTTCCTTCCAGCCTACAGCCCAGAGAGGCGTGTGCTTCTCCCCACGGAGGTGGGTCTTCATTTCAGGGTCAGACCTGAAAGCATCGGTTGCGTTTGCTGGAGTTGTTGTCAGCATGTTTGCAGCTTTGATTTAGAGGCCGGGATAAAGGGCGATTATCAAAGGACTGCATGTTCCCGGCATGGCCACGATGGGCCCGGGCAGTGTCCCTGGAGGCAGCAAGCTCACTGGCCAGGAACAGAGGTGCCATTGTGTGTAGCTAAAGCAGCTGGGAAGTCAGTGCTCTCTGCTGCACTGGGAGGCAGGAAGAAGATGTATTTCCACCTCGCGGGGCACCTCGTGTCCTGTCTGGGGAGTCTGTGGGCACCGGGCTCCACCTAGGTCCTGCTGCAGAAAGTGGGGAGGCCAGTGGCTCTGGGGCCTTCATTTAGATTTTTCTAGAATTCCTGCCTCCATGCTTTGTCCAAAGCTCTCCTGAAAACCCCTTGGAAAGTCAGGCACGGCATAGTGGAGGTGCTGTTCCCACGGTTCATGTCATGCGTCCCTGGAAGGTCTCACTCGCTGCAGGTGACTGGGCAGGAGGACATACAGCAAGGCTTCAGCACCACGACTGCCCTGGTGACGTGGGCCATGTCCTCACCCTCACGCCCCCTTGTTGCCCCTTTATTTCTGGCATTTCCTTCCTCGGTGGGAGGCCCCCTCTCTGGTGCCCCAAATAAACACCAGACCCCGCCTGTCAATCATACCCCTTCACTAACACAATGTCACCCTTTCTGTGCATCAGTGCCCTGTGCTGTCAGAGCTTCGTGACACAGACCCAAACTATTTGGGGATTCTATGTTGGCCCAGCACTGCCCAGGTATTTGACATGCATGGATTCTTTTAACCCTTGTAATTACTGCATAAAGCAGGTATTACTAAATCCATTGTTCGGATAAGGGCACTGACTCAGAAAGATTGGGATTGGCCAAGGCAAAAAGCTGGTTAGTGGTGGGGCAGGATTCAAACGTCTGAGTTACTGTTTTTTAAACTGTAACTTCAAAAAACAACAATAACAAAACAAAAACCAAACAAAAAAAATAAATAAATAAACTGTAAGTTCAATAAGCTGGCCCTATAAATAAACCAGTTACTGGAGGCATTATCCCTCCAGAGCAAAAACAAGAGGTTTCTGTGGCAGCTGTCGTATATTTGTAGAGATGGGAGTGATTTGGATAGATTTTTTAAGGTAGGGGCGGGGTCTTCGCGCAGCCCCTAAATCACCAAATGTGACTGCCTGGTCTACCTGCACCAGAAGCTGCTATTTGACAGCTTTACTTAGCGAATGGCTTAATCATGGCATTTCCCCCTTGAATTGATGTAAAGGTGACTCCAAGAGCACAAATTCATGGAAGGTGTTTCTGCCACTGTCCCCTTCATGTATACATATCAAAGAAAATCAAGAGTAGGATGCCCCTGCGGCCCTGGCGTGAGTTGGAATGCTCTTCTCCAACTCATGGTGCTGTCTTCTATATTAGTCTGTTCTCTCATTGCTATAAAGAAATATCTGAGACTGCATAATTTATAAAAAACAAGGTTCAATTGGCTCACGGTTCTGCAGGCTGTACAGGTAGCATAGCACCGGCAACAGATTCTGGGGAGGCTTCGGGAAGCTTCCAATCATGGCGGAAGGTGAAGGGGAGCAGGAAACTGACATGGTGGGAGAGGGAGCGGTGGCGGGGGGCGCATTTTTGAACAACCAGATCTCAAGACAACTCACTACTGTGAGGGATCCAACCCCATGACCCAAACACCTCCCACCACGCCCCACCTCCAACACTGGGGATTACAATTCAACATGAGATTTGGTGGGGACACAGACCCAAATTATTTCATCTTCTGTGAAGCCCAACCGGATCCCCCATCCCTGACACAAATTGCTCCTTCTTTGGTATTTCTCACCTCCGTTAGACTGTGAGAGCCTTCAGCTCAGCCACTGTGTTTTAGCTGTCCTTTTCAGTGCTCTTTCAGTGAGAAAAACATTAAAGAATGAAGAAAGGGAGGCAAGAGGAAAAGCTTCCAGAAGGCTTACAATTCAATATTAAAAAGATAATGTAGGGCCGGGCGTGGTGGCTCACGCCTGTAATCCCAGCACTTTGGGAGGCCAAGGCAGGCAGATCACGAGGTCAGGAGCTCGAGACCAGCCTGACCAACATGGTGAAACCCCTGTCTCTACTAAAAATACAAAAATTAGCCCAGCATGGTGGTGCACACCTGTAATCCCAGCTACTCAGGAGGCTGTACTCCCTTGAACCCGGGAGGCAGAGGTTGCAGTGAGCCAAGATAGCACCACTGCACTCCAGCCTGGGTCACAGAGGGAGACTGTCTCAAAAACAAACGAAAAGACAAAAAAACACAATTAAAAATAGGCAAAGAATCTGAATAGACATTTCTCTAAGCAAGATATGTAAATGGTCAATGAGCTCATGCAAAGATGCTCAGCTGGGCGCAGTGGCTCATGCCTGTAATCCCAGCAATCTGGGAGGCCGAGGTCGGTAGATCACCAGAGGACAGAAGTTCAAGACCAGCCTGTCCAACATGGTGAAACACGCTGCTACTAAAAACACAAAAGAATTGGCCAGGTATGGTGGTGCATGCCTGTAGTCCCAGCTACTCAGGAGGCTGAGGTGGGAGAATTGCTTGAACTCAGGAGGCGGCAGCTGCAGTTAGCCAAGATCGCACCACCGCACTCCAGCCTGGGCAACAGAGTGAGACCCTGTCTCAAACAGAACAAAACAAAGCAAAAAACTGTAAGTCACTTATTTTAGCTGTCTTTTTTGGGTGGTTTTATTTTAAAATCTAAATCTTGGAACTTGTGATAAAGTTGAGGCTTACACACATTAAATTTTAAACCAGAACTGTATTTAGCTTTGTTTTAGCTTCGAAGAAGTTATCTATCTTTCACCATGGAAAGAGAAGCTGTACTATCAAAATAGCTCCTCCCTGCTCTCCGCTAAGTGAAAATGTGAAATCTCCCAGCTGACTATTTTCATCTGCATAAGTAATAATTTCCTGCTCTCCTTCTCTCTTCTCTCCTTTCTGTGTAGGGGGACAGAAGCTATATATATATATATATACACATATATATATACACACACACACACACACATACAGTTTAGCTGTATTTTGTAGTCAGAAAGAATACTGACTAACTTCAGAGAAGATAAAATAAGAAGCTCTCATATCTTAAAAAAAAAAAAAAAGTCAATTGTGAGTCTTGATTGTCCTGGGAAACCCCCATTTTCAGGTCGGTGGTTTCTAATGATCTCCTCATCTTCCACGAAGCTCGGCCCAAAGGAGCCACGTCGCTCAGGACTTTTGCTCTTCCCTCTTTGGAGACAGAAGCAAACAAAGAGACTCTGATTTCTTTTTTTCTTGAGGGACCACCTTTTACAATATTTGCTCTAAATACATACTCTAAATCATAAACCTCAAGCCAGGCACAGTGGCTCATGCCTGTGATCCCCGCACTTTGGAAGGCTGAGGCGGGAGGATTGAGTGAGCTTGGGAGTTCAAGACCATCCTGGGAAACATACAGAAACCTCGTCTCTACTAAAAATCAAAAAAATTAGCCAGGTACAGTGGCATGCGCCTGTAGTTCCAGCTACTGAGGAGGCTGAAGCAGGAGTATTGCTTGAGCCCCAGAGGTCGAGGATGCTGTGAGCCGTAATTGCACCCCTGAACTCCAGCCTGGCCAACAGAGTGAGACAGTGTCCCGAAAAAGAAAAACCATACACCTGGTCTAATTTTGATCAAAGGTAGTTTTGAGCCTCACTATAGGAACAGGCATTCCATTTGTTATATAACATATCACTGAAGAGCTTTCCTTGCCGATCTGCCCAGGAGGGCAATCTGTGTAGTCATTTGCCCTGTGGCGACACAGGCCGCCTGCAATGTGCCTGGTGGAAGTGCTATGCTACAGAATGGTATTTTGCTGCTTGCTGAAAATAACTTGTAAAGAAGAAGAGCTGGTTCCAGATGTTTGTGGGTGAAACACGTTGAAAGACCTCTCTGAAAGCCTGCAAAATGATTTGCCTGTGAAGTGGACCACTTCATCTTTGGGTGAAAAGAGGAAATTATTATTTACCCCTAAGGCCTGGGAGGAGTTCTTATTTCAGCTTGTCTCATTTTTGGATGCTGGCAGATGGGAAAAGCCAACAAAATAAATTGGTCGAGGGTGTTGCAATAGGTCACAGAGCTGGGGACGTCTGAGGGGTGAATTCATGTCACTGTCAGTTGCTTCTCTCCTTGACCACTCCTGTCACTTGGAAAACTACGGTAAAGATAAATTAACCCAGGCAGTGACGAGTTGGCCATGTAGATCTATAGTCCCAAGAGCTCAGGGTCTGCTGCTGGCTCACTGCCATTTCAGCCTCTTTAGTAACTTCTTTTTTTTTTTTTTTTTTTTTTTTTTTGAGATTGAGTCTTGCTCATTAGCCAGACTGGAGTGCAGTGGCGCCATCTCCGCTCACTGCAAGCTCCGCCTCCCGGGTTCACGCCATTCTCCTATCTCAGCCTCCCGAGTAGCTGGGACTACAGGCGCCCGCCACCACGCCCGGCTGATTTTTTGTATTTTTTAGCAGAGACGGGGTTTCACCATGTTAGCCAGGATGGTCTCGATCTCCTGACCTTGTGATCCACCTGCCTCGGCCTCCCATCTTTTTTTCTTTTTTTTTTTGAGACAGAGTCTTGCTCTGTCACCGAGTCTGGAGTGCACTGGTGTAATCTCGGCTCACTGCAACCTCTGCCTCCCAGGTTCAGGCGATTCTCCCATCTCAGCCTCCTGAGTAGCCGGGACTACAGGTGTATGCCACCATGCCAGGCTAATTTTTGTATATTTAGTAGAGATGGGGTTACACCATGTTGTCCAGGCTGGTCTTGAACTCCTGAGCTGAGGCCATCTGCCCACCTCAGCCTCCCAAAGTGTTGGGATTACAGGTGTGAACCACCACACCCAGACTAGTTCTTTTTTTTTTTAAATGGAGTCTCGCTCTGTGGCCCAGACTGGAGTGCAATGGCGTGATCTCAGCTCACCGCAACCTCCACCTCCTGGGTTCAAGTGATTCTCCTGTCTCAGCCTCCTGAGTAGCTGGGATTACAGGCACCTGTCACCGTGCCCAGCTAATTTTTGTATTTTTAGTAGAGACAGGGTTTCACCATGTTGGCCAGGCTGGTCTCGAACTCCTGACCTCAGGTGATCCACCTGTCTTGGCCTCCCAAAGTGCTGGGATTACAGGTGTGAGCCACTGGGCCTGGCCCCCGCCTTTTTTTTTTTTTTTTTTTTTTTGCAATGAAGTCTTGCTCTTGTCACCCAGGCTGGAGTGCAGTGGTGCAGTCTCAGCTCACTGCATCTTCTGTTACCCAGGCTCAAGCAATTCTCCTGCCTCAGCCTCTTGAGTAGCTGGGATTACAGGTGGCCGCCACCATGCCCAGCTAATTTTTGTATTTTTAGTAGAGACGGGGTTTCGCCATGTTGTCCAGGCTGCTCTCAAACTCCTCACCTCAAGTGATCCATCCACCTGCCTCCGCCTCCCAAAGTGCTAGGATTAGAGGTGTGAGCCACTACACCTGGCCTCTGTTTTTTTTTTTTTTTTAGACAGGGTCTTGCTCTGTCACTTGGGCTAGAGGGTAGTGACACAATATCAGCTCAGTGCAACCTCCACCTCCTGGACTCAAGCAATCCTCCCACCTCAGCCTCCCAAGGAGATGGAACTAGAGGCAAGCCCACCACACCCGGCTAATTTTTGTATTTTTTGCACTGACAGGGTTTTGCCGTGTTGCCTAGGCTGGTCTCGAACTCCTGGGCTCAAGCGATCTGCTCGCCTCAGCCTCCCAAAGTGCTGGGATTACAAGTGTGAGCCACCATGCCTGGCCAGCAAGTTCTTCGGTCATGGCAAAATGAAACCAAGTTGAAAACTGAAAAACAACGCAGGGGAAAATGTGGTCCTTGCCGGTGATTTGTTCATTGTCATTAGCAACCCACTTTTGGTCCAGATTGATACTGAACAGTAAAAGTGTCTGGTTGTTATTGAACCGGGTGCTTTGTGTGTTGGAAAATGTGAGTCAGACCCGGAGGGGAAATTCAGCCCCACTGAGAAGTCAAGCATGGCGTCAAGCCAATGAGAAAAGGTCAGTAAATTTCTAGAGTTTTCTTTCACTGTACTCTATTCAGGAAACTGGAATGGGAAATTAAAATTCCAGTCTAGGCATAATCGTCACTGATATTTAAGAGACAGAAAGAAAATTTCCCAACTCTTTGAAAGAAGTTGCTAACGCAGCCTAATCTCTTTATGTCAAAATGGTCCAGGTGACAGTGTGAGAAGGTGACGCTCTGTTTACTAAGAGGGCAGGGGGCCAGGTATATTTTAGGACCCTCATCTATGTGATCTCAGACAAGTCACTGAGCTTTGTTGAGCCTTAACTGCATTGGACGGTTTTAGGTCTTAAATCTTTTTTTTTTTCTTTTCTTTTTTTTTTTTTGAGATGGAGTCTCGCTATGTCACCAGGCTGGAGTGTAGCGGCACAATCTTGGCTCACTGGAACCTCCGCTTCCTGCCTTCAAGCAATCCTCCTGCCTCAGACTGCCGAGTAGCTGGGACTACAGGCACATGCCACCGCATCCAGCTTATTTTTAGTAGGGACAGGATTTCACCATTTTGGCCAGGCCGGTCTTGAACTCCTGACCTCAGGTGATCCACCCGCCTTGGCCTCCCAAAGTGCTGGGATTACAGCCATGACTCACCTTGCCCGTGTAGGTCTTAAATCTAAGATACAAAATAATCTGATACTACTGTTCCATGTTCCTATTGGGTAAACCAAGACCCCCCTCTACCAGCAAGCCACGGAATTACCTTTAATGACAGATTACAAACAAAATAATACTACAGTAACGACTTGTCATCATGTACCTTCTCTGTGCCAGGCTTTCCTCTCATAGCCACGTGGCAAGGTAGGTATTGTGACCTTTTTACAAGCGAGAAGATTGAAGGTAAGGGGCTAATCCACCTGGGCTGTGATTTATTTGTTTATTATTATTTTTTGGACACAGGGTCTCACTCCTGTCGCCCCAGGCTGGAATGCAGTGGCACGATCTCAGCTCACTGCAGCCTCGATTTCCTGGCCTCAGGCGATCCTTCCTCCTTAGCCTCCTGAGTAGCTGGGACTACAAGCACGCACCACCATGCCCGGCAAATTTTTGTTTTGAGACAGAGTCTTGCTCTGTTGCCAGGCTGGAGTGCAATGGTGCGATCTCAGCTCACTGCAACCTCTACCTCACAGGTTCAAGCGATTCCCCTGCCTCAGCCTCCCGAGCAGCTGGGATTACAGGCGGGCACCACCATGCCCAGCTAATTTTTGTATTTTTAGTAGAGACAGGGTTTCACCATTTTGGCCAGGCTGGTCTCAGACTCCTGACCTCAGGTGATCTCCCCACCTCAGCCTCCCAAAGTGCTGGGATTACAGGTGTGAGCCACCGCACCTGGCCTAATTTTAAAAGTTTTTGTAGAGACAGGATCTTACTGTGTTGCCCAGGCTGGTCTTGAACTCCTGGGCTCAAATGATCCTCCCTACTAGGCCTCCCAAAGTGTTGGGATTATAGGCTTGAGCCACCACGCCAGGCCAGGCTGTGATTTAAACACAGAGCTCTCTGGTGCGGTCCATCCATTCTGCCAACTTATCCTTTACTACCCAGAGCCCTGTGGCTTTTTTTTTTTTTTTTTTTTTTTTTTTTGAGACAGAGTCTCCCTCTGCCACTCAGGCTGGAGTGCAATGGCACGATCTCGGCTCACTGCAACCTCCACCTTCCGGGTTCAAGAGATTCTACTGCCTCAGCCTCCTGAGTAGCTGGGATTATAGGTGTGTGCCATCACGCCTGGCTAATTTTGGTATTTTTAGTAGAGTCGGGGTTTCACCATGTTGGTCAGGTTGGTCTTGAACTCTTGACCTCATGATCTGCCCACCTCAGCCTCCCAAAGTGCTGGGATTACAGGCGTGAGCCACTGTGCCTCGCCAGGTTTGTTGTTTTTAGAGGCCACATATGAGTGAGATCTTACAGTGTTTGTCTCTCCGTGCCTGGCTTGCCTCACCCTAACATCACGTCCTGCAGCTTCATCCATGTTGGCACAAGTGACGTGACAGGATTTCAGGAAGGGTTTTTAGAGCGGAATTAGCGATGGTGCCTGTCCAGGGAGAGCCATTTAGGCTGGGGCAAGAAGAACGAACAGGAATCAAACTCATGACAAGTCGAGAAAAGAAATTTCCAGGAAGACACTGAGGTGGAAGGAAATTGGCTTGGTCTGTTTTGTTTGAGGAACTGAAAGGAGGCCTGGGGCGTGAAGAGAGGTTGAGTGAGAGGCATCTGTGGCAAGAGACTGGGCTGTCCACCTGGCTTCTTTGGTGGTTCTACCCTGAGAAGTAAGAGGCAGGGAAGAGCACAAGCTAATCTGTTTCTGGTTTTCCCAGGCTGCTCTGTGAGAGCCACAGAAAGGGAAGTACAAAAGTAGAAGTAGGCTGGGTGTGGTGGCTCACGCCTGTAATTCCAGCACTTTGGGAGGCTGAGGCGGGCGGATCACTTTAGGTCAGGAGTTCAAGACAAGTCTGGCCAACATGGTGACCCCACCTCTACTGAAAAATATACAAAAATTAGCCACGCGTGGTGGCAGGTGCCTGTAATCCCCACTACTTGGGAGGCTGAGGCAGGAGAATCACTTGAACCCAGGAGGCAGAGGTTGAGGTGAGATGAAATCATACCACTGCACTCCAGCCTGGTGACAAAGCGAGACTCCATCTCAAAAACAATAACAACAACAACAACAACAAAGTGGGACTGGGCATAGTGGCTCATGCCTACACTCCCAGCACTTTGGGAGGCCGAGGAGGGCAGGTCACCTGAGGTGGGGAGTTCGAGAACAGCCTGACCAACATGGAGAAACCCCGTCTCTACTTAAAACACAAAATTAGCCAGGTATGGTGGTGCATGCCTGTAATCCCAGCTACTCAGGAGGCTGAGGCAGGAGAATCGCTTAAACCCAGGAGGCAGAGGTTGCAGTGAGCTGAGCTAATGCCATCATACTCCAGCCTGGGTAACAAGAGCAAAACTCCATCTCAAAAAAAAGAAAAAAAAAATAGTGTAAGTAGCAAGGCCAGTGATGAGGCCATTCCAGTAACTCAGGAAAGGGAAACATGGCAGAGCCCATGTCTGAAAGGTGCTCCCACATTTCCACTCCCACCTCTTCTTGCAGAACTTTACCGCTCCCATCAAGAGGTAGAGTCTACTTCCCTCCCCTTGAACCCCCGGCGAGACTTTTTGACTGCCTTGACAAATGAATGTGGCAAAGGGACACTATGACTTCCGTTTTTTTTTTTTTTTGGAGACAGAGTTTCACCAGATCTCAGCTCACTGCAATGTCTGCATCTGGGTTCAAGTGATTCTCCTGCCTCAGCAGCCCAAGGATGTTGGGACTACAGGTGAGAAAATTAGTAGACCTCACCATGGTTCCACCAGAACTTGAACCCAGGACCTTCTGTGTGTAAAGCAGATGTGATAACCACTTCACTATAGAACCACATGCCATGTGAGTTCCAAAGCTAGGCTATGAGGCTATGAGGCTGGACACGGTGGCTCACTCATGTAATCTCAGCACTTTGGGAGGCCAAGGTGGGTAGATCACCTGAGGTCAGGAGTTCAAGACCAGCCTGGGCAAAATGGTGAAACTCCATCTCTACTAAAAATACAAAAAAAAAATTAGCCAAGCTTGGTGGCATGTGTCTGTAGTTCCAGCTACTTGGAAGGTTGAGGCAGGAGAATTGCTTGAACCAGGGAGGCAGAGGTTGCAGTGAGCTGAGATTGTGCCACTGCACTCCAGCCTGGAACAGAGCGAGACCCTGTCTCAATAAATAAGTAAATAAATAAATAAAGTTAGGCTATGACAGGCAATATGGCCTTGCCAGGCTCTGCCTCCCTCTCTCTCTCTCAGCTCACACCAGCCGACATGGAGAGACCCAGGGAGAGGCCCGCGTGAGGAGGAACTGAGGTCATCACCCATCTGCCAGACATGGGTGGTTTCAGCCTTCAAATCTTCCAGTTGCAATCCCCAATCCCTGGGAGCAGAGACAAGCCATCACTGCTGGACCCTGTCTGAATTCCTATCCATAGAATCTGTGAACATAACAAAGGACTGCTTTACACAGCTAGATTTGGGGGTCATCTGCTGTGCAGCCACAGTACCTGGAACAAGAGGACCATGACTGGAGCTTGCCTGGTGGCGGCTGGGGGGCTTGCTGAAAGTGGACCTATTTGAGATGCTGAATAGAACTTGAATTAACAAGATGTAGCCATGAAAGGGACAGAAAATGTCTTAATTATAAAAAAATTATAAAGACCCATCCGGGCGTGATGGCTCACACCTGTAATCCCAGCACTTTGGGAGGCCGAGGAGGGTGGATCACCTGAGATCGGGAGTTTGAGATCAGCCTGACCCACATAGTGAAACCCCGTCTCTACTGAAAATACAAAATCAGCTGGGCGTGGTGGCAGGTGCCTGTAATCCCAGCTACTCAGGAGGCTGAGGCAAGAGAATTGCTTGAACCCAGGAGGCAGAGGTTGCAGTGAGCTGAGATTTTGTCATTGCACTCCAACCTGGGCAACAAGAGTGAAACTCCATCTCAAAAAAAAAAAAAAAGAACAAATATAAAGATACAGACAGGGCACGGTGGCTCGCGCCTGTAATTCCAGCACTTTGGAAGCTGAGGCGGGCGGATCACTTGAGGCCAGGAGTTTGAGACCAGCCTGTCCAACATGGTGAAACCCTGTCTCTACTAAAAATACAAAAATTAGCTGGGCGTGGTGGCACACACCTGTAATACCAGCTTCTCAGGAGGCTGAGACATGAGAATGACTTGAACCCGGGAGGCAGAGGTTGCAGTGAACCGAGGTCGTGCCACTGCACTCCAGCCTGGGTGACAGAGAAAGACTATGTCTCAAAACATAAAACAAATACAAATAAAGATATGGAAGGAAGGCCCAGTTAGAATACATTTTTGAAAATACTTCTTTACATTTTTAATGATGCATGCATTTCATATTGAGAGCTTCATTCTTTTGGTTTAATAATTTGATCCTTGATAAAATACAGACAATTGGCTGGGCACGGTGGCTCATATCTTTGGGAGGCTGAGGTGGGCAGATCACTTGAGCCCAGGAGTTTGAGACCAGCCTGGGCAACAGGGTGAAACCCAGTCTCTACTAAAAAAAATACAAAAAATAATTAGCTAGGTATGGTGGTGCATGCCTGTGGTCCCAGCTACTTGGGAGGCTGAGGTAGGATGATCGCTTGAACTCATGAGTCAGAGGCTACAGTGAGCCGAGATCACGCCCTTGCAATCCAGCCTGAGTGACAGTGAAATCCTGTCTAAAAAAAAAAAAAAAGCAGACAACTCAGGGATTGATAAAATTTGAAACTTTTTCATTAACATGAAATGAAGACTGAAATCTAGTGTTCTTTTTGATAAAGACAATGGAGGCACCCAAGGGTTAAGGGCATACATCCCCAGGGAGGGAAGGAGAAAGAGAACAGTAGGAAAAAGGGCTATACATGGTGCTTGTCTCACTGCTTTCTTCAGTTGATCTCTTCTTAGTCTTCGACTGATGCTAACTTGATGATTTTCATTCGCCTTTGACGACTCAGCCCATTAAGTCAAAGAGGCTCACCTGGTGCTACTGTTACTAATACTAACAATGGCTCACGCGTGTTGGGTGCGTGTGCTTGGCCAAGCATCATGCACACTGTAAGGCACCATAAGATACCTGGATGTGCTTTGGTCAAGGTAGAGGCCAAGGCAGATATCCAGGCCTGCACGACTCAGGGAGTTTGGTGCACAGGCGCACACCTCCACTTGTTACATAACCTGTTTGTGTAAGTTCATACTTGGCTCTAAGGCACTATTGTCTGTAAAAGGTATAACTGCCCCGCTGACGCTATACAGGTGCTCTTGAGGTTCGGCTCGGCTTGACGTGGCTTGATGTGGTGGTTGTGCTTGTGCCCAGAGAAAGGGAGACAGCCAAAACTGTCCATCTTGTAAACAGACAGGAGGGAGCCAGGACACAGCTCTGCTTGCTTGTGCCAGAGAGAGAAAGAGTTAAGCTGCTGACCCTGAAGGCAAGGGAGAGCCGGCTGTGCAGCTGCAGGCGTGGGGGTCGCAGGACCCATAGAGCGGAAGCAAATAGCCGAGGTAAAGGTGGACAGGGCGAGAGAGCTAATGTGAGTAAGCTGCTAATGAAAAGCCACTGATGAGAACTGCTGCTGAATAAAACCATATTCACCTGTCTAGGCCCCCCCGCCCAAAAGCGTATCTGCTCATCCACCCACTCCCCTCGGACTTCAGCATCGGCTGGCCCTGGACCAGGATCTGACACACGCCAACTCAGTGAATCCTCACAGTAAATTTGGGAAGGAGGCGCCATTTTGCTCATCATTTACCAGGACACTGAGAGGCAGAGGGAGTGTGACCTGCATGAGGTCACTTGGAGCGTCATTGCAGGGGACGAACACCCTGCATGGCTATGGGGTCTTGTTCTCTGCTCCGAATGCCATCTTCACATATTGTTCTCATGTCCCTTACAGCTGCATGTCTATAAATAAGTGGATTTGCTCTCTGGTCTCTAAAACTTTAAAATCTAAAGTTAAGGAGCGTGTGTGTTGGGGAAAGGGTGGGGACAGCAGCAAAGACTTGCACAGATAATTGTCCCCAAATAGTCTCAATGAAGGCACCTCTGATAAGGGCATATGGCAAAGCCCTGTACCGTCCCGAAATTTCAATTTTCTTCTAGCAGTCATGTGACTGATCTATGGTCAGTAGGATGTGAACAGAAATGATCTATGTGCCTTCTGAAAAAAAGGGGGCATGCGTGGCCCTTCATTCTTTTTTTTTTTTTTTTTTTTTTTTTTTTGAGACAGGGTCTCACTCTGTCTCCCAGACTGGAGTGCAGAGATGCAATCTCAGCTCACTGTAACCTCTGCCTCCCAGGTTCAAGCGATTCTCCTGCCTCAATCTCCCGAGTAGTTGGGAATAGAGGTGTGTGCTACCATGTCCAGCTAATTTTTGTTTGTTTGTTTTGAGACGGAGTTTCGCTCTTGTTGCCCAGGCTGGAGTGCAATGGCACGATCTTGGCTCACTGCAACCTCCGCCTCCCAGGTTCAGGTGATTCTCCTGCCTCAGCCTCCTGAGTAGCTGGAACTACAGGCATGCGCCACCGTGCCTGCCTGATTCTGTATTTTTAGTAGAGACGGGGTTTCTCCATGTTGGTCAGGCTGGTCTCCAACTCCCAACCTCAGGTGATCCGCCCACCTTGCCCTCCCAAAGTGCTGGGAGTACAGGTGTGAGCCACCATGCCCAGCCTAATTTTTGTATTTTTAGTAGAGACAGGGTTTCACCATGTTGGCCAGGCTGGTCTCGAACTCCTGGCCTCAAGTGATCCACCTGCCTCAGCCTCCCAGAGTGATGGGATTACAGGTGTGAGCCACTGCACGCAGCCCTCCCCTTCATTGCTGTTCCCCTCCACAGGTTGGGGAGCAATCTTGGACCAATGGAAAAGGTCAACCTACTCAGGACAGCAGAACAACCAGCAGAAGGAGCCTGGGGGGCTGACACCTGGGGCTGGTTGAGCTCATCTGTAGTTGGCTATGCCCAGACTCTTATGTGGGAAAGAAAATACTTTGGTTTAATCCGTTGTTATTTTTTGGTCTTTATTTAGAGACAGGGTCTCACTCAGTCACCTAGGTTGGAGTGCAGTGGTGTGATCATAGCTCACTGCAGCCATGAACTCCTGGGCTCAAGGCATCCTCCAGCCTCAGCCTCCCAAAGTGCCGGGATTACAGGCGTGAGCCACCCCACCTCCATCTAATTTTTTTTTGGTTTGTTTGTTTGTTTTGAGATGGAGTCTTGCTCTGTTGCCCAGGCTGGAGTGCAGTGGCGGGATCTCGGCTCACTGCAAGCTCCGCCTCCCGGGTTCATGCCATTCTCCTGCCTCAGCCTCCCGAGTAGCTGGGACTACAGGCGCCCACCATCACACCCAGCTAAGTTTTTCTATTTTTAATAGAGACAGGGTTTCACCATGTTACCCAGGATGGTGTTGATCTCCTGACCTCGTGATCCACCCACTTCGGCCTCCCAAAGTGCTGGGATTACAGGCCTGAGCCACCGCGCCCCGCCACCATCTAATATTAAATCACAAAATGGAATTATCTAAGTCTGTATCAGCTGGAAGACAGGAAAGGATGTGGTAGACCCAGGGCTCTGTGTTCAAGGGGCAGGAGGAGCCTGCCTAGAGGTGGAAGCTCTAGAACTCCGAGAGCTGCTTTAAAAGTACCACATACTATAATCTAAATAGAAATGTCCTATTATATCCAAGGAATCTGTGCCATCCCACTCCCAGCATTTTAGTTAGTGCCTGTGTTTGCTTGTATTGATTCACAAGAGCCTTTTTTTTTTTAAGAAGCTATAAAGGAGATTATTTCTGCTGTGCTGCAGTCTGCTTTTTTTTTCACTTATAAATGTATAACCCAAATTTTACTGTCATTATTTGAAGTTATGTGTAGAGCTAATTAACTCAATATAAAAAGGACTCTTAAAAATCTACAAGACAAAACAATGGTCAAAAGATAACGCAAGAACTGGTTTCATTAATGGCCCCAATCAATGGCCTCTGTGTCCAGTCCTGTGGGTTCTGCCCCCCTACACTAATTCTGGGCATGACCATGCCTTGCTTTGGCCAATGGGATGGAAGCATCTACACAAACAGAGCTGAGACTGGAAAACACATTCAAGTCTCTTTCCTCTCTTGAATCTCTGCCACTGTCATGAAAATCAGCCTGGGCTAGCCTGATGGAGAGACCATGGGGAGCAGAGCCAGCTTGATCCACCCAAGGCCATCCTATACCAGCTCAGCAACCCACTGGCCGATGGGACACAGGAGTGAGCCCAGCTGCAAGCAGCAAAGCCACCCAGATGCCCTACAGACTCCTGTTTCAACCCACTGAGCTTTGGGGTGATCTGTCATTTAGTAACAGCTAACTGATACAGGTAAAAATAGTAAAAAGAGCTATAATGGCCAAAAAACAAATCTAAAGATCTTCAATCTGATTAAGAAATGCACGGCCAGGTGTGGTGGCATATTCCTGTAATCCCAACACTTTGGGATGCCAAGGTGAAAGGATTGCTTAAGGCCAGGAGTTCGAGACCAGCCTGGCCAACACAGTGAGACACCCTACAAAAGTGGGATCTCTACAAAAATTTTAAAAATTAGCTGGGTGAGCTGGTGTGTGCTTGTGGTCCCAGCTGCTCAGGAGGCTGAGAAGGGAGGATTGCTTGAGCCCAGGAGGTCGAGGCTGCAGTGAGCTATGGTCACACCACTGCACACCAGTCTGGGCAACAGAGCAGGACCCTGCCTCTTAAAAAAAAAAAAAAAGAAAAGAAATGCAAAATTAAAATCATGAAGTATTATCTCAAGTTAGTGGCCATTAAAAGTGTGATACCGTGGCTGGGCACAGTGGCTCACGCTTGTAAGCCCAGTACTTTGGGAGGCCAAGGTGGGTGGATCACCTGAGGTCAGGAGTTTGAGACCAGCCTGGCCAACATGGTGAAACTCATCTCTACTAAAAATACAAAAAAATTAGCTGGGGGTGGTGGTGGGCACCTGTAATCCCAGCTACTTGGGAGGCTGAGGCAGGAGAATCACTTGAACCCAGGTGACGGAGGTTGCAGTGAGCTGAGATTGCGCCCCTGCACTTCAGCCTGGATGACAGAGTGAGACTCCGTCTCAAAAAAAAAAAAAAAAAAGGTGTGATACCACACAGCTTTGGTGATAGGTATGCCTGGGAAGAAACCTTGGCAAAAGCGAGTGATGTGGATGTCTGTGGCGCTCGAGACCCATCCCAGCCTCCTGGGCATGTGAGCCCCACACTGCAGACACGGGGAAGTTACTAGCTACATGTCCCGGGCTCCCGTAGGTTCAGATTTTGAGATGTAAGTTGGATTCTGCTAATTGCTTGAGTTTCGGAAGGCAGAAGTGAAAGCCGTATTTCTGCTTCCACTAACAATGGCTGCAAATGATTTTCTGTGCAGTGTTCTGATCATTTTGGCCTCTCGACTGCAGCAGATGAAGACAGCAAGCTTCTGGAGTTGGAAGTGGAGGCAGCAGCTTCCTAGACTGGCAAAGATTTTCCTGATTGAAAAGGCACTTCTTTTTGAGGCCCAGGTCTGAAGTACAGCCCTTGATAGCGTCCCTGAAAGTTCAACGAGATTTGTTCTCCAGCCTTCCTGACAATTCTGTGCACCGTCAGGACCCTGTAATAAATCTCCTCCTGCATAAGCTGGCTGCAGTGAATGCTAGTCGCTGCTAACTGAACTGTAACTGACACCGTTGGCAACCTAAAAAAAGGGACAGATCCTCTGATCCGCTTCTAGGAATCTATCTTCCAGTCATTCCCAGAAGAACACAAAGATGTATCCATGCCACTGCTGTTTATAATAACTTAAAAAACCCTAGAATGTCCTACAATGTCCAGAACCAGGGAACAGCTTAGACAGATTGTGGCACATCTGAAAGATGGAATGTCAGAAAGAACGCAACATTACGCAAAGTTAAAATGAATGAGGTAGATCGTTAAGAACTCGTGAGAAAATGAAAACAACAAATCAAAAAGAACTAATGAGAAACAATGCACTCAGTTTAAAAAGTTGCAAGAGTATTATATGATCCTATTTGGAATAATCTTTATTTGTACTGTCTGAATTATTTTTCACCAGGAGTAAATATTTTAGAATATAAACTCACTAAAAATGAAATAAAGCACATGAGTGTTACATCATATATAACCTTATTCAAACCCATGGGTAATTCCTTGAAGGTGTGCCATGTGCAGGAGCTGTATGCAGCCTTCAGGGGTTGGTAGGGTGAGGAAGATACAGTAACTGACTCAGGCTGGGTGCGGTGGCTCACACCTGTAATCCCAGCACTTTGGGAGGCCGAGACAAGTGGATCACCTGAGGTCACGAGTTTGAGACCCGCCTGGCCAACATGGCAAAACCCAGTCTCTACTAAAAATACAAAAATCAGCAGGGCGTGGTGGTGGGAGCCTGTAATTCCAGCTACTTGGAAGGCTGAGGCAGAAGAATCACTTGAACCCAGGGGGCGGAGGTTGCACTGAGCCGAGATTGTACCACTGCACTCCAGCCCAGGCGACAGAGCCACTCTGTCTCAGAAAAATAAATAGTAACTGACCTCCAGGGATGTATGACTCAGTGGCCTTCACTACCACTTATATAAATAGTTCTAACATTAGACAAACCATGTGATAATTGCTACAAAGTGCAAAGCAGGAACGGGGGTGGAGAAATTAATTTTTGTGAACCTGGAAGACGTCTGAGGCTCTGCTGGGCAAGGATGAAGAGATTAGGCCAAGAGCTAATTTTTTTTTTTTTTTTTTTTTTGAGACGGAGTCTTGCTCTGTAGCCCGGGCTGGAGTGCAGTGGCCGGATCTCAGCTCACTGCAAGCTCCGCCTCCCGGGTTTACGCCATTCTCCTGCCTCAGCCTCCCGAGTAGCTGGGACTACAGGCGCCCGCCACTGCGCCCGGCTAGTTTTTTGTATTTTTAGTAGAGACGGGATTTCACCGTGTTAGCCAGGAGGGTCTCGATCTCCTGACCTCGTGATCCGCCCGTCTCGGCCTCCCAAAGTGCTGGGATTACAGGCTTGAGCCACCGCGCCCGGCCAAGAGCTAATTTTTATTAAATGCTTTTTCTACTCCTGGGTTCTTTGAGAACCATTGACATTTATTATTTATTACATGCCAGACATGGTGCTAAGTGGCTTAGATGCAATGTCTTTTTTTTTTTTGTTTGTTATCAGATAACCCTTTGTGAAAATATTTTCCTTTTCACTCTTTAACTAGCTGGGCATTCCACTGCTTCACTGTTGGTATCATCTGTGATACCATCAACATTGCAGCTCACGGACTGGGCAGTCCCCAGGAATTCTTTTTTTTTTTTCTTGAGAGAGAGTCTCGCTCTGTCACCCAGGCTGGAGTGCAGTGGCCTCCGCTCACTGCAAGCTTCGCCTCTGGGGTTCATGCCATTCTCCTGTCTCAGCCTCCCGAGTAGCTGGGACTACCCGCACCCACCACCATGCCTGGCTAATTTTTTTGTATTTTTAGTAGAGACGGGGTTTCACCGTGTTAGCCAGGATGGTCTCAATCTCCTGACCTTGTGATCCTCTCGCCTCGGTCTCCCAAAGTGCTGGGATTACAGGCATGAGCCACCATGCCCAGCCCCCAGGAATTCTTTAAAGGTTCCAGAGAGTTCTCTGGCTAAAGACTGGTGCTGCATCTGTTGGACAACGTTGACAATCTCATCAAAAGTGGTGCTTCCACTGTGTTTCATGTTTTTGTGTTTCTGTCTATTGGTGGTTCCCGAAGGTTGTGATGATCAGGGCAGAGGCAGAAGGCACCACCTCAGTCTGGGCCTGTCTGTTGTGGCTGGTCAGTTTCACTGTCATCCTCAGACTCTTCCAGTCAATGGTTGGTGATGTCATCAGCAACCATTTTTGGAGACAGACCCAGGGAGCTGACCTCGGGGGCCAGTGCACGTGTGGCACCGACTTCGCCACTGGCACACCTCAGATATACGACTTGGATCTCACTGGGGTCAAACGTAGGCGGCTGCAATTGGTTGAACTCAGGTTCAGGATGACTGAAGCAAGTTGCACTTTGCCTTCTCTGAGCCAAAAAGCGAAAGGCACTCAGGCTCCCGGCAACTCTGTGAAGAAAGTTATTATCATCTTAGTTTACAGATGAAACTGAAGCTCAGAGAGGGCAAGCAGCTAGCGCAAGGCCCCACAGCTGGACTCAGGGCTGCTGGCCACAGGCCCTGGCTCTACATGCTGCACAGTCAGAGAGGGAGGGTCCCATGCGCGGTTGGAAGGCAGGAGGGAAGGCGAGGCTGGCGCTGGATAGTAACAAGCTGTTTGTTTTGGGCATTTCCCCCGTACCAGACACTGTGCTAAATGACCCTTCTGCTTTGTTTACCTGGAACAGTCCCCATCTTAGTGAATTCTGACTTTCCACCTACTGTCCCGGAGCAGCTGACCATGGTGAAGAAAACTGCAGGTCAGGGACCCTCAGCTGCCCCATACAGCCGGTGATACTGCCATGTCCCTGACTCCACGGGCTTTCAACACGAGGCCTCCCCAGTGCAGTGTCCACACCAGCATTACCTGGGAACTTGGGAGACAAGCGGATCCCATACGAGAGGGAAAGGGGAGCTGCCCTCAATTCAGATCGTTTCCCCGGGCCAGAAGAATCAGTCCTCCAGATGGGTGGGCAGCACGAGGCCTGCAGTGAACGTTACTGTGCTGTGCGCTCACAGAGTTAGAGGGCAGAGCTCATATTAAAGGCTCACACTGAGAGGTGAAACCAGCTGGACTTCCTGGGTCTAGTGGGGACTTGGAGAACTTTTCTGTCTAGCTAAAGGATTGTAAATGCACAATCAGCACTCTGTAAAAATGCACCCATCAGTGCTCTGTGTCTAAAGGATTGTAAATGCACCAATCAGCACTCTGTAAAATGGACCAATCTGCAGGACATGGGTGGGGACAAATAAGAGAATAAAAGCTGGTCACCCCCAGCCAGCAGCAGCAACCCACTCGGGTCCCCTTCCATACTGTGGAAGCTTTGTTCTTTCGCTCTTCATAAATCTTGCTGCTGCTCATTCTTTGGGTCTTTAAGAGCTGTAACACTCATGGTGAGGGTCTGTGGCTTCCTGAAGTCAGCAAGACCACGAACCCAATGGGAGGAACAAACAACTCCAGATGTGCCATATTTAAGACTGTAATACTCACCACGAGGTCTGCGGCTTCATTCTTGAAGTCAGCAAGACCAAGAACGCACCAGAAGGAATAAATTCTGGACACATTTTGGCGACCCCGATGGGAAACATTCAGGCACCAACAGGCTCACCCCTGAAATGCATCCTAAGTCATTGGGACCAATTTGACCCAGAAACCCTGAAAAAGAGGCAGCTTATTTTTTTCTGCACTACAGCCTGGCCCCAGTATTCTCTCTCTGATGGTGAAAAATGGCCACCTGAAGGAAGCATAAATTACAATACTATCCTGCAGCTTGACCTTTTCTATAAGAGGGACAGCAGATGGAGTGAAATACTTATGTCCAAGTTTTCTTTTCATCGAAGGAGAATCCACAACTATGCAAAGCTTGCAATTTACATCCCACAAGAGGACCTCTCAGCTGACCTCCATATCCTAGCTTCCCTATAGCTCCCCTATTAATGGTAAGCCTTCTCTAATCTCACCCACCCAGAAGGAAACAAGCAAAGAAATCTCCAAGGGACCACAACCTCCCCCACCCCAACTATCGGTTATGTCCCCTTCAAGCTGTAGTGGGAGGGGAATTTGGCCCAACCCAGGTACATGTCCCCTTCTCCCTCTCTGATTTAAAGCAGATCAAGGTAGACCTGGGGAAGTTTTCAGATGATCCTGATAGGTACATAGATGTCCTACAGTGTCTAGGGCAAACCTTCGATCTCACTTGGAGAGATGTCATTAGCTCAAACCCTGGCCTTTAATGAAAAGAATGCGGCTTTGGCTGCAGTCCGAGAGTTTGGAGATACCTGGTATCTTAGTCAAGTAAATGACAGAATGACAGCCGAAGAAAGGGACAAATTCCCTACCGGTCAGCAAGCTGTCCCCAGTATGGATCCCCACTGGGACCTCGACTCAGATCATGGGGACTGGAGTCATAAACATCTGCTGATCTGTGTTCTAGAAGGACTAAGGAGAATTAGGAAAAGGCCCGTGAATTATTTGATGATGTCCACCACAACTCAGGGAAAGGAAGAAAATCCTCGAGCCTTCCTCGAGCGACTAAGGGAGGCATTAAGAAAATACACTCCCCTGTCACCCGGCTCACTAGAGGGTCAATTGATCCTAAAAGATAAGTTTATTATCCAGTCAGCCACAGATATCAGGAGAAAGCTCCAGAAGCGAGCCCGGGGCCCTGAACAAAACCTGGAGGCATTATTAAACCTGGCAACCTTGATGTTCTATAATAGGGACCAAGAGGAACAGGCCGAAAAGGAAAAGCGAGATGAGAGAAAGGCCGCAGCCTTAGTCATGGCCCTCAGACACACAAACCTTGGTGATTCAGAGAGGACAGAAAATGGAGCAGGCCAATCACCTGGTGGGGCTTGTTACCCGTGTGGCTTGCAAGGACACCTTAAAAAAGATTGTCCAGCAAGAAACAAGCTGCCCCTCGCCCATGTCCACTATGCTGAGGCAATCACCGGAAGGTGCACTGCCCCAGAGGACAAAGGTTCTCTGGGCCAGAAGCCCCCAACCAGATGATCCAACAACAGGACTGAGAGTGCCCGGGGCAAGCGCCAGCTCATGTCATCACTCTCACTGAGCCCAGGGTACGTTTAACCATTGAAGGCCAGGAAATCGACTTCCTCCTGGCCACTGGCGTGGCTTTCTCAGTGTTAATCTCCTGTCCCGGACAGCTGTCCTCAAGGTCCGTTACCATCCAAGGAATCCTGGGACGGCCTATAACCAGGTATTTCTCCCACTTCCTCAGCTGTAATTGGGAGACTTTGCTCTTTTCACATGATTTTCTTGCTATGCCTGAAAGTCCCATACCCTTATTATTAGCTAAAGCTAATAATATATATTATTATTATATTATTAGCTAATATATTAGCTAAAGCTGAAGCTATTATCTACATGAATATGGGGGACAAGTTACCTATTTGTTGTCCCCTGCTTGAGGAGGAAATCAACCCTGAAGTCTGGGCCTTGGAAGGAACAGACTCAAGCTCCAGCCTTAAGCCTCCCCACAGGACAACACTTCTCTTATATATCACAGAGAGAGCAGGAATAGCTCTTGTGGTCCTTACTCAGACTCGTGGGACAACCCCACAACCAGTGGCATACCTAAGTAAGGAAATTGATGTAGTAGCAAAAGGCTGGCCTCACTGTTTACCGGTAGTTGCGGCGGTGGCCGTCTTAGTGTCAGTGGCTATCAAAATAATAAAAGGAAAGGATCTCACTGTCTGCACCACTCATGATGTAGTGGCATACCAGGTGCCAAAGGAAGTTTATGGCTATCAGACAACCACCTACTTAAATACCAGGCACTACTCCTTGAGGGACCAGTGCTTCAAATACGTACGTGCGTGGCCCTCAACCCTGCCACTTTTCTCCCAGAGGATAGGGAACCAATCAAGCATGACTGCCAACAAATTATAGTCCAGACTTATGCCACCTGAGAGGATCTCTTAGAAGTCCCCTTAGTTAATCCTGACCTTAACCTATATACCGATGAAAGTTCATTTGTGGAGAATGGGATACGAAGGGCAGGCTATGCCATAGTTAATGATGTAACCGTACTTGAAAGTAAGCTACTTCCCCCAGGGTGCAGCGCCCAGTTAGCAGATCTGGTGGCACTTACCTGAGCCTTAGAACTGGGAAAGCGAAAAAGAATAAATGTGTATACAGAGAGCAAGTATGCTTATCTAATCCTACATGCCCATGCTGCAATATAGAAAGAAAGGGGGTTCCTAACCTCTGGGGAGCCCCCATTAAATACCACAAGGAAATCATGGAGTTACTGCATGCAGTGCAAAAACCCAAGGAGGCGGCAGTCTTACGCTGCCGAAGCCATCAAAAAGGGGAAGGAGAGGGGAGAATAGCAGCATAAGTGGCTGGAAGAGGCAGGGAAAGACCAGCAGAAAGGAAAGAGAGAAAGAGACAGAGAGAGAGAGGGGGAGGAAGAGACAGAGACAAAGAAGGAGTCAAAAAGGGAGACAGAGAGAGGAAGACACAGAGAGGCAGAAAGTCAAAGAGAGAAGGAGAGAGAGGAAGAGACAGAAAAAGAAGAGTCAGAGAGAGAAAGAAAGTCAAAGAAAGAGAGGAAGAGACAGACAAAGAGGGAGTCAGAAGGAGAGAGGGAGACAAAGAAGTCAAAGAGAAGGAAAGAGAGATGGAAGTAGTAAAGAAAAAAGTGTCCCCTGTTCCTTTAAAAGCCAGGGTAAATTTAAAACCTATAATTGATAATTGAAGGTCTTCTCTGTTACCCTACAATACTCCAATACCACCTTGTTTTCAGTGTAAGCAAGGGCGTAGCCTGAAAGCACTGAGGCCACTAACAACCCATAGCCTTCCTATCAAAAATCATTAACCCAGCAGGTTTCCTCACAAGGATCTAAATCTTAACTAATTACCATACAAAGGTCCAACCGGACCTAGGAGGAACTCCCTTCAGGACAGGATGATAGATGGTTCCTCCTCAGTGGTTCCTCCCCAGAGATTAAGGAAAAAAGACACAACGGGTATTCAGTAAGTGATAAGGAAACTCTTGTAGAAGCAGAGTTAGGAAAATTGCCTAATAATTACTCTGCTCAAAAGTGGGAGCTGTTTGCACTCAGCCAAACTTTAAAGTACTTACAGAATCAGGAAGGAGCCATCTATACCAATTCTAAGTTACTATGGACTGAACGAGGTTTTATTAATAGCAAAGAAAAATTAAAATCCCAAACTTATAAGTTTTTCAACAAAAGGAAAGTTTGCTAAAAGTTAACAGTGTAACAAGTATTATCCTAACTTCGGATCTTATGGAAATCAGACCCTATCAATGCCCCTCCAAGCTCAACTCCTTCAGCTCAGAGCCATACAACTAATACCCTTACTTATAGGGTTAGGAATGGCCACTGCTACAGGAATCAGAATAGCAGATTTATCTACTTCATTATCCTACTACCACACACTTTCACAGGATTTCTCAGTTTGCAAGAAATAATACAATCTATCCAGTAAGAATAGTAACTACAATCCCAAATAGACTCTGGCAACAGTGACTCTCCAAAACCACTGAGGCCTAGACTTCCTCACTGCTGAGAAAGGAAGACTCTGCACCTTCTTAGGGGAAGAGTGTTGCTTTTACACTAACCAGTCAGGGACAGTACGAGATGCCGCCTGGTGTTTACAGGAAAAGGCTTCTGAAATCAGACAACGCCTTTCAAACTCTTATACCAACCTCTGGAGTTGGGTGACATGACTTCTCCCCTTTCTAGGGGAGCCATCTTGCTATTACTCGCCTTCGAGTAATACAGCCATCTTGCTATTACTCGCCTTCAGGCCCTGTATTTTTAATCTCCTTGTCAAATGTATTTCCTCTAGGATTGAGGCCATCAAGCTACAGATGGTCTTACAAATGGAACCCCAAATTAGTTCAACTAACAACTTCTACTGAGGACCCCTGGACCAACCTGTTGGCCCTTTGTCTGGCCTAAAGAGTTCCCCTTTGGAGGACACTACAACTGCAGGGTCCCTTTGTCACCCCTATCCAACGGAAAGTAGCTAGAGTGGTCATTGCCCAATTCCCAACAGCACCTGGGGTGTCCTGTTCAGAGGGCGGATTGAGAGGTGAAGCCAGCTGGACTTCCTGGGTCAAGTGGGGACTCTAGAAAGAGAACTTTCCTGTCTAGCTAAAGGATTATAAATGCACCAATCAGCACTCTGTAAAAAATGCACCAATCAATGCTCTGTGTCTAGCTAAAGGATTGTAAACGCACCTATCAGCACTCTGTAAAATGAACCAATCAGCAGGATGTGGGTGGGGACAAATAAGGGAATAATAAAAGCTGGCCACCCCCAGACAGCAGCAGCAACCCACTCTGGTCCCCTTCCATGCTGTGGAAGCTTTGTTCTTTCACTTGTCATAATAAATCTTGCTGCTGCTCACTCTTTGGGTCCATGCCACCTTTAAGAGCTGTAACACTCACCGCGAGGGTCTGTGGCTTCATTCCTCAAGTCAGCAAGACTATGAACCCACCGGGAGGAACACAAAACTTTGGACATGCCATCTTTAAGACTGTAACACTGTGAGATCTGTGGCTTCATTCTTGAAGTCAGGAAGACCAAGAACCCACCAGAAGGAATAAATTCCAGACACAATACCACAAAAAGACAAAGCGAAGGGGTGAGAAGAAACTTTTGGACAAGTTTGTACAACTTGTGGCCCAGGTGGCTTTGAATGCAGCCCAACCCAAATTTGTAAACTTTCTTAAAACATTGAGATTTTTTGCGATTTTTTTTTTTTTTAAAGCTCATCAGCTATCCTTAGTGCTAGTGTAGTTTATGTGTGGCCCAAGACAATTATTTTTCTTCCATTGTGGCCCAGGGGAGCCAAAAGATTGGATATCCTGTTTTTGGAGGTGAGGGATGTGTTTACTGCCTTGGCTGTGGTAATAGTTTCCTAGGTGCACAAATATGTCTGAATTAACTGTACATATCAAGGATGTGCAGCTTTGTGTACCAATTATACCTCAGTAAAACCATCACAAAAAGGAAAATAACAAAAGAAATGCAAATTCCTAGACTCCACCCTGGACCTACAGGCCCAACCCTCTGGGGCTGCCCAGCCACCTGTCTCCAGCAAGCTGGGGGCCTGAGAAGCACTGCCCAGACCTTTGCTCCCCTAACGGACTATTTCACATCCTTCGCTAACTCCTCAGACCTCCCATACCGCGTCCTCACTCTCAGTCAATCACCTGCTTTCCTATTTCACTGAAGAGTCGAAGCACCTAGAAGACAGCTCGGTGTCTCCCAGCACCAAGTGCCCCAGCTCCGGCTCAGCGCCCTTCTGCTCGGCTTTCCCTCTTGAGGCTGGGGAGGAACTGGCAGGGCAAACACGAATATTTACCCTTGTGCACAAGAAGCTACTCAATACAGCAGCCATGGCCGCCCCTGGGAACTAGCTGGAAGCAGCTGGGGTTTGCCAGTGGGGAGGGGTGGGTGGGTGGGAATCTGCATCTTTAAAAGTTTCTAATTTCAACTTTTATTTTAAATATAGGGGGTACATGTGCAGGTTTGTTACCTGTGTATATCGCTTGATGCTGAGGTCTGCAGTAAGGATCGCATCACTCAGACAGCACGGTATCCAGTAGGTAGCTTTATTGACTGGCCCCCACACCCCTGGACTCTCTCCCTCTGAGAATCTGCATTTTTCTTTTTTTCAGGATCCCTACGTTTGAAGGAATCTGCATTTTAACAAGACTCTAGATGCTTCGTAGGGACATTAGACTCATTCCTCCTCCTCACTTCCTGTCTGTTGGACCATTTTCTCAGCAATCTGTAAACTGTAATCTGCTCCATTAAAAAAAAAAAAAAAAAAACATCGATACACATCCCTCTCTACCGCTTCATTTTCCAGCTCCAGGTCCTGCCTTCCCATTCTCTCTCAAACCTGCTCTGATCTTTGTCCAGCTCCTCACTGATCCCTTCACAGAGGCCCCCAGTGCACCCATGTGGTGACATCAGCTTCACAGAGGCCCCCAGTGCACCCATGTGGTGACATCAGCTTCGCAGAGGTCCCCAGTGCACCCACACAGTGATGTAAGCTTTGGCTCCGGGCCTCTCCTCCCTGCGACTCTACCTGGGCACCAGCCAGCCCTCATTCCCTCCCTACTGCTTTTTTTTTTTTTTTTTTTTTTTTTTGAAACAGGGTTTTGCTCTGTCACCCAGGCTGGAATACGGTAGTGCAATCATAGCTCACTGCAGTCCTGACCTCCTGGGCTCAAGCAATTCTCCCACCTCAGCTTCCTTGGTAACTGGGACTATAGGTACACCACGCCCAGCTAATTTTTTGTATTTTTTGTAGAGGCAGGGTCTCACCATGTTGTCCAGGCTGGTCTCAAACTCCTGACCTCAAGTGATCCGCCCGCCTTGGCCTCCCAAAGTGTTGGGATTACAGGCGTGAGCCACAGTGCCTAGCCATTGCTATTTTTAAAATGTTGTTTCAAATACCCCCATGGTGTCACTCCCCTTGAGGATGTGTTGGGCCTTCTAGAGTAGGAAGAGGGAACAAGAGACCTGGTTCACTTATGGTGAAGCCAGAAGAGGTGTCATGTTGGTCAAAATGCCTGCAGGCCCCTCCTGTTGCTGTGCTCAGGCCAGAAGCTGCACAGGGCATGGGCTCATAAATGCATCCACTCCCTGTGCTTTCCCAGGAGCGCCCAGGCCTGTCCTTAGTATCAAGTCAATCACGTTTTCAGCATGGTGGAGGAAGGCAGGTTCTGCGAATGCCGCAGGGTAGGTTAATCACACAGGCCAATCAAGTCCCTGTCGTTACCAGGATCGGCAGAGGCCAGCCCTCACTCCCATCTCGTTTCATTCTCGATAAAAATCACATCACGTGGCCGGGCGTGGTGGCTCACGCCTGTAATCCCAGCACTTTGGGAGGCCAAGGTGGACGGATCACCTGAGGTCGGGAGTTCGAGACCAGCCTGACCAACATGGAGAAACCCCGTCTCTACTAAAAATAGAAAAATTAGCCAGGTGTGGAGGTGCGCGCCTGTAATCCCAGCTACTCAGGAAGCTGAGGCAGGAGAATTGCTTGAACTCGGGAGGTGGAGATTGCTATGAGCCAAGATCGCACCATTGCACTCCAGCCTGGCCAACATAGCTAGACTCTGTCTCAAAAAAAAAAAAAAAAAATCACATCACTCTTTCCAACTGGAAGAGTATAATTTTAAAAAGTGTAAAAACTGCCAAATATAAGTCTACATTATTATCCATTGAACGCGCTCCACAAATCCCCCACCCTCCAAGATGCTGGCATTCAATGAGGCGCCCATGTGGGCTCTGCCTTGGACTTTTTCTTCCTCCTTGCCCTGCTTCTTTCCTCCACGCCTCTGAGAAGGAAATGCTCCTTCTTCATCTGGAACTGAGCTTCCCAAGGGCTTCTAAGCCTACTTTCCACGCCTTCCGAAGGGCCTTCCCACAGAGACCTCACTTCCTCACTGCTGGCTTCCTCCCTCTCTGGGCTCATTTCCCAGTCTGTAAACATGCCACAGGCTCATCCCCTCACTCATCCTCTCAGAGAAAACTACTGTCCTGTCAAACCGCTTTCTTCTTTCCTTTCTTTCATCACACAATGCAGCCAAGGGCGCAGAGTTGCTCAGGTCCCCGTGCAGCCCATATCTCCCACCCACTCGCGCGGCCCAACCTCTGGTGATCAAATCCAACAGCCGTTTCCGTCCCCAACCTGCACCCTTGCCTCCAGTTGAATTTGACAGAGCTCTACTGATTACTCTGTCTACATCTTAAAAAGAAAATGGAAACCAACGAAAGAGGCAACACACACGACTCAATACGGACAGCAATACGATGGAGCATAAGACGGCCGTGAAACACAACATTCACAAAGTTTTAAAGAGCATTAGGATTTGCTTGTAATGTAAAGTTAGAGAGCCAAGCATGGTGGCTCACACCTGTAAACCAAGCACTTTGGGAGGCTGAGGCGGGCCGATCACTCGAGGTCAGGAGTTCGAGACCAGCCTGGCCAAAATGGTGAAACCTTGTCTCTACTAAAAATACAAAAACTAGCCAGGCATGGTGGAGGGCGCCTGTAATCCCAGCTACACAGGAGGCTGAGGTATGAGAATTGCTTGAACCCAGGAGATGCGGCCTGCAGTGAGCCGAGATTGTGCCGCTGCACCCCCGCCTGGGTGACAGAGCAAGACTCTGTCTCCAAAATGAATAAACAAAGTTAAGTGAAAAACTGCATATACAGCATCAGCTCAACTGTATGCATTTTATTTATTTTTTATTTATTTATTTTGAGACAGAGTCTCACTCTGTTGCCCAGGCTGCAGTGCAGTGGTGTAATCTCAGCTCACTGCAAGATCTGCTCCCTGGGTTCATGCCATTCTCCTGCCTCAGCCTCCTGAGTAGCTGGGACTACAGGTGCCCGCCACCACACCTGGCTAATTTTTTCTATTTTTAGTAGAGATGGGGTTTCACTGTGTCAGCCAAGATGGTCTCGATCTCCTGACCTCGTGATCTGCCCTCCTTGGCCTCCCAAAGTGCTGGGATTGCAGGCGTGAGCCACTGCACCTGGCCCCGCATTTTATTTTTTATTTCTTGGATGGAGTCTCACTCTCTTGCCAAGGTTGGAGTGCAGTGGTGTGATCTCTGCTCACTGCAGCCTCTGCCTCCTGGGTTCAAGCAATTCTATGCCTCAGCCTCCCAAGTAGCTGGGACTACAGGCGTGCCCCACCACACCCGGCTAAATTTTTTTTTTTTTTTTTGGAGATGGAGTCTTGCTCTGTTGCCCAGGCTGGAGTGCAGTGGCACAATCTCAGCTCACTGCAACCTCCGCCTCCTGGGTACAAGCAATTCTGCTGCCTCAGCCTCCCAAGTAGCTGGAACTACAGACACGTACCACCACGCCCAGCTAACTTTTTTGTATTTTTAGTAGAGACAGGGTTTCACTGTGTTAGCCAGGATGGTCTCGATCTCCAGACATCATGATCCACCTGCCTCGGCCTCCCAAAGTGCTGGGATTACAGGTGTGAGCCACCGTGCCCAGGATGGCTGGCCACTTTTTGTATGTTTAGTAGAGATGGGGTTTCACCATGTTAGCCACGCTAGTCTCGAACTCCTGACCTCAAGGCCTGCCTCGGCCTCCCAAAGTGCTGGGGTTATAGGTATGGGCCACTGTGTTCAGCCCTATATGCATTTTGAAAGACTAAGGGGAAATAAGAGTAGTTCCATCTGGCTGGTAGAACTATAGATTATTTTTGTTTTCTCCTTTACTATCTTCTGTATTTTACAATAGGCTTTACAAACAAAAGTCAGAGATTAAAAGGGACATTTTTCTGGTCTGCCACCTGCTGGTGAATTCTAGCAACGTCCCAGGTTAAATTCAATTCAGTGCTTGCTCCTCCCTCTTCTCACTGTCTGAGCACCCTCCCTATAGTTAGTTCCCTCAGGCTTTAGCCTGACTTGCCATCTCGTTTCCATTCTGTGATCCTTTCCATCTTGTCTTGTGTATTTTCTGGTATAAATTGTTGTGGTAATATATGTTAGGTCCTCGCTATTTTCAAGTCATTACAACTTTTACCTCTTTCCATCTTTCAGCGACTGTTTTTTTTTTGAGACGGAGTCTCACTCTGTTGCCAGGCTGGAGTGCAGTGGCGATCTTGGCTCACTGCAACCTCCGACTCCCGGGTTCCAGCGATCCTCCTGCCTCAGCCTCCCAAGTTGCTGGGATTACAGGCGTGTGCTAACACGCCCAGCTAATTTTTGTATTTTTAGTACAGATGGGATTTCACCATGTTGTCCAGGATGGTCTCGATCTCCTGACCTCATGATCTGCCTGCCTCAGCCTCCCATAATACTGGGATTACAGGTGTGAGCCACCGCGCCTAGCCGAGACTTCTGCTTTGATTGGGCTTATTTTAATAACATACACTCACCATGGGAGCGGCTGTGCTTTTAGGACCAGCTGATAGCCCTGGCAGAAGTGGGCGTTAGTTGAGGCAATCAGAAATCCTGGCAGAAGTGTAGTACATGCTCTGGGAGGCACGTTAAGCCACAATTGGCAATCAATGCCCTTGGTCACATTAGTGAGAACGCCCTGGCAGCCGTGTGGAGGGTGGATTTGAGGACGTGGAGAGGTGTGTTTAAGACATGACTGCCACTCTCTAGGAGTGACAGTAGGGATGGTGTGGAACAGGCAGATTAGAGAGCCACCCAGCAGCAGGCCTCCGAAGGGACTCCCGAAGAGGGAGGAGTCACGACTGACCCCCAGCTTTCCAACACGGTGGGGTGAGCTGTGATGCCATCAACCAAGGCAGGAATGCAGGCCTGTACATCAGTGGGTTGTGGGGAAGGCTGGGTTTTGAATAAACTGAGTATGAGATGGCCTCAGAACATCCATGCAGAAATGTAAACAGGCGGTGGAAAGTAAGGGCTAGAGAGATCTGAGTGTTACTGACATTAGGGTGTAGCTGAAACCCGAGTCCTGGACAACAATGCTTCAAGAGAAAACCCAGAATGAGGGAGATGCTGGAGACAGAAGCTGGTACACATGAGCATGGAGGGTCGGCCTGATAGAGGAGTGCAGAGGCAGAGACGGAAAAGGCAGAAGGAAAAGCCCAGGAGTGCATATTGCATGTGGCAAGACTCCAGAAGGGGGCAGTGATCAGTAAGTGAACTGAAAGGGTCAGTAACCTAAGGGCTAAAAGTACATCACTTGATATGGCAATTAGGACGTTGCTGGTATCTGAAAGGAAGAGTCTGCACAGAGCAGCAACGACGACGCAGGACTGCAGCGGGGTGGGTGGTGCCTATGAACTGAGGGTATCAAGCAGAGACTCTTCCTGAACGTGTGTATGGGAAAAGATGCTCCAGAGGGAATAATAATGAGAAGGGGCTGCAGGGTGCAAGAGTCAGAGGACAAAATGAGACAATCTAGGTAAGGGTTTAGCACTATCTTGCATATAGTAAGTGCTCAATGCACACAAAGGGCTTTTATCGCGCATTCATTAACTATATAATACTTTTAAAAGACAAAAATCAGTCCAAGGAGCCTGCATACCAGTGGGGGAGAAAAACAATGAACAAAATAAATAAATTATATGGTACATTTGCTAATAGCAAATGCTAAGAAGAAAAAATAAACTGGGGAAAGAAGATATCAAATGTTGAAGAAAGGATACAATTTTAGATAGGGTGGCCTGGGCAGGCCTCACTGAGAAGGTGGCTTGTAGGTAAAGACCCAAAGGAGGTGAGGAAAGTAACTATAATCAGGGAGTAATAGAAAAATATTATCATCATTGTCAGAGCATTCTTCATATATTATTGTTATGGAAACATCTGGTTATTAATCTATTATTGCTACTCTCTTTGCTGCAATTAATTTTTTTTTTTAATTTTTTTTTTTGAGATGGAGTCTCGCTCTGTCACCCAGGCTAGAGTGCAGTGGTGCAATCTCGGCTCACTGCAACCTCTGCCTCCCAGGTTCAAGTGATTCTCCTGCCTCAGCCTCCCAAGTAGCTGGGATTACAGGTGCATGCCACCACGCCGGGCTAATTTTCATATTTTTAGAAGAGATGGGGTTTTACCATGTTGGCCAGGCAGGTCTTGAACTCCTGACCTCAGGTGATCCGCCTGCCTCGGCCTCCCAAAGTGCTGGGATTACAGGCATGAGCCACCACGCCCAACCCATGATTAATGTTCTTTTTTTTTTTTTTTGAGAGGGAGTCTCGCGCTTTCGCCCAGGCTGGAGTGCAGTGGCCGGATCACAGCTCACTGCAAGCTCCGTCTCCCGGGTTTGTGCCATTCTCCTGCCTCAGCCTCCCTATAGCTGGGACTACAGGCGCCCGCCACCTCACCCGGCTATTTTTTTGTATTTTTTAGTAGAGACGGGGTTTCACTGTATTAGCCAGGATGGTCTCGATCTCCTGACCTCGTGATCCGCCCGTCTCAGCCTCCCAAAGTGCTGGGATTACAGGCTTGAGCCACCGCGCCCGGCCTAATGTTCTTACAATCACTGCCATCTCTGGGTGTTTAGTAGTTTCAGCAGTGGCATCCAGTAACCATGGTTTCTATTACAAAGGTGCGTGGAATCTCGGAAGACTGGGGACAACAGTGTAATATGCTGTGTTGTCATCATCAGCTGTTTGTAAGGGCAGAAGCAAAGCCAAATGGAAACTGATAGTGCATGCAGCTGCTGCAAACGCAAAGCTGCTCATGTGTGTGCTGAGGGGAAAGAGGGCAGCAGACTGATCTTTCAGTCCCATCTGTACACGTGAAATATCCACACAACAGAACCATCTTCAGCCCCAGAGGGCATTGACGCAGGCATCTCTGGAACAACAGGAAAGTGGTAACTCATCTCAAATCAGTGCAGATGGAGAGTGTGTGTAATTTAGAGGTCACAAGACAGGAGGGTTTCTACCAGAACACTGATTTGGTGGTTAGAAACAGGAATCCGCTGATACCATCTGGGAATAATTAAGACGAACAGGAAATTCTTGCTCTGTGCCAAACCGAGCCCAACACTGAGAATAAGGTGGGTGTGCAATAAGCACTTGCTGGATCACACTCAACAAGAGGGTTCAATGTTGCTTGCGACTGATGCATATAATGATTAAAAAGCCTGATCTAAAATAATAATTATTCTTTGCAATTCAGAGAAAAGGATCAAAAAAGGAAAAGAAAAGGAAAAAAGGTAGAAAAGAGGACTCATCCTATCTTTACTCCATTTAAGAGGCTACAATATCTTTTAAAGCTAAATGTCAAGTGTTTCATTCCTTAACAGTCAGAGGCTTCTGTGAGTGGACGGCACAGGACAGAAAATGGGTTTTAAAGACAAAACCCCATTCTTCAACTCAGTTTAACAGAAGTTTTGTAAATATCTTAGTTACATTTTCTTTTTTTTTTTTTTTTTTGAGACAGAGTCTCGCTGCGTTGCCCAGGCTGGAGTGCAGTGGTGCAATCTCAGCTCACTGCAACCTCTGTTGGCTGGGTTCAGGCGATTCTCGGGCTTCAGCCTCCCTGGTAGCTGGGCCTACAGACATGCACCAGCACACCTGGCTAATTTTTGTATTTTTGGTAGAGATGAGGTTTTATCATGTTGGCCAGGCTGGTCTTGAACTCCTGGCCTCAAGTGATCTGTCTGCCTCAGCCTCCCAAAGTGCTGGGATTACAGGCACGGGCCACCATGCCCAGTCCTTAGTTACATTTTCTACATGTATTTATTACTTGAAGGGGGCCAATACTGAATTTATCGATTAAAACAAACAAAAACCCTCAAGATTAAAACTTGATAGCTTAACTAGCAGTGCTTAGAATATATAAAAATCTTTATTAATTTATTGTAAATGCCTGTGTAAACAGATTATAAGTATGTCCTTCTTGGCTATGAAACCAAAAGTGAACCATTGTAATGGCCAAGTAAAAGCTTATGAAGGAAGAAATTAAACGGGTCAACTACATTTTATGGCTCAAGCTAATAGCAATGTATGTGATATTTTTGTTATTATTATCATAGCCTTACCATGCAGCAGTTATTATATTTCATATATTTGTGTAAGTGTGCATACTATATTATATTCATTATATTCATGCATGGTGCGTGCTTCTCTAAGGATCCCACAATCTGATCTCACAAACATTATCTATTCTACTTTAAGAATACAAACAGTGAAATATGGACTACGGGAACATTATGACTGTGCCCAGGACTCCATAATGTGCCTGTCATGGAGCTGGGAATTCAGCCCCCTGATCACTGGGAACTCCTCAGCAGGAGTGGAACATGCAGGAGCAGGGAAGGGAGGAAGCAGAGGAGATGGAAAACTGGCTTCCAACTGGTTTCGCTGAATCTGTGGCTGACTTAAGAAGCCGGGTATGAATTACCATGCGCTTTATTGCCTCCTCTTGGAAACATCCTTATGTCATTGCGCTGTGGCCAGAGCCCTGAAGGACATCTGCTCTCCTTGGGAGCTGCTGAGCCAGGGTGCCCGTGACGTCTTCAGAATCCTTCAGTCCCGACTGTAGGAGAAACTTGGCACAGGCCAAATGCTGACCTGCACAGGCCAGATGCAGGGCTGAGGGGTGACAAAAATCATGTGGACTTAAAAACACAACCCCTGGAGCAATACTGACCTCGTGAGTTGATAGTGCCCAATAAGAATATCGATTCTTTCAATATCTTCCATAATTCATTTTCACAACTTCACCTACACTAGATCAAAATATTTTTCTTTTTAACCTGATTGGGTTGAAAATAGTTTTAAAGATAACAAAACCAGTTAGAGAGGATTTAAGAAATTGATCTAGGCCGGGCGTGGTAGCTCACGCCTGTTCCCAGCACTTTGGGAGGCTGAGGTGGGCAGATCACGAGGTCAAGAGTGTGAAACCAGCCTGACCAACATGGTGAAACCCCATCTCTACTAAAATTAAAAAATTAGCCAGGCGTGGTGGTGCGTGCCTGTAATCCCAGCTACTCAGGAGGCTGAGGCAGGAAAATCACTTGAACCTGGGAGGTGGAGGTTGCAGTAAGCACTGCACTCTAGCCTGGGTGACAGAGCAAGACTGTCTCAAAAAAAAGAAAAAGAAAAAGAAAAAGAAAAAGAAACTGATCTAAAACAAGAAGCAACAGAGCAAGTTAACAAGATATAGGAGACATCCTCTCTATACTCCGGAATGCTCTAGAAACACACTTTAAATGGTACAAAAAACTTTCTAAAAGGTTTATTGAATTTGCTTTGTAAATAAAACTATCACCACAAATAATCATGTAACCAAAAAAAACACTGTTGAACAAGCTTCCCACTCTGGGTGTAGAAATCAATACTGAGGTTCCTGGTGTGCTGAGTTCAGGGGCACTGGTGGTTCTGCTGCCTTCCCTCCAGCAGAGAAGCGGTGTCCCTTCCTGGGCAGAGCAGCTGCCCTTTCCAGCCCTAGAGTGACTAGGTAGGTTCCTGCAAGTCTTTGAAGCATCAGAAAGATCTCACTAGGCCGAGTGCAGTGGCTCATGCCTGTAATCCCTGCACTTTGGGAGGCCGAGGTGGGCAGATCACTTGAGGTCAGGAGTTTGAGACCAGCCTGGCCAACATGGTGAAACCTTGTCTCTACTAAAAATACAAAAATTAGCTGGGCATGGTGGTCGCCACCCGTAGTCCCAGCTACTCGGGAGGCAGAAGAATCGCTTGAACTTGGGAGGCAGAGGTTGCAGTGAGCCAAGACCACGCCACTACCCTCCCGACTGGGTAACAGCGCAAGACTTTGTCTCAAAAAAAAAAAAAAAAAAAAGAGATTCCACTAAACCCTTGCAAGATGGTCTTCGGCTCACAAAATGTTAGAGGGTTTATTTTAAAGTCCAAGTCTAAAGAATTCGCTCTCAGAATGTTTCTGAATATTCTAAAAAAAAAAAAAAAAAAAACATAGTGAATATAGTTCCTAAATATACTCCAAAATGGATGACCTGTGAAGAACTGATACAATACCTGGCTAGCAGATGTCATCGTGGATTAGAAAGAAACTGCTTTTATGACGCATATATTGTTATGGTTTAAAATAATAGCAAAGGTTAACAATAGCAGTTGTAATAAGTGGCAGTCATCATCACTGTTATAATAACAACAATTATATGAAGGCTTTACAGAGAAAAAGATATTTTAAGGAAAAGTAGCTGAGCTATTAGAAGAACATTAAGGCTGGTCGCGGTGGCTCATGCCTGTAATCCCAGCACTTTGGGAGGCCAACGCAGGTAGATTGTTTGAGGTCAGGAGTTCAAGACCAGCCTGGCCAACACAGGGAAACCCTGTCTGTACTAAAAATACAAAAATTGGCCAGGCATGGTGGTGCATGCCTGTAATTCCAGCTACTCGGGAGGCTGAGGCACGAGAATCACTTGAGCCAGGAGATGCACGTTGCAGTGAGCTGAAATGGCGCACCACTGCACTCCAGCCTGGGCAACAGAGGGAAACTCTGTCTCAACACCATCACTACACACACAAAAAAAGGAAGAATATAAAATCAGTGTTTTAAATATAAAAGTGTATTGGTTATACTCAGTTTACTAATTTTCAAGGCATATATAAAATTAAACGGTACCTGATCGATTTTTTTCATCTTTAGAATTGATGTCAGCTCCCAAGGATAAGAGAGTCTGAATTGTACTTGTATGTCCTTCCTGAATGGAAACAAATTTGTTATCACTGTGAGGAGGATAAAAGAAAACCTTTTGCGAACCAAAAAGTATCTGAGACAGGCCTCAATCAATTTAGAAGTTTATTTTGCCAAGGTTAAGGACATACCCGAGAGACAGATCTGTGTCTCTCTCCAAAGACGATTTTGAGGGCTTCAATATTTAAAGGGGAAGAGGGCTGGAGTGAAAAGGAAGGGAGGGTACGGTCACATTACTGAATCCACGCTGCAGGATAAAAGGAGTAGGTGGGGGGAATAGGCAACGATACATTAAATATCTCCTTCTGCTCAGTAAATTGGCACTTTACATAAGATAAGGTGAATATAAAGTAGCTACCTGTGGAAATAATTAACCCTTTATCTGTAGCTATCTGCTTAGGAACAAAAGGAAAGGCAGCTTTCCGTATGACTCAGCTTTCAGCTTAATTTTTTTTTCTTTTGGCAGAGTGACTTGGGGGTCTTAAGTTTTTATTTTCCTTTCACACTTTAAACCCAGACTCTAACATACATTAGGCACCTTTTCTAAAACAGTCAACTGCTAAGTGAATTTTCATATCTTTTTTTCCCTTATTCTTTTTTTTTTTTTTTTTGTAGAGACAAGGTCTCACTATGTTGTCCAGACTGATCACAAACTCCTGGGCTCAAGGGATCCTCCCGCCTCAGCCTCCCAGTGTTGGGATTACAGGTGTGAGCCACTGTGCCTGGCCTGGCCAAATTTTCATATCTAAAGTAAGATAGTGTATCATTCTCAACTCTAGGGTAAATCATTAAATAAATATTTTGGTGACATTTAATTATTAGAATATAGATGATCAACTCTGTGGGCCAAATTATTGACCCAATGCAGTTAGTTTCCATCATTGTGAGCAGTACATATCTTGTGATTTATACAGAACCCAAAACTCTAAAATTTCTCAAGCAAATACACTTTTTGTTAATATCTTTAGGGCACAGATAAACTAGAAAAGATCATAACCTCTCATAAATGGGAATTCCTATTACTGCTAGTAGGAATTATTATATTTTTTAAAGTAAAAATATTATTTATTAAAAAAAAATATATATATATATATATATTTGAGATGTAGTCTTGCTCTGTTGCCTGGCTGGGGTGCAGTGGCATGACTTTGGCTCACTGCAACCTCTGCCTCCTGGGTTCAAGTGATCCTTCTGCCTCAGCCTCCTGAGTTGCTGGGACTACCGGCATGCGTCACCACACCCAGCCTAAATTTTTTTGTATTTTTTAGCAGAGACAGGGTTTCACCATGTTGGCCAGGATGGTCTCGATCTTTTTTTTTTTTCTTGCTCTGTCGCCCAGGCTGGAGTGCAGTGGCCGCGATCTTGGCTCACTGCAAGCTCCTTCTCCCAGGTTCATGCCATTCTCCTGCCTCAGCCTCCCTAGTAGCTGGGACTACAGGCACCTGTCACCATGTCTGGCTAATTTTTTGTATTTTTAGTAGAGACGGGGTTTCACCATGTTACCCAGGATGGTCTCGATCTCCTGACCTCATGATCCACCCGCCTCGGTCTCCCAAAGTGCTGGGATTACAGGAGTGAGCCACCACGCTTGCCCTATGAAATAATTTATAAACTCTTTGTCTAGCCAGTTAGTCTGCTACTATGTGATGAGACTACAATTAAGGTTCCAGGTTCACTCTTCCTATGGGAGGACCCTGTGGCCACAGAGCACATCCATGTGTATCTACCCAGCTGCTCGAAAGCAGGACATCAGGCAGGAGAATGTAATTGATTAGAAAAACAAGTAGGCTGGGCGTGGTGGCTTACACCTGTAATCCCAGCACTTTGGGAGGCCGAGGTGGGTGGATCAAGAGGTCAAGAGTTCAAGACCAGCCTGGCCAACATGGTGAAACTCCGTCTCTACTAAGAATACAAAAATTAGCAGGGCATGGTGGCACGCACCTGTATCCAGCCTGGGCAACAGAGCAAGACTCCATCTCAAAACAAAAACAAAAACAAACAAACAAAAAAACAAAAAATAAGTAAAGGCATAGAGCCAATAGATAATGTTAAGGATAATATGCAAAACGCTCCTAGCATTTAAAATAGCTACTTTTCCACTGAAAATGTTTGTTTATCTTCAATATTTCACACCCAGAGAGCCTAGTAAATGCAATTCTCTTGCCCTGGCTGAAGAGTTCTTTTTTTTTTTTTTTTTTTTTTTTTGAGACGGAGTCTTGCTCTGTCGCCCAGGCTGGAGTGCAGTGGCCGGATCTCAGCTCACTGCAAGCTCCGCCTCCCGGGTTTACGCCATTCTCCTGCCTCAGCCTCCCGAGTAGCTGGGACTACAGGCGCCCGCCATCTCACCCGGCTAGTTTTTTTGTATTTTTTAGTAGAGACGGGGTTTCACCGTGTTAGCCAGGATGGTCTCGATCTCCTGACCTCGTGATCCGCCCGTCTCGGCCTCCCAAAGTGCTGGGATTACAGGCTTGAGCCACCGCGCCCGGCCTGAAGAGTTCTTAACTTCTGGAATCCAGTATAAGAACAGAGAGCCAAGAATTTCATACAATGGGTATTTATGGCTTCAAATAACATTATTCCTGAAAACAAAAACCTATGTGTGAGGCGGGAGGCACTTTATGGAGTAAAAGTTTTTTTTTAAAGTAAGTTTTTGCCTAGAAACAAATTCAAGTCAAGTTTCTGTTTGAAGAGATAAAGTGCTTCAGAATCCTGACCATTTCAGGAGAATATCATGGGCAATTTCTTCCACAGAGATGGGGCCAAAGAAACCAGGCTACGGAGCTACCCATCAATGGAGTAAGGCAAGCCTCGGGGAAGCTGGGACAATGTTATAAGAAGTAACAAACCTTAGCTGCATAATGAAGTGCTGTGAGGTGGGTTGATGTGGCTCTCACATCTACATCGATGCCAAGTTCAGAGACCAAGAATCGGATGGCTTTGTTCTGCCCTGTGACAGCTGCCCTGTGCAGAGCCTGGGCACCCAGGCTGTCTTCTGCTGAAAGGCAAGCCTAGCGGGCAGAGGAGAGAAAGGAGCAAAGGTCAAAGATAAGAAACAGGGCAACTTAGATCTGGGCACCTGCTGGCGCTTCAGCAAAACTGAGCTGTTTATGCATAGCTCTGTGGGTGGAGGATATGTGGCTTTTGTCTCATTCTCAAAGGACTCTTTTTTTTTTTTGAGACAAAGTCTCACTCTGTTGCTCAGGCTGGAGTGCAGTGGTGCAATCTGGGCTCACTGCAACCTCCATCTCCTTCGTTCAAGCAAGTCTCCTGCCTCAGCCTCAGGTGTGTGCCACTACACCTGGCTAATTTTTATATTTTTAGTAGAGATGGGTTTTAACATGCTGGCCAGGCTAGTTTCAAATTCCTGACCTTAGGTTACCCACCTGCTTTGGCCTCCCAAAGTGCTGGATTACAGGCATGAGCCATCGTGCCCTGCTCTCAAAAAAGGGCTCTCTAATCAAAAAGATGGTTATGATTCAATGTTCCAGGCTATGGTGCCAAAAGCACTCTCAGCAGAGACAATTTGTTGTTATTATTGCTATAAAACAGCTACCATTTACTGAATATTTTGCCAACTGCTTTATGTACATTATATTATTTAGTCCTCGTAAAACTTTCTGAAGAAACTAAATTTCTCTCCATTTTACAGATGGGAACACTGGTGCTTAAAGAGGTCACCAAGTCGCAGAGAGAGTTTGGAGGGGCTGGGGAATGGAACCTGGGATCTGAGCAACGATGGCTCTGTTTATCCTGTGACCTAAAATTTGTAAGAACCACCAAAAGAATAAAAACACAACCATTTTTATACCCCATGTTCATCAAGGAGCAGCCTAGCGACATCGATGTGACCACACTGGATTGCATCCATCAAGGGGGTGACGCCACAGTTGTCTCTGTAGTCTGGTTCATATTGGCACCTAGAGACAAAACCCCAAGTAAGAGCTGAGAAAATTCACCCCCTCAAACCCAAGGAACAGTTGACACCTGATTATCTGCAGGTGGACTGCATGTGTGGAAATGGCCTGTGAGCGTGGAGCTCTCTCTATTCTCCCCCATCTCAGTGTCCGAACTGAGCACTAAGCCTTCAGGAGCATGATGGTCTTCCCCAGCAGACCCGTTGTTCCTCTAACCTTCTCCATCCCATTTGACAGCACTTGGTCTCTTCAGCTTCCTGCACCAGAGGCCCTGAAGTCACCCCTTGCCACTGCCTTTCCCTCATCCTTCCTAATCAATTGATTACCCCCATCCCTCAATTCCACAGCCAAAATATTTAAGACATCTGCGTCCAAGCTGGGCATGGTGGCTCACGACTGTAATCCCAGAACTTTGGGAGACCAAGGTGGGTGGATCACCTGAGGTCAGGAGTTCAAGACCAGCCTGGCCAACATGGTGAAACCCTGTCTCTACCAAAAATATAAAAAATCAGCTGGGTGTGGTGGCGTGCACCTGCAATCCCAGCTACTTAAGAGGCTGAGGCAGGAGAATCGCTTGAGCCTGGGAGGTGGAGGTTGCAGTGAGCTGAGATTGCGCCGCTGCAGTCCAGCCTGGGCAACAAGAGGGAAACTCCATCTCAAAAACTTAAAAAAAAAAAAAAGGGAAAATCCTCAATGTGGCTGATAGCATTCACCCTCCCCTTCAATGTTCAGGCTTCAGCATATTCTAGGCGTCTTTCGGTTTCTTCAATCTACCACACTTTTTCCTGGTTGGGAGCATCCGTGGGTGCTGTTATTGCTGTCTGGAATGCTCCCTTGCCTCCCGCTTTCAGCTAATTTCTTTTTCTCCTTCAGGTCACAGCTTAAACACTGGCGCTGAGATTCTTTACTCTTAAGCCAAATTGGGTCTTCCCATTATTTGTTCTGTAGCGATCCTGCAAGTCCTTGTAATGCACACCGGACTTTCGGGACTCCTTCACGGTGTGTCTTTCCTGCCAGTCTGTGAGTTCCAGGAGGGTAGAAACTACACGTGTCTTGTTTCTGTTGTGGCCCCCGCACCTGGTACAAGGCCTACTTTATATTAAGCGCTAAATGAATTTGTATAAATGTTTGTTGAAAAAAATAGAAAAATGGATGATTTTGCCACTGAAAACATTTCCCCAGATCTTTATTTTTTATATTCTTTAACTGCTTATGTCTTTTGTTTATTTTTCTTTTGAAAGCCTAATTTCTTTCTTAAAAATGTGTCTGAGCTCTTTACGTAGCACTGATAATAACTCTTTGTCCTAGTTAGCAAATATTTTCCCCAACTTGTTGTATTGTTCTTACCTCTTAAGAAGCACCTTGACTGCCTCTAAATGGCCATGCATTGCTGGGAGGAGAAAGCTGACAATTAGAGCTTTTTAGTGCACACATAAAATATTTCCTGCCTCCTCGCTTTGCTCTCTGCCCCATTCTATTAGTGATAGCTTACAAGAAGGAGTCATTAAATAGGGTACACTGTTACCGCCCTACACAAATAAATATTTAACTGGATAAAGTGGTAAACAATCATGTTTTCACTTTATATGTACGCAGTCAACACTTGATTATCTTATCTTTATGTGCACTTTCACGGGAAACTTTCAATCCTAAACTTATGATTCTGTGCTGCGAATCCCCAAGGCTAGTCCATTTTTGCCCAGGAAATGCAAAATATTGTAATAGTAATCCATGACAAAATAGCCTGGATTTAATTCCCCTACCAAAAGTAACTATACTCAAAGGTTACGACTATTTGTCTTCCCCTACTTTGGGTGAATGATGGAGTGCTGATTGTTTCTCCAGGGGAGAAACTGGTCAAATAATTCATGAGCTAAAAAAAAGTTTTCTACTTACTTGCAAAGCTTTAGAAAGGATTCCTTGGTCCCTAATTGCCAACTGTGGCTCATGCCTGTAATCCCAGCACTTTGGGGGGCCGAGGTGGGTGGATCACCTGAGGTCAGGAGTTTGAGACCAGCCTGGCCAACATGGTTAAACCCCATCTCTACTAAAAATATGAAAATTAGCTGGGCATGGTGGCACACGCCAGTAATCCCAGCTACTCAGGAGACTGAGGCACGTGAATCACTTGAAGCTACGAGGCAGAGGTTGCAGTGAGGCGAGATCACACCACTGTATTCCAGCCTGGGCGACAGAGCATGACTTTGTCAAAAAAAAAAAAAAAAAAAAAACCAAAAAACAAAAACCAAAAAGTAACACTATAAAATGTCACAAGTGATGATTTTTAGAGAAACTAAAAGCCCTGTATCCTAATCAGTGTACTATCTAGAAAGCTACAAGTTATTTTCTGAATTTTTTGATCTAGACTCTTGAGCTCCTTAATAACTAATTTCTGAAATTACAGTAGTTTTACTTTTTACTAATTGTTTTTCTTTTTACTTTCTTCAAACAAATGAGCAAATAGAAACTTTTTACTAATTTAAAATAATCTACAAATAGCTAATTCAGAGTTAAGAATCACTACTCCGGCCGGGCGCGGTGGCTCACGCCTGTAATCCCAGCACTTTGTGAGGCCGAGACGGGCGGATCACGAGGTCAGGAGATCGAGACCATCCTGGCTAACACGGTGAAACCCCGTCTCTACTAAAAAATACAAAAAAACTAGCCGGGCGAGGTGGCGGGCGCCTGTAGTCCCAGCTACTCGGGAGGCTGAGGCAGGAGAATGGTGTGAACCCGGGAGGCGGAGCTTACAGTGAGCTGAGATCCGGCCACTGCACTCCAGCCTGGGCGACAGAGCGAGACTCCGTCTCAAAAAAAAAAAAAAAAAAAAAAAAAAAGAATCACTACTCCAAATAATAAAAACTGTAACCCAAATTTACATTAGATGTTATTGGGCCAAAGCATTTAATTATGAGTACTATATTTATTTAAATGTATAGCACTATGGTAGGTGTTACTAAGGCTATGAGGACATATATATCCCTCCTTCCTTTAAGAGTAACGATGTAAACATGATAAAGAAAATATCACTAACCAGTTACTTCGTGCTATGTGCCAAGCATCTTCTAAAGGATTTACATACATCACGCTCTTTAAACTCTACCACAACCCTGAGACATACCATCATTGACATTATTTGGTGGATGAGGAAATTTGCTCAAGAGAGAGACTAATTCCCTTGCCCAAGGTCAAAGACTATGTACCACAGAACCAGCTCATGGGCAAATAATCTAGGGAGGATAACACAGATACATATGAAAAATAAACTAATACAACAGCATGCTAGCCAAGTTATGTTAGTTTTAGAAATTGATTATATGCCAAAAGGCCCCTAAATGCTTTTTTTTTTTGAGATGGAGGTTTGCTCTTATTGCCCAAGCTGTAGTGTAATGTAGTGCAATCTTGGCTCAGTACAACCTCTGCCTCCTGGGTTCAAGTCATTCTCTGGCCTCAGACTCTAGAGCTCCCGAGTAGCTGGGATTACAGGGAGCTGCAACCATGCCCGGCTAATTTTTTGTATTTTTAGTAGAGATGGGGTTTCACCATGTTGGCCAGACTGGTCTTGAACTCCTGACCTCAGGTGATCCACCTGCCTCCAGCATCCCAAAGTGTTGGGATTACAGGCGTGAGCCACTGCACCTGCGCACCCCCCCACCCCCTCCTCCACCCAGATGTTCTTATTCTCTGCCTTCTGTTTTCCAAAATCCTCTTTTCCCCAGAAGGTAACCTGAACAAGATGAGGTTGGGCAGTGCTGGGTGAAGCAGCCACATGTGTGTACTGCACGCCTGCAGAGCTGTAGGCTGTACCTGCAGTGTGCAGAGGAGTTCTTCTAATTTTGCTCTCTGTCTTCCAGGCATCTGGGCAAACAGTGAGCAGGTACTGGAGGATCAGAGGGTCGCCTTCTCGACTGGCAATGTGGAAACTGTTCCAGCCATCTTTGTTCTTCAGGAGTGGATTGGCGCCATGTTCCACCAGCTCCTGGATCACCCCCAGGTTCTTCCTTGTGCAGGCCATCATCAGAGGAGTCCTAAGGCCAACCAGGAGAAGCTGTCAGATGGAGGCAGCTGAGACATTAGAAGCCAGGGGCCAGGTCTTCAACACACACACATCCTTGGCACAGATAGGAAACCTAGAGGGTTGTGGGTCTGGCAGGCAGGAAAACAGCTTTGACCGGCGACCTCTGTGCCTTCTGTGAGGACCCTGGGAGAAATAATAAGGGGAAAATGATTGTAACGAATGTGTACCTAGAGGAGAGGGTGCCTGGGAGACAAAGCTGCTTATGAGCTAGTTCACAGGAGAGCAGTGAATTGGGGCTGAGCTAAGAAAACCCACAGACAACTCTCAAAACAACCGGGTCTATTCCCCTGCCCCAGTGGGGAAGACGTACTTCCCCATGTTCCTGAAGAGGTTCACACCCTCTAACGAACCTGACCTAGTGAGTACTGAAATCAGCGTCAATCTAACAAACGAAATGCAATTGGCTTGTGTGATGGTGTGGTTTGACTGTGGTGGTTATCCAAGGCTGCACGTATGTGATGCAGCTGCACAGTGCTCTACACACACAAGTGCGTGAATAACTCAGGAATTCTGGATATTGATTGGAGCAATGTCAACTGAAACCATGCATCGATGCAGAAGTAACTGAGCTAAATGTCTCCAGAACGTCGCATCCAGGAGCTAGCTGTATAGTGCACACACTTCATTGTTTGGTAACATTCTGTTTGGTTACATTCTACATTATTCTGTGCTCTAGAAAGGGAGGTGACTGGCCGGGTCAGTTAACCAACAAGGGCAAGAACGACAGACTCTGCAGGTCAACTGCGTTTTAAGGGAAAGTTGGGCAGAAGGTCCCTGCCGCTGGGCAGGCCTGGGGTGAGACTAGGAGCTGAAAACAGCTATTGTCCGAGGGGATGGAGAAGCACAAGGAACTCGCTACGACTCTGCGGGTAGAGACGAGGCTGGGTGTCTCCACACCTACCAGTCGGCCTTCTTCAGGCAGTCGACCGCTGCCCCCCGGCCCAGCAGGTAGCGCACGCAGTCTCGGTGGCCCATGGAGGCCGCCTCGTGCAGAGGCCGCTTGTAGTCTCGATTGGTGGCCTCGATGTCCATGCCCCAGGCCTCGGCCAGATAGGCCAGGACGTCCCGATGCCCGTGGCGCGCGGCGCAGTGCAGGAGGGTCTCCCCGGCCGGCCCCGGGCAGCCCCCGGCCGCCTGCAGCTCCTCCTGCAGGGCGCGCAGCCGGCCCTCCTGCACCAGCCTGTAGAGGCGCCGCGGGTCCCCAGGCTGGGCCATCGCCGCGGGTCGGGCCAGGCTGTGCGGGACACCGGCGGCCGGGCAGCGAGAGGCCGTGGGCGAGTGGGACTTTCCGCCTCTTCGCGCAACCTGCCCCGCGCGCCCCGGACCCGGCAGAACCGCCTCTCACGCCCCCGGCCTTGTCCCCGGCAGACCTGCCTCCTCACGCCCCCGGCCTAGTCCGCAGGCCGGCTGCCCCCTCACATCCCCGGCCTGCCCCGCATGGGAGAAGCCGCGGTCCTGGGCACCGGGCGGTTTTTCTTCAGGGACGGGGCGGTCCAGGGTGAGCGCGGAGGGGCCTGGGGATCCGAGAGCACTCGAGTCCGCCGTCCTGGAGCTGCCGGGGCCGATTCAGGACTGAACACTTGAGGGAATGGGACGCGCCGTTACACCGCAAAGACCCGAAGCGGAGGGTCCGGCAGGACGCGCACAGCCTCGCCCCGCGCCGGGCAGGGTGGCTCCTGAGGCAGCCGGGCCAAGCGTGACCTGCCCCACGCGCGTCCTCAGGGCCGCCCTAGCCTCCAGCCGCTGGGGACCAGCGTTCCTGCGCTCCGCCCCAGTCCCCGCCCTTCGACAGCCGCCACTCCGCGGGAACCCGGGCAGCTCGAAGGAACTCTGGGAAAGTTTCCCCGCTCCGCCCCGGCCCGAGCGGAAGCGCAGATGGGGCGTGGCCCGGTATCAGTGGCCGCGCCCCCATCGATTGCGCATTTCGATTGGCCTTAGGGGCCGTCCGTCAGCACGCCCCCTCCGGTTTCGTGTCCCGATTGGTCACAATGGCCGTCTGTCTGGCTCCGGCGGCGGGCGCTTCCCGGGGTTGCGGCGGGGCGGAGCTCGCGGAGGAAGTCGGCGGGCGTCTCGGGTTCCAGGTCCCGGCCAGAGGAGGAGCTAGCTGCTGGGGGACTCTGGGCTAGGCGGCCGGCGGCGCGGGCCCGGCGGCGGCGGCGGCGGCGGGGCCCGGGTCCGGAGCGCCACAGTGCGTGAGGCAGCAGACGTGGCAGGGAGTGTGGGAGGGGCTCCGTCGTGTGGAAAACTTAACCTTCGGTGTCCTGCGCTGGGGGTCCGGGCCCGGGGTGGGGCAGCGGGGGTCCGGGGGGCGCGAGGCTGGGCTCGGGCAAGCGCGGGCGTGGGGGCTCTGCCACCCGGGCCGTGGGCAGGTGGAAGGCACGGCGAGGGTGCGTGGGGGAGGCCAGGGCGCTCACTGAGCTCGTTCGGGAGCGGCCCCCGCGCTGCCCCCCAAGGCCAGGAAGGCTCAGCGTGTGGGTCCTCGGGGTTGGAGGGGCACGCGCGAGGACGTGGCCTCGGCTGCTGGCAGGCCAGCTTTCCCGTCTACTGTGACGTTTTGACCTTGGGCAAGTCATTTTTCGCTGCCCTGTGCCCCTGTGTCATCGGTAGCCTCTCTGTCCCTCACCTGAGCATGGGAAGCCTAAGGCGATGTGGGAGGTCTGGCGCTGGTGGAGGGCACGGCGAGAGCTGGGGAGGCTGTGGCTGATGGAAGAGATCCGTAGGTATTGGGTTCCTTACCCGATCTGATTAGGTGCCAGTCACTTAACCTCTCCGTGTTTTCAGTTCCTTTAGGGAGTAGAATGGGAGTCGCTCCTATTTGCCAGGCCTAAAAACGAGAGGAACCATGTACGTTTTTTATTGCACTTTGTGGTCCAAAGACAACCCTGTAAGGCATCAGTAGGGTTTTACAGGTGGGGAAGTGGAGGCCTAACGAAGTCAGTGACTTTCTTACAGAATGATAGGTAATAAAGTCTTCTGGAAGGCAGGATGGTAGCGTGTGGTGAGTGTCCGCCAGCGTCTGCCCCTGTGGTAAAATGAGCGGAGATAAATGAAAAGACTTCTGGAACGGGACCATGAAGATAAGGCCGTTTTACTCCTGAGCAGATTGAGTTTCGTTAAGGTAATAGTGATGCGGATAAGCCGCTGGAGACAGAACTAGTCCAAGTGTCAGCTTTGCTGAGGTTATTGTTCTATCGTGCCTTGTCACTCAAAAAAAAAAAAAAAAAAAAAAAGAAAAAGGCATAAAAGTAGTTTGAAATGCACAAAAGTGTAGGGCGTGCCAAGCAAGGTTCTGACTGCTGCCGTTGAAGTTAGTGCAAATTGGAAGTTGAGGCATCTGGTAGTTTCATACTTTTTGCTTTTACCCCCACCACCCTCCTAGTTTCAGATGACTCTATCTTCTCTTGGATTATGTCTCTAGTTTCCCTGTTTTTTAAACATAGTTGAGACACATGGGTTCACAATAGGTTGGAATATATATATATATTTTTGAGACAGAGTCTTGCTCTGTTGCTCATGCTGGAGTGCAGTGACACGATCTCGGCTTACTGCAACCTCCGCCTCCTGGGTTCAAGTGATTCTCCTGCCTTAACCTCCCAAGTAGCTGAGATTACAGGCGTGTGCCACCATGCTTGGCTGATTTTTTTGTGTTTTTAGTAGAGACGGGTTTTCACCATGTTGGCCAGACTGGTCTTTAAACTCCTGGCCTCAAGTGATTCACCCAGCTCAGTCTACCAAATGCTGGGATTACAGATGTGAGCCACCATGCCTGGCTAGGTTGGAATATTTGAACCCAGGATAATTGGTTACTTCATTGGTGTTGCACATTCAGTTTGCCTCTTCTGTCTTCTCTATGAACTTATTTTGGTCTGTATCCCCCTTTGGATAACTAAATGATAATGTATGTGAATCTGTCCCGCAACTCCTGTAATTTTCTGGGGCCAAAGCTTGGTCTAGAGGGGTGGGGTCTGAACAGTAAGCTAATGGATGGAGCTGTTTCCTGGGTCTTGCTGTTTTCCGGTTGGGCTGCTCATTTCTTTTGTGCAGACTTCTGGAGGTTGTGGTCTGGCCTTTACTGTCACAACACACATAATGCTCATTGGCACTGACTTGCTCCCTGGCTCTCTTTCGTTTTCCTCCTGTTGTTTTTCATGAGTATGCTATTCAGCATGCCCATCGGTACACTGATCATTTGACAGGTTTCCTGATTTGTGAGTGTGTGTGGATACCACTATTGGTATTAGATTTAGAATTCCAATTTTGGGTTTGTTGCCATCATCGTTTCTCTGCTTGTCTCATTCCTCTATCCCTCGTAGGCTGATTTTATTTGGAAACTGATTTTGGATTCTGTCTTTGCCTTTCTGGCTGTGAAATTACCTACTTTTAGAAAGCCTCTCAAATCTTGTATCTGTAACTGTCATTCACATGCCTTTTGAAGACCAGTCTCAGATTTCAGAGGACCTCCTGGAGCATAAACATGGTATTCCACAGATAACTTAAAAAATTATTTTTAAAACTGGGACTTTCGGCCTCCCTCTCACTCCGGGGGGAAAAAGTGATTAAAACACAAACACTGTTTGTCTTTTAGTCCTTAACATGGTTAATGACATTAACATCTTTTTTAACGTTCTACTAGAAATGCCAGTTATCCTTGTTGCTTTTTATCTTTTATGTTTCTCTTTCAGTCTTGTCAAACAAAGCTATGTTCTTACTCACCTCTCCTCTGCCCAGGGTCTGCTGCTCTCAGGCCTTTGCCAGCTCTCATAGAGGTTGGTATGGGGGCTTTCTGACTTGTTTTCCTGGCAATCTCCATGCCTCTCCACCTTCTATCCTCTTTCCCGAGTCACTGCCCTAAAGTGTAAATTCGATTGTGTAATGACCCTGCTTTAAAAATTGGATGAGGCCGGGTGTGGTGGCTCACGCCTGTAATCCTACCACTTTGGGAGGCAAGGCGGGTGGAATCCCTGAGCTCAGGAGTTCTAGACCAGCCTGGGCAACACGGTGAACCCCTATCTCTACTACTAAAATAGAGAAAATTAGCCGGGTGTGGCGGCGTGCACCTGTAGTTGCAGCTACTTGGGAGGCTGAAGCAGGAGAATCAGTTGAACCTGAGAGGCAGAGGTTGCAGCGAGTGGAGATTGTGCCACCGCACCCCAGCCTGGACCACAGACAGAGTGAGCCTCCGTCTCAAAATAATAATAATAGTAATAATAATTGGGTGATATCTTGAAGCTCCTACCGGATAAAGTCCAGTTTCTTTTTTTGAAGCCCAGTTTCTTTATCATTATGTGTAAGGACTTCTGTAGTCTGTGGCTCCAAATTCCTTTTCCAGCCTTGTCTCCTGTCGTTCCTCATCAGGGAACCTCTTGTTTTGATGAAGCCCGGCTTTCCTGCCACGTGCCTGTACTTTTGCACACGTTGTTTTCTTCCGCCTTTACTGAATCCCACAGTTCTTTCAGGCTCAACTCTTCATAAAGCCTTTTCCAACTTGCCTAACTCTGTTTACATTTCTTTACTATCACAGCACTTCATGCATGCATTTATGTGGTTGTTAGATTGCTTGATGTTTAGTAACTTGTGTTTGTTTTGGTAGCCGCCTGATGGGTAGGCTTATTCAGTTTCGTATCACTAATGTCTAAAATAGCACTTAACACCAAGGATACCACAAGACAAAGCCCTCACGGAGTTTATAATGAATCTGAGACATAGCAGATACGTAAAAGTAGTTGTGGAATGAATTGACTGTAGAAAAAACCCTTCAAATATATAAAATTATATTCTAGACCATACGTAGTGATCTTTCTCATGTTTTTCACACATTCCTTCCTTTCCTTAGGAAAAACATAGACTGGAAAGCCCAGCCCATCCTTGTTGGCTGTCATACACGAGTGCTGTCTCCAAGGGAGTCATAGGTGTCTCAGATGTGAGAGGATCCCGGGGAGATTGAGCTTACTACCTGGGAACTTGTGGATTTCTGGAGAAGCAGGCTGTGGTAGCCTGGCTGTGCGTCAGTGAATACCCGGGAAAGGAGCTGGAGCTCTATTTTGCTTGCTTTCTGTATTTGTTTCTTTTAGAGCTAATGGGGACACAATATTTTGAAGTTTTTCCATTTCAGGTCTATGGCATTTAGTGGTATTTTCCTTATAGTTATGTTTTCCAAATACTTTTCAATTTCTTTGGTTCTGACATTTCACAATGATTTTAAAAAAAATGTAATATGGAAATTAAACTTGAGGTTTTCAGAAGCTGCTTTCAAGGTTTCTAGATGCAGAGAAAAGAATATCACCGTAGGAAGTGCACTGGACTAGGGGAGTCAGGAGACCTGGGTTCTTGCGTTGGCGCCGTCACTCATGAGCTACGAGGTGAATTCAGGCGAGTCCTCCCGGAGCCCCAGTTTAATCATGGCACAATTATAGGATTGCTTTGAGGCTCAAATGAGAATATAGGAAAGAACTGCAAAAGCTGTAAAGCACTTAGGAGCTATCGGATAGTGGGGAGCTTCAAAACCAAGGAAGACAGCCTACACTGTAGAAGAAGTGCTGCAGCTGTGCATTTATTCGTTTAATCAGCAATTATTTATGAAGCAATGTATGTTGCATGCTGGGTGTAAGTACCTCTCTACTCCTTCCCACTAGAACAGAGAGCTTTTAGTCTGGGATGGAAGATGTATTAAATACAGACTTATACAAATAATTGTTACTAATATAAAATGTAATATATCGCAATTATATTAAAACAATAATTTGTATAAGACATGTTAAATGCACACTTAGCCAAAAAATTGTTACAAGTATCTCGGATGTGTGGGGTGGTTTTATTCCTGCGAAGTGCTTCCTGCCTTGAGTGAATACTTTTATGGTGCTGGAGTTGAGAGATAACACAGTTAACTGTTGAAATTGGGCCATTCCCATTTCACAGGCTGCCATTGGACCTGTGGAGTGCCTGAGTCATTGTGATAATGGGCCACATTGCAGGACCCCTGGGCCATCTCCACAGGAGATGCCAGAGGACAAGTGCCCACTTGCTGATCCTCATGGAGCACCCTGAAAGTAAGAGGCGTATGG